>NW_009647830.1:7418503-7479338 GCF_000708025.1 Charadrius vociferus | reverse complement strand
CAGTAAGAGCGTCTGCTATTAACCACTAGCTAGACTTTTTTCCCCTTTGCATTTAGTAAGAATGTAAGGAAGTAAACAATTTTGAGACATGGGCTGTATTACTTTTGAGACATGGATTCATCAGACTGTTATTTCTTCCTCTGCCTTCCCTGAGGTACTCTGCAAAATCATTCAGCAAAACTCATCTGTGCTGAAAAGTACAGTGCAAAAAAACGCCACCCCTGGTCAAGGAGGGATTAGCTTTGGCGAGATGTATTTTTTTGTAGTATAGCAAGTGAAATGGATTAAGTTCGGTATTTTCTTTGCCAGAAAATGGTACATTTTATTTTCCAGTTTGATTAAAAGTCAGGCCTTCAGTCTGTATTCATGTGTTCTATGGAACTAGCCTCATTTTTTTTAAGGGAGTGAGTTACTATTAGGAAAAAAATGATATTATCCAGATTGGTTCTCAAGCTGAGCATGTTTAAATGCATTAGATAGTCATCCAATTATTTCATTATTTCGCCTTTTTTCAAAATACGTCAGTGGTGAAAAATTATTCTTTACATACTAATTTTCACCATGGGTTACACGTCTTCATTGTCCTATTTAGTGGATTTCATACCAGTACACACTAAGGTCCCATTACATAAATCTGGTAGAGAAACTAACCTTTAATGTGGACAGGACAATAATTTACACACATGCCTCTCTATACCTCTTCTGGCAGTGTAAAATCCCAGTGTAGATAGATAAATACAAGTATTTCATTAAGGTTTCCAATACCCTTCCTTTGTACCAGGGAGTTTTATTAACAGTCAAGCTTGGGCTGTCATCATTGCCAGCCCTCACCTGTGCAAAAATTAAATGATGGCTGACGCAATTCTAGTATACGCAAAAAGTTTGCATATAGCTTTGTTTTAAAGTACAGAAACGATCACATAGTAGAGGGACTGAGTGCTCAAAGTCCTTTCCTCCTCTTTTCTTGGATACTTGAGCACATTGACCTTTTCTTTCAGTTCTTAGAACACAGAAGATTCTAGTTAATCATTTTAGTGTCTTCAGTTTCACTGCTGGCAGAAGATGGAGAAAGTCATTTTATGACTCACCTTTTTCCCTGCCACCTATATTTCCATACCAGTGTGGATGCGTATTGGCTGGCAAGGCTTCACAGCCTCTGTCTTGCCTTAGTGATTTAAAATAAGACAAACAAAACCATACAACGTAAAGTGTCATAGAAAGCCTGCTTTATGCACTAATTTGCCTTTCCCAAGTCTGATGTACATCATTTGAGCATTCTGATGATTCTCTTGGTTTGACAAACCCTAGCACTGATGCCCCCCTGCCCTGTGGCTCCTCTGGCACGTTTCCAGGACGCTGTCCTCTCTATTCCTCCTTCCTGGAAAGGAGCTAACATGATCCATCTACTTTTAGTTTTGAGGACTAGAGCTGTCATTTCAGTCAGTTAAGTGCTCCCTTCTGTTTCTGTAGGAGGCTGTCTCACCGTTCACCACTTGGGACGTAAGTGATGATTTTGAAATATATCATAGATATAATTTTTTTACAAGAATGCCTGCCGTTTAAAAAGTTACATAATTTGGCTGTTCTAGTAAATGGTTACCTCCTTGCCTGAGTCAGTTTGGTGCTCTGAAGCGTTCCTTGGGGTTAATCCTGTGGTGTCTGGGGTGCCCAGAGTTCTCCTCTTCCACTTTTATTTTTCTGCTACTCTGGCCTCCTCTTGCTTTCTTGAATGATTTGAGTTCATTGCCGCTACAAAATGCAATTCCTTATGAGAGTTTTGGGTCAGCGCTGGTTGACTGCTTTGTTCCTGACCCTTGTGAAGTTTCATGCTGTAGGAACTTTATGGTAGGAATGGTTTATGGTGTTGACTCACTTGCAGTGCCCGCATAGCTCACCAAGCTGTGCAAATCAAGGTGTGTTTGTGCTGTCAATCAGAACAGTGACTACATTAGATGTTGAAGGTATTACGATCTACCTTTTCTCTCTTTTTTTTTTTTTTTCCCCCCTAACCTGGATCACTTTATTCATCTGATCCATACTATAGCCTTCCTAAAAATGTTAGCATGAGGGACAGGGTGGAAGAACTGGATGGCCTGGAGGGTGGTAGATGCAGGAATTCCTTAAAATTGCAATTCCACCAGAGCCACTGTGTCACGGAACACTGCCCTGAAGTAACCTCCAGCAGTTACCACCTTTGACAATGGAATTTCTGTGGAAATAAAATGTAATCTATGTTTATCAGTCTTTTGTTATTACCTTTCTGTCAGACAAAAAGCTATTTCCTGATGCATTGGGGTGTACTCAGCACAGCTTTGGAAGGTAGAAAACTTGTATTATCAACAAAGCCATGATCTTGCAGTGGTTTTAGCTTAACCAGAATACCTACATCAGAGTTGCGAGTTTAAACACAACTGAATTGTACAAAGATTGGGAAATGGGAGAATGTATGCAAAACAATGTGTGTGTTGGTGTTGTGTTTATTTGGTTATTTATAAAGAATATCTACAAAGTCGCAGTGAGGTTGTGATTTCTGGTTTGAATCTTTTTAGAGGTTCTTGCAGTATGAGCAGTGGCTTTATGGGCTGAATCTGATTTACAGGACAGCTTTGTCCGGAGTGTTGTCTGTCTTTTGTGGGAGAAGTGGAAGGACTGTCCATGTAGCACACTGGCTACACTGAGGCAGCTCCTGGGAGATGTGAGATTGTACCTCCATCTGAGAGTTGAGTGGTTGGGGAATATTTTTCTGCCTGAACTCGTTTGTTGACCAATACTCAGGGAGGTCTATGCTGTTAAGTCTTTCTATAATTTTACTCTGAAAATATTTTACATAGTTGGTACATAACTAAGAACAGTAAGGAAGCGTTAGTTGATCCGTGCCACCTAAAGTGAAGGTACCAGTGAGAATTTCTTCATACAGTAGTCTGTTACGTGTAGGGCATCAGGGTGTCTAGCAGAAGTGGGAGTATGTGAGTACACCTATCATTTTTCTTTGATGGCTTGCTTTGTTCTGGATGCTCACTAAAGGCTCTGTTAATGTGACATTTACTATTCAGTCAGATTGTGGAGCCCTCACACATTTGAGATTAGGTTCATTAAAGCTGATTGGATTGCCAAAATCTGCAAGTATGTCCTAGGCGGAAAGAGGAGTCCATACTCTAGACTAAACAGTAAATTGTGAAGCCTAAGAATGATTTCCCAGCTGCTCAGTATCATCTCTCAGGTTCATTGAGCTGACAGAGCCACTGTACTGTCATTTGAGGAGGAAAAATTACTTTTCTGTAACCTAGCAAGTGGAGTGGGTATACCAGAAGCTACGAGAAAGCGTCACGCATTTGTACCCATTTGCATCAGGGTTTCAGAACTAAGAAACAAAACTGAAACACTGTCTGCCAAAAGCCAGTTGGTTCAGTAGCCATGCTGATATGGTGTTGGCCAGCTTTCAGAGTTCTGCATAGTTTTCGATTCTGTTTTTCTTTCACCTGCTGTCATTCCAAAAGCCCTGGAATTGATCAGCAAATGAAGTGTTGCACAAACAATATAAATAACACTTTTAATAAAAAGAAGAATAAAACATAAAAGTTGGGAGGTGGTAAATCTCTAATACAGCCTGTCTCAACATTACCACTACCCACTGGTATAAAAAAAAAAAAAATCAATGTATAAAGTAGATTAAACTCATAAATTATGGGTGTATAGAAACCATTTATCCTTTTAGGAAACAAGAAACAGGACACTTCTGTTGTTGTGTTAGCAATGAGATAACTTGATCAAAAAGTGCCTATTAACAAGTTTTTGGAGGAAAATTATTGCAAAAGGTATGAATAAATGTATGACATTTTGAAAAATTCATTATTTCTTTGGAACAATAGGAAAAACATAAATACCTTGTACAAACCATAATGTTCTCTTAGCAGAATTTATGCAAAACCTGTTTAACTTTCAAAGTAGTAACCTTTAATATTTACATGAACTTTTCTGTTCTCAGACCACTCAACAAACATTATCTAATTGATCTTCTGAATATCTCTGTGAGAGATAGTGGGTCTGCACTGCAGAAAAACTATTTAAAATGTTGAGCTTTCTTCATTGCCTTTTTTTGAGTGTGCAACTGAGCTTTCAGAATTTTTATTGGGGAAACCTATTGTGCCTCTGTTTCTGATGAAACTCTTTTACAAAGTCATTACCTAATGAAATGTGAATGCTAAAGACTGGAGCACCACTCTGCTTTATCAAGTAGCACCCTTGAAAGGAAAAAGCCTTAAGCTGCTGATGAATCTAAGCTCTCAACAAGGAGGAAAAGGTGTTGTTCTTTATAGCTATGGTTATAACCTATCAAATGTGAATGATATAACTAGTGCTGTGCTCCTTCTCCATGTGTTACACAACAAAGGTAATTTGGAACATTTGGATATTGGAAACTTGTTGACCTCTGTGAAAATCTCAGCTCTTTTTTTTTTTTTTTTTTCCCAGTAGGATGAGTTTTCCATTTAAAAACGTTGGTCTTAATGTTTCAACTTACTTCTCATTAAGTAGGCCACCCTCAGAAGTCCTCAAAAGACTCACAGGAATGTCAGATTATTATAGAATCATAGAATAGTTTGTGTTGGAAGGGGCCTTTAAAAGTCATTTAGTCCAACCACCCTGCAATGAAGAGGAACATCAACTAGATCAGGCTGTTCAGAGCCCTGTTGAACCTGACCTTCAGTGTTTCCAGGGATGGCTCATCTACCTCCTTGCTGGGCAACCTGGTCCAGTATTTCACCACTCTCAGCATAAAAAATCTTTCTTATAAGCCCCCCTTTAAGTACTGAAAGGCCTCAGTGAAGGCCATCTTAGAATCATATAATGGTTTAGATTTACAGCTGTTTTTGTTTTTCCCCCAATCATTTCTTTATTTTAACCAAATGCAAGCTTTGTCTGCTCCCAAATGCATTTTAGGAGGGATGACCCTTTAACAGAAGTTAAGAACATAGATAAAAATATAAAATGCATACACAAATAGCAATGTTCCCACAATGCTTAAACTGTAAATAACTTAGTTTTCTTGGCCTTTATTTCGCGAGAATACTAATTATATGGGGAAATGTTCCTTTCATCTCTTCATCTGTATTGCAGAACACTTCATCTTCTGTCTTTACTTCATTCCTCCAGAGGTTATCATGCATTTATGTTCCATTAGTGTCTGGCTATGCTGTTGTAGGAGGCACTGTGCAAACCCACAGTGAGATACAATCATTGTCAGAAAAGACTTGCAATTAATGGATGAGTAACAAACATCAAGAATACAAATAGAAAGGCATCAGGAGGTGAAGCCTCCTGAACAACAGATCGGAACAACAGATGAGCGACAGAGCTGGGAAGAGAATATACCTCGTTTAATTCCCAGTTTAGCACCTGTAATTTCAGGGGGACGGAGCTGAGTCTGATGACAGGAATTTATTTGTTTTAAAGGTATAGACTTGAAAAACATAAGAAAAAGAGGTGGGTTTTTTTTCTGTGCAAGCTACATACTATATTAAGTTTATTTTTACTGAGGCATCATCTGCTGTCAGCATTGTTTCACAAAATTTTCTAAGTCTTGAATAGTCTGTTAGCAGTGGTCCAGTGCTCTATGTAGGGCAATACGTGGCTTTCAGCTGTTAAGGTGGAGCTTCAAATAGCTGATAAAATGAACAATTTGGTTCATAAAATATCTGATCTAGAAATATTCAGTGTAGGTGCTAAGAATGAATAGAAAAAATGTATTTAGTGAAAGTTCCAAGAATATTCAATATTCTGTTTGCTCTCCTTTACGTCAGAACTGAGATTCACAACATGCTGCTGTACTTGACTCTGTCTACACCGTGGTGATGTTGCCACAGGGTGAGGTGGCAATGTGAATGCTTGTAATTCATGACTTTCATAGTGATAGCTGTAAAGTAGCAATTTGTAGTGCAAAATGAAAAAGTGTTAAGAACAGATGGTAAAAATTTAAAAAAAAAAAAAAAAAGTTCCCTAAACTGGAAACCCAGATTGTCATACTCCAGGAATTAAGTCCACATAAAAGTTAATAGCAAAAGAGAAGAGGTTATTTCTTTTGGGTTTTGGTTTTATTTTATGCTCCAAAGTTTTAGAAGTTAATTAGTGTTCGTCAAACCTTTTATGGGGACAGTGCCATATAAACTGACACCCTTTAATATACGCAGGGTGGTCAAGGCTGAAGCCATCTTCCCCATGCTATTTTTGTCTCTTTATCAGAAGCACCACCTGGAAAGTAGTAAAAATTCCTAGTTTTCTATAAAGTTATTTTAGTTCTTTGAGATTTGACTCCATTACATTGGTAATAACCCACTGAAAATAAATCATACTGTGAGGTAAATTCTTGGAAAACATCACAACAGTTTAAAGTGGGAAGTAAAATTGGTACTGTTTCCTCCTTGTAATGTTTTAAATTTTATCTTAATGTTCTAACCTGTTTCCCTCTGATTTTCTTACTCAACAAGGTTGTCACCAAAGAAAGCATAAAATTTTGCACCCACTGCAATGCAGATTTTCTGATGCTATGACCAAGAGGAGATTATTAGTGTGCTGGACTGAAGAATTGATTTATATAAAAAGTGCATATCTTACTTTTAATTGACTTGTAAGCCTGTGAAGGGAAAAGAAGCAAATGGAAAATCCTTTTGGACAATATTGGAAACAGAAGAAAGGGTTTAAGAAAAGTAAAATGAGAATTCTCACACTACAGTTATCATCCAAATAAATGTTTTGCCAATGATAACAGCTAGGAATTTCAATAGGTTTTGAGAAGGATGCTTCTTTGCAGCTTTGCAGCATGTGTTGTGCCCACATGCTTAATCATCTTTGATGGATCTTGAAATCTAATGTCTTCAAAGTAAACGGGGGAATAGAAATAACTTTTTCATGAAGTTCAGAGTACCGATTGTTTAGGTGTAAAATAGTACGGGAACATGGAAGAGCTGCACTGTTTATCAACCTGAGGAGGGTTTTGATACCAATCAATATTACTTTCACAAAGTAAAAGTAAAAGTGCCTCTGAAGTGCGGATAACTGTGTTGATAATCACTATCATTCTCTTTCCACTCCATTTTTGGCAGGTGTACAATGATATCGCCCTCCTCCCATTGTTTTATTTAGAGGGAGAGGAAATAAAAATATTCTTCAAAAGCCTGTCACATAAAAGCCCATTTTATTCAACAAACAAAATGACCTTTAGGAATTAGACTCAAAAGTGCTTTCTCTTATCATCTTTTCATGTAGTTTGGAATTGTGGAATATTTTTCAAAATTGCACATCTTTGCTCATTAATGCGTTTTACGTAAGTCTCAGTGTGTTGGTTGTTACGTTCTTGGTCATACTTGCTCCCCTTTCTTGTGCTTTGCCATATGTGACAGATAGGCTTTCTTTCCAGAAGGGAAGACAGGGATCAGTACTACTCAGAATTAACAGAAAAAAGGCAAATGTTGTTTCTCTACTGAAGTTGAACATTAAAGGAATTTATAAACTCTTTTTTTTACTTTGAAGTAGGACCATGGGTATTTTAGGGTTTTTTTAATTACTTATCCCATCCCCCTCCATAATGGGATTGTGCAA
Source organism: Charadrius vociferus (assembly GCF_000708025.1). Lineage (NCBI taxonomy): Eukaryota > Metazoa > Chordata > Aves > Charadriiformes > Charadriidae > Charadrius > Charadrius vociferus. Next base: position 7,471,745 of record NW_009647830.1, on the reverse strand, counting down.
ATATTTACATTGCTAAAGAAATTGTTACAGCCGGAAATGGGTTATTTGTTCAAATGTCAGATTCAGATTTTCTGCTCTGCTAGTGGTTTTTTACAATCAAGGATTCAGTTTCTGAACTCCCACTGTATCGAGATTCTTGTGTTCGTGTCCCTTATCATAAATGATGCCCAGGAGCATCTTTTGCAGGGCTGTTATATGGGAGTATAAATGCAATTGTGATAATAGAGAACAACAGACCTCTTGCACAACTTCCAAAAAACAGATGTCATTGGAATTAAAAAAAAGTAATAATTGAAGGCTTTTTTTTTGTTTTCTGGACCAGCATCTCCTCATCCCTAAACTCTAATTATGAAAAAGTAGAGATGATAATTGTTATGCATTCACTTCTTTTTCATAGATGAGTCAGGACGATTGTAAAGAGAAGGAATGCAACCTGGAACTGCTGTTGTTAATTTTACAAGCTAAAAAGTAGTAAATAATGCACAGATATCTGTAAAACTCTGTAAAAAAGAAGTTTTCTTGGCTTGATATACATTTTTCTGTGAACTAAAGTTGCTAGTTTGGAACTGCTGACAAGTTGATTACAGATGACTTGGCTGTTGCTTAAATACTTCAGTCTTTGTTCAAGTAGTTCATTTCACTCAAGTAATAATGTAGTTCACATTTTTTGATGCATTCATCAATTTGTGTTTAACTTCTATTTTGTGAATAAGTCTGATAGTTTAAGGGGATAACAGTATTACAAAACTTCAGTAACTTCTTGATGTGATTTGTGAATGTGTATCGATTTTTTTTTAACTTTGAGTCCTACATTTTATTTCATCAGTTTTCAAGTAGGTTTGCTGCTAGTAAATTTTACAAAAGACAGTGTTTGCCTCCTTGCATAACATACTGGGGAAGACAGGATTTTCCGTTTCTTTGCTATATTATTTTTCAGTGATTTACTAGGGAATTTTAGTTGGATTTATTTCCTCTCTATGTTTCAGCAGAGGTGTTTTGACAACAGATATGTTAATAGGTTGTGAGTTTCCAAATAGATTTTGCTATTATAATCTCATTTTTCATGGATTATATAGGGGTCATGGGTAGAAAAGAGAATCCTTCTTTAATACTTTGGGTTATCTTTGTTAATGATTTGTGATTTTTTTTTTTTTTTTTAAAGCAAACTATGGGATCAAACTTTCCTTTGTTGCTTTTTATTTCCATTTCACTGAGTAGCAATCGAGTTATACTGATTCAGTAGAAAAGGAAAGATTTACTTAAATGAAGATATTTGCACACATTCGTTTCTATTTCTCATTTGTTTTCATAATTCAATTGCAAGCTGAAATTTCAACTGTTCTCCTTAGTAATATGTGTTTCTTAAATCCAGGCAGATTAGATTGGACAACGTTGTTCCTGCTTCACTGTTGTTTGTCTTGCACTCTTCCAGAATGAAGGTGCTTAGAGAAAGTTTAATATGCCAACCTGGTATTTTTCAGGCTTGTTAAATCTTAATCCTCAGTTTCAGTGAGATAGTTGAGAAATTAATCATGTTAAATTTGAAGCTGAAATTTGTCATGTTCATTTTCATTTTGAAAGCAATTAAATGCCTGAGAACTTGACCTACTCTCAGTGCAAGATGCCATAAATGTCATCTTTAAAGTTTAATAGAAATCTATTTTGATATGGCCAAAAGTGTAACACTTGAACAATTGTTTATTTTCCTGCTTAGTCCTATGTAGTGTTTCTGGCTCTTTATTTAAAAAGGACAACAGCAACAAACCTCCTTTAAAATGTTCCATTTTCCTGCAAAGAAATGTAACTAGCATGGGAATTCTTAAGCATTAGGAGATTTTTCAGTTTATAATTGGCTTAGGATACAAGATGATAAAATGGATTTAATTTTTAATATGCCCATTTATATTGAGTATAATCTATGAAAAAGAAGTAGGCAATGAAGTAGAGTTTGAATGGATTGATTGTTTTGTAGGTGTGTGAGATATGCGAATGTTACCTTTGTTCCCATTCTATGTTGGAGTATTATTTCTAAAAGACCTGGGACTGGTTTGCCCTCATTGTTGGTGCATAGGGAATTAAGCAGCAGGCAAAAAGTAAATATTAGAAAGCCACTTCATTCACAGCTTGATTTCTCTCTTGTGCTGAATAGGGTCTCCAATAGGGGAAAAATTGAATTTGTAATTAAAGATTAAATCGTGGTGTATATATATACTTTAGCATCTTCTGAATAGTAAATGTTCCCTTTTGCAATTTCAGGTGTTACAGATTTTACACGAAAAAAAATAAAAAAAAAAGTGGAATAAAAATCCATTTTAAATTCCAGAATTACTGACCTAGTTTCTTTTTCCTCTGAGAATATTAATTTTTAATTTCTCACCACATACAGATGGAAAATAGTTGAGTGCTGAAATTTAGTTGGAGTCATAGGGTATGTTTTTAATAGGGATGTGGCTTCATTCCTGTAATTTTGTTTCTATTTCTGAATGTGCACATAGTTGAACAAATGTTGTTACTGTTTTGCAGGATAAATTTGTCTTGAGGTATGGATTGAGAAATTGGATGCCTGAGATGTAGTTAATAATCATAATTATTTGTTTTTCCTAAGGTTAGTTGCACTACTTAAGACAAAAAAAAGGAGTGAAATTCCTTGAGTAGCTGGTGTAACCCCTTTTCCGTATAGACCATCTTCTTTTTCTGTCCCTGATATACCAACAACCAAGAGGATGTGGTTGCTGCAGATAATATCTCTTCGTAACTTCTGGGGCTATGAGTATGATCTCTACAAATAAGCATTTATTCTGTAAAATGTTTCATGAGGCTTCATCTGGAGCCAGAACTAGGTCATTCATCTACCTAATTCTGTATTTAAATAGTTGTGAAGATTTATACCAAGCTTTTATAGTTTGGGCAAGTAAAAAGGCCTTCGTTTTCATGTTTCTTTTATGATAAATTGTGAGATTATCATGTTTTATGTTTGCTATTTTCTGCTACTATCACTTCTTCCAGTATAGCACATTAGGTTAAATTAATAATTTGCAGCTTTACAAGTTTAAACAAAAGTCTAAATGGAATACATTTCAAATGAAATAATGCAGATTAAATATTGATTGATATTAAAAAATTGACACAGATTATTCTGCAGAATATGAGAGTATTGCCTTAAAAATTATATTAACTCAGATAAATAATAGAGCATACAGCATGAAATGAAGTCTAGAGAAGAAACTATCACATTTAGCAGTGTTAATAGGGTTTTTCCAGTCTAACAGGTGAAAAGATGAACCAAATCATTCTTCTATACATTTTTTCATTTACTGAGCTTCAAAGTGGTGGGGAGCAAGTAACTATATAGCAGGAAATTGTTATCAGTAGTCCAAATGGTCATTCGGTGTAGTGCTCTGTTATGGAAGACTGCAGTGAAAACAAGAGTAACCACAGATTATATGGAACATACAACTGTGGGAAACTGGATGGTCATGTACTGCAGAAGTAACATCTGCATGTGCTTTCACAAATGAGTTTTTTTTTAAAAAAAAAAATCTGTGTTTTTCTTGTAAGTGTTAATGCTTACAAGCTGACTAGTCACCTTAATTGCTGCTTCCGAAATGTTTTCTACATTTAACAAAGAATAGTATCAGTAATGGGGAAATAAATTCAGAACTCTGCATATATGCTAGCCAAGGGTGTAAAAAATGAATGGATCTGAGAATATTTTTAGCAGCTTTATTTTATTAAACAAGAGAATGATGGAACATTTTTGTGACTTTTTTCGATTAAGTGATAAATAACTTATGAATTATTTCTCATCTTATAAAATACTAGGCTAAAATGAAGTGACTCACAGAAGTGATAGCTTCTTTTTCCGTGGAAATATTGTATTTATTTTTTTCTTTGTCTTTACAAAATATGTCGTCCACAGTTGGATGACATTATTTTTGTGAATCCTAAAAGGTTTCCATCAGGTTTTTTCTCCTTTTTTTCTACTCAAGAGGACAATGCTGTGTTTGCTGTTGATTCCATCCCTGTGGCAGGATGCTTCTGTATCAAACCACAGCAGCTTGAAAGCAATGCACTTTCTAAGGAAAAAACACATATCTGAAATAATTATCAACCTATTTAGCAGTGTTATGTTAAAACTACATTGGAAGTTTGCATTACTCAGGATTGATAGAAATTCCTCTAAAGAAAAGGGCTGGATTAATTGAAGAAGCAGAATTTAAGTGCTACTTGAGCTAATGTTCATGGTTAGTGCATCTGGAGGGAAGAACAGTTTGCCATACATTGTGTTTTTGGTGTACAGGACATACCTCATCTTTCCATTATTCTTGCTCATAAAAAAAAAAAACTACTTGTGAAAGTAGAATTGGTTTATGAAACAACTTTGATGTATTTATAAGCATAATGTGTTTTTTTCGTGTATACACATGGACTATAATTATAACGCCAGTTAAATTAGCTTCCTAAATTGTGAATAGAATGTTAGTTCCAGTTTCTTTGTAAGTACAGTTTTTGTGCCACTCAATAAAACTGCAAAGGGAACACATGTGAAGCCTTAAATCTATTTTTACCTCAAGTCCTTTAGAGATGGGATATAAAAGCATGTTGTATAACGTAATAAATTGTATGGAAAGGAACCACATTTTCCAAGTAGAAAAAATGCATTTTAGTAATCTGTGTAGTATGTTTGTATCCATATGGCATACTTTTAATCCTGATTACTTACCTAACCGTTCTTTCAATTCCTGCATCATTTGTCAGCTTTCATACTTCAGTGAGAGCTGTGTCTGCTGTTAGGAGAAATTCTTGCTGTTTAGAGTAGGTAGATTAAAGAAAAGCTAAAACTATGAAGATGCTCCAGTTCCACATTTTACTCTGGGGAATTTTATTTGGAGCCGATATAAAGTAAAATGGTACTTTCCTTTTGCTATAGTAGTTTCTAAAGTTTTGTTCTTAAAGATCCTTTTCCAACCCAAAAGCTATAGGTATGCAGAATGTATGCAAATCACTGCTATGAAATGTGAGTCTCACAGTAAGATGCAGAGATCCAGAGAACTGGGGGGAAAAAAACCAACCAACCTCCCCTCCCCTTCCATGAAAATAGTTTCTTTGTGGGGTTTGTCTCCCTGAGGAACTTCCTGATACCCGGATACTCTGTCATGTGTAATTGGATTGTAGCTCTTTCTGAATACTGTTTTCTCCTCTTGACAGCATGGGGTAACCTTGGAAATGTTCTCAAGAGCCAGAGCAAGATTTCTGAAGCTGAAAGCGCCTATAGAAATGCCTTGTACTACCGCAGCAACATGGCTGATATGCTCTATAATTTGTAAGTATACGTGGCTTTCCTGGAGTTGGATCGTCTGTGAAACCTGTTGTGAATGGAGCTATTGATTTACTTGCTGGAAATGGAGATGATGTTTGCTGTTGCTTTGTAATAGTCATTTCATTAATCGTGCTCCTTAAACTATTGGGTGGATGGGACCTTTTCTTGGTCAACATTATTGTATATTCATGTATTGAGTATGGAGAAGGTAAACTTACAAATCTGTTTGCTTTAAAAGATGCAAAAAAAACCAACAAACCCACACTGAACAAAGTACAGATAGATGAGCTGGCAACAGTAGCACTCCATCTGTTTCTGACTCTGCTAAAATATAGAGGTGTTATTTAGACTTCTTTTTCTAAGTCTGAGTAACACTTGTTGGGGAGAATGGGTGTAAGCACTTCCTAGCATAAGCCAATACCCCTCGGTTAGCTCCACAGGTCCAAAATGTTAAAATAGCAAATTCCTTTTCTCCTGTGACTGACTTAAGAGCAGCGTAGGTTCGAGGAAGTTTAGTTACTGGAATCCTGTTATAGGTGGGTAAGAGAATAAATACCACGAGCATCAAAATAATTACACAGTGGGCAAAAAAGATTTCCCAGCTCATTAATGTGCCAGATCGTGAACACGGAAGCCAGCGTCGTGCTAAGCTTCTCACTGAGGTGGGATCGTGCCGCCTGCGCCAGCGGGAAGGGGGCTGATACTCCGGTGTCCCGGCTGGCCGTCTCACCCGCTCCCTGCTCGGCGCTTGCCCTTCCTTCCCCTCCTGCCGTCACCCACCCAGGCCGAGCCCCCATAGCGGGGCCATACGCTATTGATTCCTGATGCGTGGGGAGAACAAAATCCAGGTGACTGCCATTCATTAGGTAGTAGTACGAAAACAAAGTCCTGCGTGCGGTGGGAAAGTGTGTATGTGAGAGAAACAACATGTGCAAAACCTAAATGCAAATAGTAAGCTTCCTTAAATAAATAAGTAAACAAATAATGTTCTGCCTGTAAGTCTACTTTGAAATGGTTGTTTATAATAACTGAAAATTAAGTTTACCGTAATAGACTTTTTCTTCTTTTTTACTTGTTTAACAAGGAATACGTTGCCCATTTCATTAATTTGCCTTACAGGTAAACATACTGGAAACATACAATAATTTAATGATAGCATTTCCATTCCAAAACCAAATTCATATCTCAAAAAATATATATTTTTAATAATCATACTATTACAAACATACACATATGCACATAATTTTATTGTGTCTGTTAGACAATGGAGAGTGTAAAAAGCATATTTTCAAGAAGGAACTCCTTCTGCTCACATTTAAAAAATAACTTCTGAACCGAGCAGAAAATTGCAGAGGAAAAAAGTGACAAGATTGATACTTCTAAATTTCTCATACGCCGTTCATTTTGGGGATGAAAATTATAACTATTGAATTTTTTTGTATGCCTATACAGTACTTTTGTCTCTTACTCACTCACTGTGTTATAGAGGGAAACTGAAGTTAATACCAGGGTAAGAGGAGGAAAGGGGGCTGGGTGATAAAGACAGGGATATAAAAGAAATCAGATTTCAGTAGTTTTGCATGTTCTCAGAACACACTGATAATTTTCAAGCTTTCCATTGATATACAAAATATATGCCTACAAACCTTCATTTCTGTTGAACAGAAAATTTCTTGGAATTCTACTGAATTTGTGTGGAAGGAATTTAACTGAAATGCTGGTTGGAATATATAGGGCATGAAGTTACTTTACATATACCTATGAAAGTAAAGGAAGTCTATTCAGAGGGAAGTGTTTGCGTATATGTATGCCTATGCAAAAGAGGATTTCTAGTTCTTAATAACCTTTCTCCTACTATGTTGAATGCAATAGAATCCGTTCTTTTATTTTCTTTTTTTTTTTAAGCTTCATAAAGCCATTAGTTATTCAATAGAAACTGAAAAATCTTGCATTTTTTTTTGTAGTCTTTCCATGTGTTGTATACTTCCATATCCAGCATGAAAACGAGGTGGGAAATCGTGTGGGCTTTGGTATTATGAGACCACATAGAAATTGCTTATTTTAAGCGTAAACTCTGAAGAGCTCCCTTGCAAGTTCGGCCCATCCTTGTCATGCAGTTCTATGGGAGGCTTTTACAAAAACTACTGTAATGGAAAAATGTGTCTTGTATGTGCTTACAAGAGGTCAGTTAGATTCACGGTTTCTGGTTTTTAGTATGTGCCTTTGAAACAGTCATTTAATAGAAGTTTAGAAAAAAAGCACCCTTGCAGTCATTTCCAAGTATATTGTAGTCTCACATGCTATTTATTTTTTCTTAGCACTTATGCCTCAGTATTTGATAAAAATTAATTGGCACATGCAGCCCAGTGTTCACCCACAGCAATAGCAAATCAAAGTGCTATCTGATCGAGGAAGAAATTATTAAGGATTAACTCACAATTTTTAATGGGTAGCAATCAAAGAGACAAACTACATAAGCAGAAGCATTAGATGATCTATCTTTCTTTTTCAAGAAACTAAAATGTGAGGTTGGCTTAGCAGTTGGCTAACTGCATTAAAATCTAGAGAATTTAACAGATTAGATGAATGGCTGATTCCAGTGTTGTATTTTTATTTTCTGACTGTTATACCTTATGGCTCTGATAAATGAATGGCTGATTTCAGTATTATATTTTTATTTTCTGACTGTTATACCTTATGGCTCTGAGTTACAGCTGGTTTTGCCATTTAGGATGATTTAAATTTCATTAATTAGATTACATAATTACATAATCTCCATTTGAAAGTTTGTCTGGTTCTGAACATCTCATTTCCCATAGTATTCAAATGTGTCAATTCTGGACCCTTAAATAAATTCCTAAATTTTTATAGACTTGCAGATTTTTATTATTATTATTATTATTTGTATTTATTACAAAAAAAAAAAAAAAAGAGGGGGGAAAAAGCTGTTGCTAACATTAATACTGGGTTGGTGGTTCATCACTACTTTAGATACGGGTTAAAATATGTTTGTTCCACTGGCATTTTCTCAGGTCCAAATAAGTATAAGTGAAACTTATACATAGCTTATACCTCAGGATAACTTGTGACCCAGCCTGTCTTGAAGATAGGATCTGTGGCCTGGGATTTAGGAAATTTGAGCTCAGTCTAAAGACTTGAATTCTTGTTTGGAAGCTTGTTTTCTGAAACTCTCATGAAAAACTCAGAGGGTAAATTCCTGGCAGCTCCGAAAGCATTTGAGATTTTCATAGAAATTTCAGTGCAGAGTGGATTTCAGTTGTTGTTTTATACTGTAGATGGAGAATGTAGGATAATATGACTTTAAAAAAATACATATAAAAAGTGCCCCCCTATAAATAATTTCTCTGATGTCTTGAGACTGCACTGCAGGTAATTTTTACAAATAAATCTCAAAGCCAACTTCTCAAAGCTATGTAACACTGCTGATTTCAGCTAGATTTCATAGGACAGTAAATCAGCATAAACTGAGATCCCTTTCCATGCCTTTAAAAAAAAAAACAAAACACCCAAAACCCAGAGAATTCCATGTATTTTAATACTGTGAAGTACCAGGGACAGAGCTGTAGAAAAATACCAGTTTCTTCTTCCAAACTAGACAAAGTTCACTAGATTAAAAGCGAAATATTTTTAGGGTTTTTAGCTTCTCAGTCTTTGTTGCCTTATGATTGTTACCTAAAGCTCATGTGTTTGTTTTTATTGTTTCAAATTGCTTCTAATTAATGTCTAAAGTGAAATTGCTTATCAGTCAAAAGACAGTTTTGCATACATTATTTCACTTGTATTTAGGCCTACCTCTGCTTAGAGTATTCTTTTGTCATCCGTATCAGTAATCTACATTACTTTGAGTTTCTCAGCCTATTTTAGGGATGCTCGCAATCTTACATAAACATTGAATATTCCTTTAAAGTGGTACTAGTTCCTTTAAATGCTGTATTTTTGGAATATACAATATCCTATAAAAGATCATTTTCTACCAAAAAGCCATCCCCTCGCTTCTCTCCCAAAATATCTCATTTTGCCTTTAGTGATATAGGGCCTTTAGCGATATAGGGATATAGGGCTGCGTGTACAAGTTAATTTCTTTGAATAGTTGAAAGTATGAATTTCCATAAACTTTACCTTGGCAAACTTAGGATATTATTTCAATAAATGTGTATTTTTTTAGATTTCTGTTAGGTAAAGTCTTCAATAGTAGCTGAAATTTAAATTCTGTGAAGTCTGGGATTGCGGAAGTGTTTTGTATGCAAAGTTTAACTCCACGTTCTTGGGTAAAAATCAATACGAGCAAAGTTCTTCCTTGTCTGTTGTTAGCCTGTATAACATCTGAAATTGTGTTCCCATGGCTTCTGCCTTTTAAGGATGCTGGCATAAAAAGCTCCTTTGCTGAGCTATCAGAGATGAAAAACACTAAAAGCAGGCTAACCTACTAACCCATGTTGAACTACATTTGAACCTGCCCCAGACGAAGTTGCTGCACCACTTCACGTAGTCGGAAGTGAGTCAAGGTTATGGTTCCTCTTCCTTGATAGCCCACAAGTTTTTATAGTGCAGGATGTTGAGTTAAAAAGCAAAGAGGATGTGTTGTCTGCTGTCCAAGTACTTGATTATTTTTTTTTTCTCAGCTGTGAATCTAAACTTGTTACGAACCTGTTTGGAATTAATCTGTGCTTTGCCAGCTAGTTCTTCCTCCGTCAAAGACAGTGGCTGAAATTTCTGTCTTACTGTAACCAAAGTTGTCTTGATAAAATCTTGCTGTATTGTGAGACTGATATTGTGAGGTAGCACCCAAAGGTCACTTTAGTGATTGGCGGTGTCCTGCAGTGCAAAGCTCTGCTGTGGGACTCTTTGTAGAGCCTGTATAAAGTAGACATTTGTGTTGGTAATACTGAGAGCTGAAATACATTCAGTGACCTAGCGATTCAAGTACATGCCTCAGTATTTGAAATTGTGGTGGTTGATAGTCCTTACATAAACTTTGCCCATTTTATAAAATTAAGAAAATAATTGTCGGACTCAGACTGAGTGGGAGACATTGCCATTCAGTTTTGCAAAATGCCCCTCTTGTAAGAGGTTCTCTCCAGCTCTCAACCTATGTTGCTTGCTGGGGCACGTGAGGGGGAATAGACGTCTTGCTTGAGGACTGCTGGCACAGCACACCACTGCCAGTGTCCAGAGGAGGCAGAAAGGCAGGAGCAGTGCTACTTCTCATCACTATGACAGTCCTCCCTATGTCAAAGAAACAGAGGGTTGCGAGAATTGATGCAGTGCTGAAATGGTAGTAATCCCGACTGAACTGCCCCAGCAAGAGAGAAAAGAACAGGACTATACTTGCCAGCCAATTTGCATTTGGAAAGCTCTTCCCTAGAACTGGGAGAACATGATGGAGTTTTGACTGTGCTACCTGAAAGACTAGAAGTTGTTTTGGGGTGATTGTTTGTTTTGATTTTTGTTCACTAATGGGGTTATGGATGACTGTGCTTAGTGAGCTCTGCAAAAGGAATGGTCATTTTGTGTTAGTGCCTACTGGGTATGCTCAGGTTCTTATTGATTAAAAAAGTAGGATTTATGTTCCATTTACATATTTGCTAACAGGATGTTATTGGAAAACATTAAACATGTTCCCTGTTTGTACTGTTCCTTAATGATTGGCTTTCTTGTTAATGAAACCTAGTTGTAGACCCTTACAAAAGATTAGCGCTCATTTGGTTGAGTAGCTAAATGGCTTACTTACATAAAACCAAAACAAAATAAAACAAAACAAAAAACGAAACAAAAAAGACATAATTAAAGACAAAACTTAATGGTTTAATGTACTGGGCTGCTGCAGCATCCATACCTGTCTTTCTACCTACTAGTTTTGCAAGTGACAGGAAAGAGTTGCCTTAGGCAAAGCGCATCCTCTGTTGCTGTGTGGCTGGGGACACATCTGTGTGGGGAATAAAAGAGGATTTTCTTCCATTTCTTTCTTTGCCAGCGTAGCATTTAAGTAAATATAGTTCTTTGTAGATAATCCCACCTGAAATCAATAGGATGAATATAGCTTGAGGCATGGATGAACTACAGGCATGGCAAAATAATAGCTAACAGGCCCTGCATTAGCTGTTATCAACCAGTAAACAAAATTGATTAAATTATTTCAATATTGTACCTGGCTTGAAAATTTTATAAATATTTCACTAACGTACATGTTTACCTTACTGACAGTTAGGGTTCCTGTGGTATTTTATTTGGTCAATTTATGCCAGCTTTAGTCACTGAGGATTTTGCTTTGTAAGTAGACCAGCTGGTTTAATAGGACTACAACAGGAAGAAATTAATATGTAACTTGAGAAAAAACGGTAGACTTTCTACTGCCTTTTATATTTTGTGACTCCCTTCCAGTCCCCAAGAACAGTTTTGTGCCATTAGTATTCAGTGACTTTAGGTCAAAACTAAAGCAGAGAAGGAAGACAGGAAGGTTTTTGTAGTTGGTGGTCAAGCAAGATAGGTAAAAGTTGGCAGCTTAAAGAATTCAGGATGGTTGCAAAGAACTCATTTTGGGGAAATATTTTCCTGCACATATTTAAATGAGCAATTCTATCTATAGAAGTGGTGTGCATCATTTCTAGATAGCCAGAACTTGCTTCTCATTTTTTTCTTCTTTTTATTTTTCTTTCTATTAGACAAGCAGGATTCTGAGACACTTCCTAAGTCACTAGGTGAAGTTTGCTACTCCTGCAAGCAGCCAGCACTCCATCTCATAAATGATTCACACTCCACTGTAAAATTAGCTAGAAGCAATGCAGGCAAAAAAAAAAAGCTGTTGTAATGTTGTTCCAGAATCTTGCTGCTGTGACAGTTAGAACTTGTCTCCTAATTAGTCCTAAACTAATTCATGGAAAATTTATAACCGTTTGCTTTGCGTTCTGTGGTTTAAGTAGCTTTTTCTTTTCCAAGTAATTTCATCCTCATGTTTCTAGAGAGAAACTTTACTCTTCCAGAGTACTTGTCTTACTAGACTAAAGGAGCCACTGACTTCCTCCTCACCCTCCTTCCATCCGATAGACTTCACATTTTCCTAGTTATGTCAGTAAACTTTCTTTGAATGGAAGTTGCATGTTTCAATTTACATTTTAATTTATCTGTCTTACAACTGGGAGGTGGACTGAAGAGAAAAAGACATTTTGGAACTACAAACTTGAAGCAAATGCTCCTGTGTTTCGGGTTTTTTTTGAGGTGTTATGGGGTTATGCTTTTTTCTTTATGTAGCTTGATATTCTTAGCAACTGTAGAAGGTTTATTAGAAAGTGCCAGAAGACTTTAAGCTCTTCATCCATGTTTATCACTTGAGCTGACTCTTCTGTATCAAGCATCCTTGTTTCAAGGACATGCTTTCCTTTGTTCATCTCTGTGTAAGGAAAAAGGAAGGCTTTGTGTCTCTATAACTACAAAAGACAGGTATGTACTTAGCACGTGACAATTGCTGTGCTCCACCACTGGCTTACATTTAATGCTTTGCATTGTATCGCTGCTTTTGTCTTCGCTCTGTCAGCTCCTTCTCCCCTCTGCCAGCAGTCTCCAAAGAACAGTTATCATTTTGAAGTGTAAACAAAGAAGGGAAAAAGTATGTCAAGAACAGATCACTCCTGGCTGTAGGAGTGTATTGGGTTTGCGTTACAAGGTTTTGGTAGTGGGGGGCTACAGGGGTGTCTTCTGTGAGAAGCTGCTTGGAAGTTTCCCCCATGTCCAAGAGAGTCATTGCCAGATGACTCCAAGACGGACCTGCTGCTCGCCAAGGCTGAGCCCATCAGTGACAGTGGTAGCACCTCTGTGATTACATACTTAAAAAGGGAAAAGAAAAAACCCTGCACAACAGCAACCAGGACAGAGGAGGTAGAGAAACAACTCTACAGACACCAATGTCAGTAAAGAAGGAGGGGGAGGAGGCATTCCAGGTGTTGGAGCAGCCTGTGGTGAAGACTATGGTGAGGCCGGCTGTCCCCCTGCAGCCCGTGGAGGTCCACAGTGGAGCAGATATCGACCTGCAGCCTGTGGAGGACCCCATGCTGGAGCAGGTGGATACCCAAAGGAGGCTGTGACCCCGTGGAGAGCCCGTGCTGCAGCAGGCTCATGGTAGGACCTGTGGCCCTGTGGACAGAGAAGCACATACTGGAGCAGGTTTGCTGGCAGGAATTGTGACCCCATGGGGGACCCACACTGGAGCAGTCTGTTCCTGGAGGACAGCCCCCCATGGAAGGACTCACATTGGAGAAGTTCATGGAGAACTGTCTCCCATGGGAGGGACCCCATGCTGGAGCAGGGGAAGAGGGTGAGGAGTCCTTCCCCAGAGGAGGAAGGAGAGGCAGAGACAACATGTGATGAACTGACTGCAACCCCCATTCCCCATCCCACTACACCACTCAGGGGCAGGAGGTGGAGAAAATCGGGAGTGAAGTTGAGCCCAGGAAGAAGGGAGGGGTGGGGGGAAGGTGTTTTAAGATTTAGTTTTTATTTCTCATTACCCTACTCCGATGGGATTGGTCTTCCTGTCTCCCTGTCCTTGTCTTGACCCATGAGCCTTTTGTTATATTTTCTCTCCTCTTGTCCAGCTGAGGAGGGGGGGTGATAAAGGGACTTTGGCGGCACCTGGCATCCAGCCAGGGTCAACCCACCACAAGGAAGAACTTCCTTGTGCACACCACTGGGACCAGTGAGTTACTGGAGACTCAGCAGTGCCTGCAAGGTGTGAACTCCAGCTGAGCGATGTTACTCCTTCGCATCTAGAAATTGGTCATTCAAAGCAAACTCCCCACCCCGTTTTTGCTATAGACAAAAGAAATGGCAATGTGAGGTGAAAATCAACTGTCTCCTTTAAAAGGAAATGCAGCAGAACTATATATTTGTTGTGCTTTACAAATGCACCCCTGAACTTTTTAAAGATGTCTTCAGTGTAATAAAGCATAGGAATAAGCATGACAAACAAACTTTAAATTTTTTGATTCTGCAATTAGATAAATTTACTAGCGAACCTGGAAGGTTTTGGCTAAACGTTTATTCTTTCTTTTCCCCCACAAAAAGAGATGGGAATATGCATGCACCAAACCTTTTTCAGAAAGAGTTTACATTTTTTACAGACTCGCCATTAATCAGTTATCACTCCTTTCCAGGTAAGTGGGAAGGAACTCATTTTTGTCTAAAAGGTTTGAGAGCCAGTAGACAAGGAAGTACAGGCTCCATCCTGCCATTGCCGGTCGCTGACTTCAACCCTAGCAATCAGTTGAAGGGAAGTGGATTGTCTAAGGAAGGAAGGAAGGAATTGGGACTATCAAAATGGGGCTAAAAAACAGATGCTAAGAACTTTAAGGAGGTCATGGACTTTCATCATTATCGCCTGTGGGTTTCGCTTCATCTGCCTCTGTCCATGCTTCTCAATTCTGTAGCTATTCAGCTCATTTCTTGCAAGCTTAACTGACTATGGTAATTATGCAGCTATCAGTTCCCAGCTTCTGACACCTCAACTTCTTTCTGTACAACTGCGGTCAGTTTGCTTTACGGACGTTTTGCAATTCTCTAGTTGAATTGGCATAGAAAAAATGTATTTTAAATTTTGCGCTTAACGTATCTTTATAAAGACACGTCAGTTTTACTTTTAGTGATTTTGAACTAACTTTGAGTGTCTGATGCAAATTCTCTAGCTGGAATATAGTAAAGCATGTGAAAATAAGACATAACAGAGGCATACCGAACTTCCCTTTCATGGCTTTGGCCTCTGTTCTGAAGTGAAAGAGACTCTAAATGAAACTCCAATGAAAAAGGAAATGTTTCTGTGGCAAAATAACCCATACTTGGCCTATTTCTGAAGGAGAAGGAAAGAGTATATAATCAAACTTCCAGATCAAACTTGTTGAAGAGTTGTTAATATAACTTAACAGACTGCAAAGGTAATGGATTTCAACTTCTCAGCTTCTTTGGAAAGAACTTCAAGTACTGAACAGACCCTTTTGGTAGTATTTGCCCTGGTGACCTCTTGGCAACCATGTAGTGAAGGACACGTTCCCTTCAGGTATTACTCACTTGAGCCCATCTCTTCACTTCGTGTTTGTCTTGACAATGGTGAACAATTTTCAGGACCACAGCTTTCAGAGGCCACCCCAGGATTTGCTGCCTGAACTCAGCGTTGCTGGAGCAACCGGCGGAGAGACTCGAGAAGGAGATCCAGGGGCCTTCTCTTGGGCTGTTGTTCCTTCACCAACACTGCTGTCTCTGCTGACCAGATCCAGTGATTTAGCAATGTGGTAGCAAGGCTGAACTGCGCTGTTTCTCAGAGTCTTGGGGGCGTCTCTCAGATGTAATGCCTAGCTGAAAATCGGCATGATTTTTGTCTTTGGAATGGCTTAGAAGCTGTGAAACACAGCAATGGAAACGTGAATACAGGACCCGAGGGCTTGCAGATTTTCTTGAACTAATTTTGAAATAAACAGTAGTTAGTCATTTGATGCTGGGGCTTTTTTTTGTGTTTTGCTCAAAAGGTAAATATTTATAAGAAGGTGGTGGTGTTTTACTTGTAGAAACTGGAGACAAAATCAAATATTGAACTATTGCTCATTTATATTCCTTCTGTGCGGTGAATAAGACAGTAGACCTGTGGAAGTAATAGTGAGCAATAATGTAGTTAGAGACCAGGATTATAATACGTGCTCTAAAAAGAGAAGGCATTTCACAGGCAGTATTAATTTCGGCAGTAACTAAATTTGAAGAGTTTGGTTTTAGTTTTAGTTGCGTCATGTGAGTAATTGGATAGAGGTTGGTGAGTGTATTTATATGCCTGCATTTTGTTTGAGCTTAAAGCTATAGAGGATGTGATTTTTTAATCTTGGAAGTGAAACATATCTGCTCTTTAAACTCTTCTAATAGTCACTGTAAATGCTTTGCCAGTTTAATGAAATGTTCATCATCTTAACTTTTTATCTATTTAAATAACTATTTATGCCTTCATAGGTGAACATTCAAGCCAGTTATCTTGCAGAAGCATACCCCTTTAAGTGTTAATTGTATTCTACTAAAAATATTGGGTTTTAATTTTCCTTTAAGCCTTTTCCTGACTTTCATTAATCTGTGACTAGAACTAGAGACTCATAAATCTGGTAATTTTTGTACTGTCAGAAGCCACAGGGAAAACCAGCGATCAATCAGGACCAATTTCACAAGGAGAAGAGGCAGTTTCATGCCTTGTCAAGGTTTATTTAGGTTATATCCCTTTTTTTTTCTTTTTCTTTTTCTTCTACCAAACCTCATAACAAATAGAAATAAAGCATTAATTATTTACTGGAATCCGCAGCTTAGTTTTTTATATATATGTACACATATATAAAAAAATGTGTGCATGTGTGTGGGAGAGACAGTGTCTGTTAATGGGACAACTTTTAAAAGAAAAAAAAGTGTCTTCTGGAAGAGGACTTGAAAAAAAACCCCACCTTAAAGTATGAAATAATTAATCAAGAATGCCAGTACTAGTGCATGTAATGAACACACAAGATTAATTTGGTAATAATTATAAATAAAAGTTCTTTTAATCGAAAAAGCACAAATGTCATACACTTACCAAAGTAATTTGTTTTGTTCAAGTTGACCAATTACTGTATTACTTCTCTTAATATGTGAAATTATTTACTCCAGAACTAAAATAAGAATGGAATTTCTTTGATAAATTGTAGTTTTGTTTTTTAAAAAAATCAGAAGCAGCTTAAATGTCAAACCATGCAACTCATTTATTTTTATGTTAATTCTGCTGCTATCAATAGAAAAACTGGATCAAAATACTATCATGATAATGATTTCCTTGGAGTAATTGCAATCTATAAAAATTTTTAAAGTAAACAAAATTCAGGTTCTAGAGAATTTAGACAATGTTGTATCTGTCTTGACGATCATACATCTTGCCAGCGGCAAGACACTTGACAGTAGTTAAAAACTTTGGTGCCATGCCAAAAAGTATCCTGGATGCTGTTCCCTCATTGGTTACATTACTGCAAGTACCAACTGAATGTAAGTTCTGTTAATATTAAAAGTGATTTACTGTCTAATCTAAGTTTACTTAAGGGACAGTTTCAAAAGCGAGGCCCTGTGGTGCCGATGGAGAGAGAGTATAGGAAAAAAACAGCATATATTCTTCCATTCTGTTAAATCCTAATTCAGTGATAGGAAGCAAACAATGTCAATGGTGGTTACTTCTTTAACTAACTGCCCTACTCTTTTCTTCCACCGAAGTCTACTGGTTTAATTCAAAAAGTTTTCCTGAGAATGTGGAGGGGAAAAAAATCTCTGATTAGAGACTGGAGATGGAAAAAGTCCAACCTCTTCTCAGTTCAAAAAGCTATCAGCAGATAGAAGCGTAGAGGAAGAAGAGAAAATTGCTGTAGATTAGGGAAAGTACAAATAAATGTGATAACCCTCCCACCTAAAAGAAATGGCTACATTTATTTTTTCGTGGATACTTTGAAGTGTATGAAGAGGGACATCTACCTCTGGATAATAAGGTCTGAGTCTGCACTCTGAAGTTACAGATTTTTAAGGATTTTTAAATCTTTGTGGTTTTAATACATTTACATGTGCTTTTTTTTCAGTCTCCTAAAACTTTTGGAACTGTAATGCTTTGAGCATTCATTTAAGCATACAATTGTGAACTCGGGTCAATGATGTCCAAACCACTTATTTCTCAGAAATTTGTGGGTGGCTGGTGTAATTTATAATTCACAAGAATGCTTCTCTTAAAAGGTTTAATGAAAGCTCATGGACTATGAAACTAACTGAGAACTGGAAGTATGCAGTATCATTTTTTTTGGTACCACTTCAGATACCTCTTCAGTTATTAAATTTTTTTGGAGCACAAAGAAGACAAGAAAAAAGTGAACTGATGTAGGTGCTTAGCCATATGGTGAATAATCTAGTGAAATTGCTCCAAAAGGACTGGTTGAAGTAATACATGTGAAGTGTTAGGTGATTAACTTTATTGTGCATTTAAAACAGGTCTGCTTCTTTCAAGTCAAGAGAAGACCAGGCTGAACATGAATGACTTAGATGAAATAGCTCCACCATACTTCATCCACTTTAAAATGGCTCGCAGTCTGCCATTTTCTCAACTGAGTATATGAGTCTTCTGGTTTCTTATGAAGCCGAAACTATTGCATTTAACATCTGCTTTGTTAAAGCCATATGGATGCCCCTGATGTCTATGAATTAATCCTGTTTTCAGACCAAATATTTTTCTCACTGGATTGTTAGTAACATGCAGAGTTGTTACATCTCTGAAATACCAGTCAGCGTATTTTTCTATTTTACCTTAGTTTTGGTTTTAATATTGATTTTGAAGTTACTCTTTGCAGTAACCTCCTTCTCTCTCTCTCTTTTTTTTTTTTTTTTTTTTTGTGTCCTTATGCAGAGGATTATTACTTCAGGAAAACAGCAGGTTTTCAGAGGCATTGCATTACTATAAACTGGCAATTGGTAGCAGACCCACACTAGCTTGTAAGTATTTCAACCATACAAGCTTGCATAATATTGACTATTATCCTGCTCTTTAATAACACTTTCTTGTTTTTCAGAAGTTTTTCATTCGGAAAGCAAAAGGTGAAATTGTGCACTTTTCAGTTGAAAGCAAGTGTTTATTAGTCAACACCTACATTTAAGGCGGTCCAGGGAAGAAGCAGATAATGATTTAACACTGGGCAGCACTGGTAGAACCTAAAATGCTTCTGATCTGGAGTGATGAGCCATAGATGCTACTGCCCAAATTTTCAGGCTCCTGTTTTCTGTTTTTTACAGCCAGTCCCTGATTTCTATGGTGTGTGGTGTGGGTGAATAATGCAAATATTTTTGAAGTCCTTTCATTTTCCCTTTCTTGCCTGGGGAAAATAATCCATGGGATGTTGCCCATCATTGTTTCCAAAATTAAGTGGGTGCATTTGAAGATTGCTGACTTTTTTGTAGCTTAAGCGTTGAATCTTCTATGTATGTATATATACACATACACTTATATATGTATAAATGTATGTATATATTTTTGTAACATTTCAAACAAGGACACTATATGCTTGATACAGTCCTAATAAGAGGAATGAAATGGAGCACCCTGCCTAATCAGTGTTCCCTTCCCTCCTTCCTCAGTCTTTGTAGCCACTTTCTCCTTTCCTTGTCTTTGAACTTTTACCCCGTTGGAACCCCATTAAAAGGTAACATTTTTTTCCCTCCTCGCAGCTGCCTATTTAAATACTGGCATTATCCTGATGAACCAAGGGAAGACAGAGGAAGCCAGGAGGACTTTCCTGAAGTGTTCAGAGATCCCTGATGAAAATTTGAAAGATCCTCATGCCCATAAAAGCTCTGTTACTAGCTGTCTTTATAACTTAGGAAAACTTTTTCATGAACAAGGGCACTATGAGGTAAGACTCCATATTTGTCTACAATATCATGATAAAACCCTCATATATAAATAATACCTATTGCTCCCATCCAGGCTTTCAAAATACACGACAGGCACAAATTGATTGAATTTCACCAAATCAAGATTAGCTTTCTCTATGGAGAACATTTATTCTCTACAGTCACTGGTGTGACAATGTTAATTAGCAGTGTGGTGTTCTGATGTCAGAGTCAACATTAGCAACGGTCACATCTGATATGTGTTAATTCATTCTTTTTTGGCTTTGCCCCGTAGCTGGTATGCAAAGGATATAGCCTGATTACAGACCAGCTGACTTAAAGTGTACTGGGGTTTTAATTCAAAATAGAATGAGTCCGTCTTTTTAGTTGAAAAAATGCAATTATGTTTGGTTTTGAGTCTCCAAAAATAAAACTTAGTTGGAACAATTCAAAACTTCAGTGATTAAAAACATCCCATTGTGTGTTATTTTCAGATAATTTGACCTAAGGGCCAAAGTGGGTTGGATATTTTTAATGTGACTGTACACTGCACCTAACACATCCCATGTCGTTTATGTGTACAAATGTGACTGTTGTGATTCCTCTCCATTCTCCCCGATGAAATTAGTAAACTGGACATTCGCTTGAGTTTTGACCTTTAGCGGTATTTGAAAGAAAGTCATTCTCTCTTTGCATTGCCAGGCATACTTCAGATCAGGAGTTACGCATGGTTTTGATCCATATAACTTGTCTTGACCGCGACAGTTACCTCAGCTGTTCAAGATTAGGCATGCACAAGCTCTATGGATTCTCTGTCATATGTCTGCTGAATCCAGCTCAGTCAGCTGGCAGTTACTAATTGGTTAAAACACAGACACAGACAGCTAATGCATCCATAAAATAAGAGAACAGCAGCATTTTGTCTGCATGGCTGATAAAGTGTAGAGTTGGAGTGCAATGCCTGGGAGGTGTGAGGGATTTTAAGAATATAAACCATCAGGTTTCTGCCTGGTGGTCATTGCAGTCTAACCCAGCCTTGATTTGATCACGGACTTAAATTTTTTCAAGCATATTTCAGCCTTCACAAGCTGCGACTGTTCAATGGGATGATGTAGAAAACGATGCAGAGCTAACAGACTGACCAGTAAGCATGCTAAGTGCTGAATGAGTCATAAATGTGTAATCAAGTAATTCAAGGCACAGCACATTTGTGAAGGGAATCTAATTTTACCATTCTTGATGCTATAGTTCATCTTATTCTTACTGTAGAGCAGACTTCAGGTGTGAGGATTATGTTTTGTTATTGCTTGGCAGTAGACAATGATTTCTTTATTTTTAGGGCACTTACCGTAGCTTAGTCATCAGAAAGTCCTTTGTCTGCAGTTTTATATTATTTCATATTCTCTGACAGCCTATAGAATTTTATGTATGTTTATAAAATCATGAGTTATTGGGGCTTTTAAAAAAATGTTCCTTTTCTTTCCACCTGGAAAAAGAGTTGCAATATTGGAGCTAATTTGATCTCTTGTCAATAAGCTTCACTGAATTTGGTAAAACTTTTGAAAATGAGAAATGTGAACTTTCAGTGATATTTATGACAGCAATGTGTTTTCTTTCTCTCTGCACCTTTCATTTGGGGAAGGAAGATAGTTTGGTTTAATTTCATATGTGAAAGTCTGCTTTTGAAATTGATGCTTTACTAATGATTTGTCCCACTTGTGTATTTCTTTTCAGGATGCCCTTATGGTTTACAAAGAAGCAATACAGAAAATGCCAAGGCAGTTTGCACCACAGAGCTTATACAACATGATGGGTAAGTGCATTGTTAGTGCTTCAGAAAGATACTTGAGGAGTCAGGGTGAAACAAAAGAGCTTAGCCAGGCAACTGGTGCTCAAATGAATTAGCTAATAAAAACAAAAATAATTGCCTTCGATAGATACAAGCCAAACCAGCTTCAGAGCTTAAATGCCAGCAACTGCAATGCCGGATAAGGCACAATAAGTGATGAGACTGTTAGATACTGGATATCTTTAAAAGTGTGTCCATGCAGCACTTGTACCTTTAGAATGCACGGTGGTTTTCCTCTGCCTCCAGAGTCTCTCATCCACTATCTTGGAGATCTTGTGCAATTCATACATGTTTTTTTAATCTCCCATTTAGTCATCTTTAAAACTAAGAAGAAATTGTATTTACTTCATAGAAAATGGAGTGAGATTGATTATAACATAAAATGTAGTGTGGGTGTTAGATGTTAAATTTCCTTCTACACCAACAAGATGTCCAAACAGGCCCACAGAGATAGATAGTTGAATTTTTCTTGCAGATTGTGCCAAAAACTTATTTCCCAGCTGATGTACTCTTAGACGTCCACAATGAGAAAATTATTCTTCCAGGACCAGGCTATCTGTCCTTCAAAATTTTAGCAGTCTCTTGAGTACTGCAAGAAACTTTAATTGAGCTGAGGTGTTTTTTTTGTTTTTAAACTTTAACTTCAGCTCCTCACGTTCTTCATCGCATCTTGATACAGGATACATTAAACACACAAACGAAAGAAGATAATATGAATTATTATTTGTAGTATTCAGATCTGTAAACAAGAGAGCAGGCTCTTTCTTGTTCCAGAGATGCTTTTAAGTGGAATTCTCTCTGAAAGAGCATATATTTCTGCTAAGTAACCGTAGCAACTGGCCCAGTAGACTCTGTGAGCTCCTATCTGGGACAGAAAAGTATGTTAGATGCCTTTAAAGTAGTTCAAAGTAGAGCAATTAAACATGTTTGTAGAAACAATTAGGATCAACAGGAAGCATGTGGGGTTTTGTGCCTTTTTTTACCCCCTCCCAATGCCTAAAGTACAAGGGAATGTATTGGTTGTTACTAATTGGTTTGACACAGCTGTTGAAAGGAGGCACCGCTCCCTCTTCTCTACTTAATTAGGAAAGGCATCTTTTATTAGCTCTTTACAAGTTCTTGGGCATAGGAAAAAAAGTATTCTAAAATTGTAGTTGTAACTGATGCTACGTGTTTGCAAATCTCTGTGAATGCTAAATTGAGTACTTCTGTTGTCACAGTGAGAAAGTATTTAATGTCAATAATAGTGCTAACACTAACAGTTCATACAGCTCAATGGAGAGTTACTTCTCCCTGAATGCTGAGCGTTATCAGATTAATGCAAATGGATAAAATCCCTAAAACGCACAAGTTGATTATTGCATGTACTTTTGTTCATAGGGAGTTTGGTCAGCTTTATCAGTTTTATTTATCAGCATTTGCTGATAAGTTTGACGATGTTATCAAGAGTCACCACACTATGAATTAAGCCTCTGGTTACTGTTGGTGTCCTATAGTGATTGTTGAAGTACTGCAGTGCTCCAGCAAACCCTCTGAAGTTTGACTGTCCTCTTTAGTGCAGATATGTATATATATATTGTAATTCCAATAAAAGTGCTCCTTAGAAGTAAAGAAATTGGAAAAAAGTAAACCAATGCTGTTTCTAGCATGATGGTTGTTCCATCACAAAGCAGGCCTGTGCCACTCTCTTTCTTTTCCTGTGAATAAATGCTCCCTTTAGAACAACTATGACCTGTAAAATCCTTTAGTTTTTTACTTTTTTGCCCATTGGTTACTTTTCTAGGTTCAGGAAGCCTTTCTCAGCTTCCTTTATAAGCACAGTCCATGATGTCCAAGTTCACTCTGTTCCTGGGATTTGCATTTATTAACTCGCAAAGCAATGGTGAACACAAAGACCAGCTCAGTCCTTTGCCCGAGCTTGGCTGCTGCTACATTTCCTCCCTCCACTGCTTAGCCCATACTCCGGCTTCTGTTTCCTTTAGGCAGCCACCGGCACTTCACGGATGTCCTAGCGGCATAACAAGTTAGGGTCAACTAAGACTACCTTAGCCCTTTTCAGCCTATTGCAAAGAGCAACAGGCTATTATGGAGCTCTCTAAAGTACAGCTTATCATTAACGTAGCATATATTTGTATTTTGCTTGCTGTTGGGATAGCAGCTGTTGCAGGGAAACCGGAACTTGCTTCACACTGGTTGCTGAGATGTGGTTTGTTGGCTACGCTGCAAAAGCAATCCAAGAGGCTACATAAAGAATCCGGTAGTGACTTGAATTGAATGCAGCGCAGCTATACTACCAGCAGGACTCAGACTGATTTATTTAAAGTTGTCCTGGATGTGTCTACATGACTATACATGACTGCAGTTCGGTTGGTCTCTCCTACCTGTAATAGTGTAAAGGTTAGATGGCAAGACAGAGCTTGGTAGTAGCTAAGCTCACTTTATAGCGTGGAAAGAAAAAGATACCTCTGGGGAGTAATTAAGCCCATCTGACTTAGACATCTATTTTGGATTATACAAATAATCCACTGCAAGCACACTTCTCCTGTAAAAGGAGCTGATATGACTAGCTTAGACTTGTCAGCTCAACTTGGATGAGATAAATCCTAAACACCTATTCAGTCATCTCTTTGCATCAGGTGTGACAGGAGAACAAGGCAACCGCATCCATTATCAGGAGTGCATCCGCTCTGCAGCTCGTACGGTTTCATTGGGCACCCGAAGGCCAACTGGATTGTTTATTTCTGTTTTGATGTTCAAGATAAAATTCTAAACACACTCTCTATAACACTTTCTTTGATAAACAGCATTACATAAACTTGTCTGCCTACTTCTTGCCTTTAAAAGGGAGACTAGAGGAACTGAAAAAGGCCAGTCCAGTCTCGAGTGCTTGGAACTGCATGAACCTAACTCTGAGCTGTGCCCACTCACCGTGTGCTCATTGCTGGGGAGGAAGGGGGAGAAACTGGGGAGCGCTCCCCATCTGCTCAGGAAGGAAGGGTCCTTCCCTGTCTCTCTTCGTGCGAAAAAAGTCTTCACAGCTTATCGTGAAATCTGGGAATAGCTGCAGTTTGAGGATTACCTGCTGCAGTTGTCATTGTGATTGATGCATTCTGAGTCTCTGGCAATCGCTCTGCTTGGTTCAGTGTTAGATATTGACATGCGATGTAAGAAAACAGTGCCTCCTCTAATTTTTAATAATTACTCTATCATTTCATTGAAGATTTTCTGGAGGCTTTTTTCCTTGTATGATGTATATGACATACTCAAAAGGGAATAAACAGGAGACGAACTGTTTAAGCTGAATTGAGGTTGGAACTCCAGCTCTCCGAGTGCGGTAGCATTAACACTCCAGCAGTGTTAAGCCTTTACACCACCTGCTTTCCCTGTTTGTGTTACACTTCTTTTCCTGTGCTTGCTTCTATTGGCCTTTCGATCTGACAGGCCCACTGATTCATTCCTCCGGTGTGCCAGCTTGCCGGGCTGACTCTCATCCTTTAAAACTCTAAGTAACTTGCCTCTTGAAGGAAGAAGAAGTATTGGGCCTCAAGAAGCAAGCCATCCGTCTGACTTTGCATTTTATTCATGGTACAAAAGGCAGGGCCAGAATACCAGCATCAGATGTTCTAAGTTTGTGCATATGAAAAGTTGCAGGGTAGATTTTGGTCTCCTGTTGCTGTGATTTATTTTGCCAGGTGTGCAACAACTCAGCTAAGGAAACCATATGTTTCTCTGGCTTTCTACCAAGAAGTAAAACCTTTTTTTTTTTTTTTTTTTTTTTTTTCTTAAAAGAATCCAAAACAGCTAAAACTTAGAACTCTCGAACTAGAATCAAAATAATTATTCAACAAGCTGTATAGGGTTGGCTTGGTATTTATTTTCTCGATGTCATATTTCTTTGATGTAAATTAAAAAGTACATGCTAAGGTTACACGGATTAATTTGCTTGGCATGGCAACATGCACTACAAAGGCCAGAGTCCAGCTCAGCTGCATTAAATAGGTAATATATTTTGTTTAAAGTTTCAATTAAAACCTGGGGTCAAAAGATAAAATGGTCCCTGTGGGATCTTGAACACTTTAATGCCAATATTAGGATTACTTAAGGATCAGCCTCTGCTCTAGATGTCTTTTGCGTTCCTTGAAATCTGATATTGTACAGTTGATTGTATTACATTGCTTTTAAAACCACACTGGCCCACCTGCTACAGTAATTCATACTCCTGCCAGTTAAGTGGTGTGAGGTGGACCATGGAGGCTTGATTTTAATACTGAACAGTAACAAGAAAGATGTTGGGGTGGCATTGTTCAGGTTTAGATTGGCAAGATACTGTCGTGAAGACAAATATCTTGATCACACTTCATCTGCCCTTGCCAACGAACATCTGAATGTCTATTTTCAAATGCATTTAATGCAAAGCCTTACAAACATTTTTGATGAGAAATGCAAGTTACAAAAGAAGGTAACATTGCAGGAGTGAATACAGTTAATGATGCACAGATTAGAGTTTAGATTTCTCCTTGCTAATCTGCTACATTGTTCAAGGACAGAAAACAAATCACATGCAAGTGGCAGCCAGGTACAGAACAGGAAAGGGGAGCCAGGCTTTACATCTGGTGCAGAGGTTTGCATCATAAGTACAAAGGCTTAGCATGCAGAGAGACTTTCTGTGTTGATGATTATAACATAACTATCGCTTTATTTGATTATGCTTTTGGGTGGTTGTGGCTGTTTATACAAACCTGTTAATATTGTTAAGGCTCCTATCCCATTTGCCCCTTGCTCCCATTAAATGCTTTTTTATTGAATGATTTTTAAATATTGTTTAGAACTCCAAGAAACACTTTTGCTGGTATAGTTTTACAGTCCATGCTGTGCAAGACTTACTTTTTAAGAGCCAAAGATGATTAAAGTGTGAAATACATATTCCGCATCATAACTTATGCAGAGCATGGTACTTCTCTGCACTTCTCTGAGCTCCAGTCATCAGTGTGCTTCCTATGCATGGCATGAAGCTTTACTGGTAATTTATTACTAAATGTACATTATCAACTTATTTTCTTGAACTGTAGAACCAAGAACTAACTTGGTTCAAGAAAAGGATTTTTTTTCTTTCGCATGTATATTTCGTTATATGTTCTAGGGAAATAAGAATGGAGTCCACTCTCACAGTGATGGGAATAAAAGGCTGTGCTTCCTTCTCTCCCCCTCCCTGCTCTTGTCCTGCTACTTAACTCTTCCCCCTCTGAGACTTTTATGGTAGTTTATATCTGCTCTCCAAAGCTGAGTATACATCTCTGGGCTGATTGCAATGTCTCCTGTTTTTTCACTTTGTTTTGTTTGACCGATTCAAGCAGGGTATGAAGGTTACAGCAGTGGATTGCTGAGAGGGCAGTGGATGCAATGTTTGAGACCAGGGTTTTTTTTTTTCCAGGTTCTCGGATTTTCTTAGTTTTACCTCTTTGGATTGTTGATCTATAATTTCATGTGAAATGCTTGAGTTTTCTTAGGCACTGTTATGAAAAAGCTAAGAGTCTAAGCCTGAAATGCACTTGTATTTTAAACATATGGGGTTTTGAATGAAAATAGGTATAATCGTAATGTTTGTAGACCAAAAATATGGTCCAGTACTCAAATTGGACTACAGAGATCCCAGTTAGGCATGATTCTAATGGGAAGTGCTTGTATTAAGAGTATTTTAAAGAAACGTATACTGGCATAACATCTATGTTTTACTGACAAAAAGAATAATCTTTAAAAGGTGTGTAAATAAAGTAAAAGGCAAGAGAAGAGTACAATCACTTGTTCAGTTACGAATTCTTAGTTGGTACCCTTATGATTTACTGCTGGTTGCACATCTGTTGGAAAATGAAAATGAAATTATTTATCTCAGGTGAGCTCAATGCCTCTATTTGTGTCAATGTACTTCTTTCACTGGAATTCTTTGTACAACACGAAACAGCTGTGCAAAGTCCATGATGTTCCACACTGCAACTGATTTTGTTTTGTCTTTCATTCATATCTGTTTTCTAATTTAGGTATTTTCCTTCAAAAGTAGCTTAGTGGTCTAATTAAATCAGATCAAAGGCTTTGCTTTCGCTAATTGAGTCCTATAAGAATCTGCTCAACCAAAGTAAATGTGGATTGACTCCCATCCATCAAAAGCCCTCTTAAAATACAATATATTACTTGAAATCGTCAAGGAGATGATTGTTCTGTAAAAGGAAAAAAAAAACAACAAACAGAATATGCTTAGTCAATGCAGAACTTGATGCTCATTAAGTTCACATGCTTCAGCTGTTTCAGAGAAGACGTTCATCTGCTGCATATTTATCACCAAGACTGTTAATCTTTTGCAATATATCTTAAGCATCAGTATAGTATAACATCAAACTGTGCTTCTAGATTTACGATGTTATTGTATGCACTGGTACCTAAGGGAAGAAAGAAGGAAGTTATATATCTAGTGAGGTGCATTTATGCTAAGTGCATCTGCAGCCTTGATTTGCACAATGAGGCCGCACGGTTGCATTATGAAAGATACAACCCCCTTATGGTATTGCGGTACACAGGGACGCACACCATTTTCTAAGGCAACCCGTTTATCTTCCCAAGTCAAAGAAATCATGGAAAAATGAAATTTAATTCCTGCCTGAATGTATATCTTAAAGATTTTTTTTTTCAGTGTATCTCCATCTTCCTTTCTGTTTTGACTTCTGCTCTTGTCAATGCCAAATTCTATATTTTCTATACTACATTTTTACCATCCAGCAATTTGAGTGGCAGATAATTAACATATACAAGGATGATGCAAGGCAGATTTACCCTGCATTGTCTCCTTTACAGAGATAATTTTTCAGTTGTCTTTTCAGCAATATCTTTTGGGGTCCTAAGAGAAAGACCACAGGAGGGACATTTTTTTTTAAACCTAAATGTATGTGTACATGCCACCTATAGATGCACAGTGCTATTACTTCCAGAGTTCCATCGTACTTGCTCATAGATATGTCTAATATGCTCCTGCAAGGAGTCAGCCTTTGTTTGGTATGATAACGTGCATCTGAAACAGAACAAATCTGAAATCATCAATTGAGAGGTTAATCTAGAACCATATGACTTACATTCATGTAAATGGTGCCTAATTTTGCCCTTTAACAATGTGTGATAGGTATTAGAAAATCGTAACTTCTTTTTTTAAGCTCATATTCCACTTCATTATCGAGTATAAAGTTAGCCTTTCAGGGGGAATAGCTTCTAGCAAGATGATCCTTCATTAATATTTGTATTTAATATAAATATTTAATGTTTAATATGATTGTTGTTGTTCTTTAATTATAATTAATTAATTTGTCCTGGGGTCATTTAAGTAGGGGTGGTTTTGTTGTTGTTTTAGTTTGTTGGGGATGTTTGTTTGTTTGTTTGTTTATTTTGAAAGATTATTTTTCAGTCTCAAAGATTCTGGGAAAATATAAGGAAATACTGCTTTGGAGAATGGTAGTCTTGCAGTGGATCTATCTTTATGGCAAAGAAAATCCACTTGAGCACTAGGATTTTAGTTAGTGTGGGGTAAGCCTAGTTGAAAGGTAGCGCATTTCTCATTCCTTTGTCATAAAGTATTAATGAACTATGTACACACTCCTTTAAATAGTGTTTCAGTTGCATATTAATGTGTTTTCTTGTGCTACATAAGAGTTACAATTAAATAAACTATGTTTCTCCTTTTGGAATAGTCTAAGAAATGGGTGCATAAATAACAGAAAATGTTAGGTGAAAAGTAAAAATTGAAAAATTTTTGAATGTCTGATATGTCTCCTTTTATTCCAGTTAGCTGTTGAATTTCTTGCCACCGCTCATTGTGCAGGCAATGCTGCACGTGGCTGCATGTGGATATGGATTAGGGAGCTGAAATAACTGTCAATTTATGTCTTAATGTTTCTACTGCCATGAATTTCTTTCTCTGATGTTGTTACCTTTAATAGAAAAGTAGAATGCAACTCTCTTGAACTTTATAGATTGGACAAGTTTAATTCATAAATCGTGTGTGTGTGGCCTTTCAGATTTTTAACATGAGTTTTGAAAGATTTTACAAATTAAGTAGTTGTTAAAGTAAATATAGAAACCCGCTAACGTGTACCATTGGTTTGCATATTTTCTGCCAATGGACACCATATTATTTTCCTAATGACTAAATCATTCATGTTGCAAGTTTATGAAAATACACAATCGTAAATAACACATAAATACACAAATGCATCCTGAATGACAAAAGTCAATCTATACATATTTTCTCTGTCATTTTGTTGGAAAACTATCTTAAGCTGGAATAGCTTTTATTAAAATTGCATCAGTCTAACACATAAAATCACTTGATTGAATTAACGCTTCAGTTAACAGCTGTTTGATTTTATTCTGGTCTTTGAGTATGGCAGTGGCAGAGCCTTTATCAGTTTTCAGCTCACTTTGATTTCTTTTTAGATAGGACTGTCATTGTAAACCATTTAAAAGATGAAATTAGTAACAGACCCCCTAACAGTGCTTCCTTCAGTAGTAATGATGTGTTCTAATTGCTTATAATATAGCAATTCTTGATGATAAGGGGCTTGTGGGCAGAAAACAGAATCTTCAGAAAAGAAATGCTCAGCTATAGTGAATGCCCTGTAAAGTCTTCAGGGGAATAAAATTCCTTTCACTAGAGTTTGACATTTAGATTGACATATTGTAGCTTCACTTCTAGATGAGCTATTCAAATACCCTCAAAGTTTTAGGAGGTTAGCTTGCAAAGTAGTTGAGCTCTTAAAACCTATTAAAAATTGAATTTGCCAGTTCTCTGAAGATGTTAATCTCTTCTTATATCAGAATCCATCATGGAAAATAGATGAGAACCTTGGATCTTTTTGAAATTTGGCAGTGCATTCAGCATATACTACCAGCAGATAATAACTCCATCTCTTATGGCTGCTTACATTACTTTTTAAAGGATCTTGTTGTTAATTGCTTGAAACTTTGCCAGGGCCTGGAATTTTCCACTTAAAGAAAAGGGCAATACGGATTCCTCATTTCCTGAATGCAAAATGAAGCAGAGGCCTGTGGGAAAAATAGTATGCAATCAAATAATTAAACATTCTGCCATAAAGCATACAGCTAGGGAGAGGAGTTGAGGGGAGCATATAGCTTGACTTCTGGCTTCTTCCATCCTTTCAACACTTGACTTCATGACTTTGTTTTGTGCATAGCAAGGTATAATGTTACGTCACTTATTTGTGAGTGCTGACATAGTGAAAAATGCATGTGACGTTGATATCCATGAGTTTGATCATGAATTTTGGAGAGTGTTCATGTTCTTTTGGGGTTTCTTTCCGATTTGGATGATTTTTTTTTTTTTTTTTTTCATTTGGCTTGGGTTTTTTGGGTTTTTTTTTGAATTGTTCTTTTAGTTTGGCCCTAACCAGCAATAGAATGACTTGAGTACTTCTGGGACTGAAACATCATCTACTTCTGTGTATGTAATCAGATATACAAGACCAGCACATGAGTACAGAATGCTCTGTAGATCCTTGAATTAGAAATCCTGGTCTGCTAGATTTACAGGCTTGCACCCTTTTTTGGAAAAACTCTATTTACTCATAAAAATCATCTTGGCTTCCCTTAGCCTTGGCTCAGCATGACTTCTGACTCTACATCACACCCTCTTTATCTGCAGGCTGCAGTTAGGTCATTTTACATGTACTGCACCCTAACTCCTGAAACTCAAACTTATGTGGCACATTTTGCTTGGGATCTCTATCCTCTGGCAACAGAGATAGCAAAAAAAAAAAATAAAAAATATCTAACTGGACCTAGTCCAATTTTGTTTTCATCAAGAAAGTCCTCCATAGCCCCTGTAAATACTCAGGGTAAAGTAGCTCCCATGGTAAGAGTTCCTTCTATTTTACTTCTTTGAACATGTAGGTGGCATTTTTTTCTCTGAGTTTTGGGGATGTGGTAGTTGGCTTCAAGCTTGAATAAAGAACATTGGTCCTTCTCTCTCTCCCTGATGCCCTCACAGCTATTAACTTCCATGTAATGCAGAACTGGGGGCAGTGACTCACCTGGAGAAATCCTTAGCTGACCTCTAGTTTGGTCAGCTGTAGTCCTTTCTTGGTCTTCCAGTGCTGGCACTGGATAAACTGTGACTTCATAATTTTGGGAAGATACTTAGCCATTTATTTGGAATTAATCAGCTGGTGATATTATGAAATCCTGGCTCTGCTGTAGGCATTTTCAGGCTGTCGTTGACTTGGGCAAGGGCATGTTTATATCTAGAGCCTTCGTGAGAGAGCTGTGTAAATACAGGGTATTAATCTGAAAGTTCCTGTTCTTCACTGTTACGTACTTGTGTGATAGAGCTTATTTCTAACCTTGAGAAATTTGTTTGTTTGGTTCTTGGAGAAAGAGCCTGTCTTTCTCTGTATGCTAAATTCTTTCTCAGAAACTTCAAGACTACAGTTATCTGTACCACAGTATATGGCTTTCTGACATCCCATTCATCTGTTGTTCTTCAACATTGCTTTCCTCAGCCTCTTACAGCAAAGGTTTTCACTTTGAAAAATGTACAATTTTGGTCATTTTGTACATTACTTAAGACTAGTGATTTTAAAATACGGATGCTGTGTTCTAATTTAAACTAATTGTGGCAAATGACCTAGTTTAACTAAATTCAGAGATTAGGTTTTTAATGTCTTGTCCCTCCCTCCGATATAGTTTCAGGACTGTTTTCTTAACCTTTCCTAGTTTTTTAAAAAATAGAGGTTCTTGATGTATTATGATTAAATGCAAATAGTTTCCATATTCTCCCTACTATTCCATGCTGTGCAATGTAGACTGGTGGAAAAGAAGTAACTCTTCTACAGTAGATGTGATAAAATTTCCGTTACTTTGACACTTTTGACTGAAACTTAGCAGCTGGAGCTCTCCCTTGCAATTCTGTTCCAACAAGATTTTCACCTCAACCATGCTCTTTCAGCCCTAATAAGGGCATAACTCAATCCCCTCACTCAAGTGTCTGTCAGGCTTTTTTAGTGTGTGCATGTGTGTGTGTGTGTGTGTGTGTGATTGAAGGTATTCAAAGCACTTCAACATTTTCAAGATCTCTTCCTATTTGATACATAGCAAATTATAAATGAGATAATAAATTATGGAAACCTTGAGAAATTTTGGGCATTCTCACTAGCATTTATTTCACCCTATAGGAGAAGCCTATATGAGAATGAGCCGGCTGCCAGAAGCAGAGCGCTGGTATGTGGAGTCACTGCGATCCAAGAGCGACCACATCCCAGCTCATCTCACCTATGGAAAACTGCTGGCTCTGACGGTGAGTTGATCAGCAGATCCTGGGAGCTGGTCCCAGGTCCTTCGAGTAGGTCAGGTAAAGGGACGGGAAGACTTTGGCCTGAAAATTGCTTATTGCTGTATTTGTCATGCCATTTCAGTCATGCCTTCTAATTAAGGGTTTTGACAGTGTTGTTTTCTTTGTGAAACATTGCATCCGTTCCTGAAATATCACTACCTCTGTGCTGGAAGAAAACAATTTTAATAGCGTAGGAACTTTCTAACAGATAGTAAGGAGTTGTCTAGTTGAAAAGCCTTTATTATAAGTAGTTTAAATCACAAGTAATGATATTAATACAAAAAGAAAGTGTTTGACTCAGAGTTGTAGCAGCCTATGGCAGAGCTAAGGAGTGTCACCTATACTTTGTGAATTAGATGTCTCATGCTGTGAATTTACGTTTCTTTAGGAGTATTTATTTGAGCTGGTGAAATTTAATTACTAAGAGCTAGTTCTAAAAAAAATGAGAAGAGTTGGACTTTTCCTTTTGAGTATAGACGAGCTTGTAGCTCCAACTAAACTAGCCCCATATGATAGTTATAGCAGAGCACCAGTCCCTCCTTAGTTTTCACAGATTTTGAAGATGAAAATGGATTTCTATTTTATTCACTAAAATAATTCTGTTTTAAATTCTGCATTCCTGTCCAACCCGCTGTAGGTGAATCTGCTTTGGCAGAGGGATTGGACTAGATGAAGGTACCTTCCAACCCCTAGTATTCTGTGATTCTGTGAAAACTGCCTTTCACTTGTTTTCCATTTCTCATTCCCATTTTTTCTGACCATATCAATCATCTTTCCTGTTTATCTCTTCTACATTTGCTCTCATTGTTCACACCAGCAGTTTCGTATTTCCTTTCTATGCTCTACTGATATGCCTTTGTGTGGCTTTTTTGTCCTTGTGCCTCAGTCTAAATATCTTCCTCAACTTTTCACCTAGCTATAAGCTTTTACTCTGACCTGGCTTATGCCCTGTTGTCTTCAAGCAAAAAATGTCCTCAGGCATAGGATAGATATCCAGTGAAGAAAAATAGGTCATAATTAATTTCAGCCGATCCATTGCTGCTGAAAATACCTGAATTTGGAAATCAGTGAGAAATTAGAACAGAAGTTTTCTGTATGAGTAACAAGTGTCAACATAATTAGAAAGAATTAAAAATTGTTCAGTATTATCATGTAATGTCACATACAGAGCTTGATTAAAAACTGCCTGGATGGGAATTTTTAAATTGTAATGGAAGTCAAGATGGTAGTGTTATATCCCCACTGCCTGTCAGTTCCAGGCCCAGGAAAGGCAGCTTTTTGCTACAATTTCCAGTTACAGTTACATTCTTGGAAATCAACAAATACATGCACTCACTGATTACTTGCCTCTGGGGTACAACTGCAAGTAAGTCATACAGCAAAATTTCCTAATTTACCTTGCTCTTCTGGCAGGTATCTTCATATCTTGCACCTCAGAATAATTGGAGAAAGTCAGCATTATTGGTTTCTTCTTAGCAGATCGATTGGTTTCTTCTTAGCAAATCTATTTCTATTCCACACACACCCCTACCCCAGTACTCCTCTGGTTAATTTTGTGCATTTTCTGAACTGCTAAGTATATGAAATATACTGGGAAGCAAGGTCTCACAGTTTTCTTCAAAATAACAAAATTCCCAAATCCCATAGCTCTGTACAAATGTTGTGAGCCACTGTTCTGGTTTAACCCTAGATGACAAGTAAGCACTATGCAGCTGCTTCCCCACTCCCCCCACAGTGGCACAGGGGAAAGATTCAGAAAAATAAAAGTGAGAAAACTCCTAGGTTGAGATAAAGGCAGTTTAATAAGTAAAGCAAAAGCTACTCATGCAAACAAAGCAAAACAAGAAATTCATTCACTGTTTCCCATGGGCAGGCAGGTGTTCAGCCATCTCCAGGAAGGCAGGGCTCCATCACACGTAACAGTTACTTGGGAAGACAAAACCCTGAACATCCCCCCCCTTCCTTCTTCTTCCCCCAGCTTTATATACTGAGCATGATGTCATATGGAATGGAATATCTCTTTGGTCATTTGGGATCAGCTGTCCCGGCTGTGTCCCCTCCCAGCTTCTTGGGTGCCCCCCACCTTCTTGTTGGCAGGCCACCATGAGAAGCTGAAAAGTCCTTGACTGCATAGCAACAGCTGAAATGTTAGTGTGTTATCAACATTATTCTCATCCTAAATCCAAAACACAACACAATACCAGCTGCTAGTAAGAAAATTAACACTATCCCAGCTGAAACCAGAATAGCCACTAAAACCAAAATTTTTAGTTTTGTTTCCTCATTATGAAAGTTCATGTATAGGATTAAACATTAGTTTAATTGGCATACCCCAACTTTGGGAAGGATGTGATGAAAAATGTACGTGAATCCTTATAGTAGAAATGAACTGTTTACTTTTCTCCAGGGATATAAACACAAGATACATGTGGGGTGGATTGTGCCTTGAGGATCTGAACTATGTTTGTGGAAGCATGTGTCTCATTAGCAAAAAGGACAGGAGCTGTATACAACTTTGGACACTGAATACTGCACCATGATAGGCAATAAAATACTTTACCTATCCTTTCTTAATGCACATTTGCTTACCTATACTTCCTCCATGCCATAATTGTAGTTTATTCTCATCATGTTTGTTATCACCTCTTGACATTTTTTTCTTTTATTACTGTTGCTTCTTCTCACATTCATGGCAATATGTAGAGGTGGGGTTCATTCTGTTAACAGCAGCAGAAGCTGAAATCCTGTTGGCTTGTAGTGACATAGGACTTCATAAATGCATAACAAGGCAACATGTTGATGACAAAGTAATTACAGATGGCAGAAAAAAATTCAGGTGTTTATTTCACTCATGAAAAAAAGTTCATTTATCTTTGATCTCTTGAAATTTGGCATTTATTTAATTTAATTCTTCCAGCTGCAAAGTCTGAAAAGGCATTCAATAGCAAAATGGATGATGAAGAGATTTGGCAGTAGAATATGGATTTTTGTCTCCATGTTGGTCACTTATCCTTAATCAGTTTTGCAGCCTACCATCTGCTTAGTGAATCACATTAAATGAATTTTGTCTAGTTTCTAGCATACTGAACAGTACTAGTATTAGTTCTCATTGCAAATATATGATTGCTGTAACTGACATGCTTCCTTGATGGCTGCAGAGACTTCCTTGGGATTCAATAGCTTTAGAGCTGCTCCCTTTGGCTTAGTTGTTTCAGTCCGTACCTAACTCGAAGTACCGCTGTGATTTATTCTGTTAAACTTTGCTACATAGGCTTATGATCGGTTTTCCACAGCCTGTACATTTAGGAGAGAGAAAACCCTACTTCAGTTAGTTTGCAGATGTTAGAGGAGAGATGTTTTAAAGGCTTCTCTTTGCTCATCTGTTGGAAGCAAACCTGCAGACTTTTTGTGATCTTGCTTCTGAATATAAGTGCTGAGACAAAACTATCGATAAAACTTCTCTGAGTCTCTTTTCTAGGAGAGAAATGTATGATGGTTGATGAAGTGAAGGGCAGAAGTGGGTGCTAATATAGATAGATTTATTTTCTGTCAGTGACATTGGGGGGGTGAGGGAGGAGAAGAGGAAGGTTTCAGACAAGTTCCTAAGTTCCAGCCAAAGGCAATTCTAGTATAAAACCCCTTAGCAGTAAAGTCAAACCTGTAAAGTTCACAAATTCAGCTATGTTTTACTTCCTGACTTAAATTCCAATGAAGTGGCTTAATTTCTAAGTGGCAGCTTTTCTGCCACCTCAAGTCTGTTGCCAGTATTAATGCTTACTAAAAGCAGCATGACATGGAATCATAAAATCATTTAGGTTGGAGAAGACCCTTAAGATCATCAAGTCTGACCATTAACCTAACACTGCCAAGTCCACCACTAAACGATGTCCCTAAGTCCTACCCCTACACGTCTTTTAAATACCTCCAGGGATGGTGATTCCGCCACTTCCCCGGGCAGCCTGTTCCAATGCCTGACAACCCTTTTGGTGAAGAAATTTTTCCTAGCATCCAGTCTAAACCTCCCCTGGCACAACTTGAGGCAGTTTCCTTTTGTCCTATCACCTGCTACTTGGGAGATGAGATCAACCCCTACCTTGGTACAATGTCTGTTCAGATAGTGTAGAGAGTGATAAGGTCTCCCTTCAGCCTCCTCTTCTCCAGATTAAAAAAACCCAGTTTCCTCAGCCACTCCTCCATAAGACTTGTGCTATAGACCTTTCACTAGCTTTGTTGCTTTTCTTTGGACACACTTCAGAATCTCAATGTCTTTCTTGTAGTGAGGGGCCCAAAACTAAACACAGTATTTGAGGTACAGTCTCACCGGTGCTGAGTACAAAGGGATAATCACTTCCCTAGTCCTGCTGGCCACACTATTCCTGATACAGGCCAGGATGCTGTGGGCCTTCTTGGCCACCTGGGCACACTGCTGGCTCATATTCAGCCAGCTATTGACCAACACCCCCAGGTCCTTTGGTGCCGGACAGCTTTCCAGCCACTCCTCCCCAAGCCTGTAGCGCTGCATGGGGTTGTTGTGACCAAAGTGCAGGACGCGGCACTTGGCCTTGTTGAACCTTATACAATTGGCCTCAGCCCATCCATCCAACCTGTCCAGATCCTTCTGTAGAGCCATCCTGTCCTCAAGCAGGCTGACACTCCTGCCTAACTTGGTGTCATCTGCAAACTTACTGAGGGTGCATTCGATCCCCTCGTCCAGGTCACTGATAAAGATAGTTAAGAGAACCGGCCCCAGTACTGAACCCTGGGGAATGCCTCTTGTGACGAGCCACCAATTCCGTTCAATGCAGACTCCATTTAACTCCATTTACCACGTGATTCTTTTAATCCCTTAGTGCCAGTCTGCATACCTGGACTGCCTTCTTGTACCTTCTGTTTTCTTTGCCTTCCCATAAGGAACAGTGAGGGTGACCGATGCTCATTGTGTAGAATGGCGATTTGCAAAATTGCTTGCTTGTTACAGCAGGCTATCCTTTCCCAGCTTTCACCAAAAGCTTTTCAGAGTTTCATAAACAGGGACATAGAGAAAAATGAGCATTGTAGAGTGTAAACCATTTATTTTGTTCAACCATTTATTTTGTTCATGTCTGGCCAGCCTTGGTTCTGTCAAGCACAAACTAGGAACTCTGCATGTTTTTCAAATCCACAATGACCTGTGCTGTGAGTGATAGATACTAATTCATGTCATGATCTCAGGTTGATTCTACCAGTTTCCCATTTGCATGCAGCTAATGTCACTACTGTTCCAAAGGACAATTTAAACTTGTGTTTTTTGAGAGATGAAATGAATAATAGTAAGCAAAAGCATAATCTGTGCTTTTTAATTGCTATTTAATTTTACTTGTGCTAATTCTTTTGGTTTTGTATATAGAATAGAATATTTCAGTTGGAAGGGACCTACAATGATCACCGAGTCCAACTGCCTGACCATTTCAGTGCTCACCAAAAGTTAAAGTATGTCCTTAAGGACATTGTTCAAATGCCTCTTAAATGCTGACAGGCTTGGGGCATTGGCCGCCTCTCTAGAAAGCCTGTTCCAGTGTTTGACCACCCTCTTGGTAAAGAAATGCTTCCTAACGTCCAGTCCAAACCTCCCCTGGTGCAGCTTTGATCCATTCCCACGTGTCCTATCACTGGGTCTCAGGGAGAAGAGATCAGCACCTCCCTCTCTACTTCTGCTCCTCAGGAAGCTGTAGAGAGCAATGAGGTCACCCCTCAGCCTCCTTTTCTCCAAACTAGACAAAATCAAAGTCCTTAGCTGCTCCTCATAGGATGTTTCTTCTAGCCCTTTCACTAGCTTTGCTGCCCTCCTCTGAATGCACTGAGGGACCTTCACATCCTTCTTAAACTGTGGGGCCCAGAACGGCACACAGTATTCAAGGTGAGGCCTCACCAACAGTGAATAAAATATGCTCAGTACAAGTACATACAATTTGTAAATTATTTCATTCATAAGTTTCCATATATTCCAGAAAAAAAGTCTTCAAAAGACAGCACAATGTTTTGTTTTTCTGTGCAACGTTCTCTGATGAACATCACTGACAACCTTTCAGGGTGTTAATAAGTGGTTGGTTTGTTTACTTCTAGAAATTTTTTAATGAACAGTTAAAAATGTATTTATTCAAGAACAGGAGAATTCCCAAGAAAGGATTTTGTTTTTTCTGAGTTTAGAAGTATGTGAAAATTAAGAGTATAGGGTGTTACAAGCCCAATCTCTGACAGGTGATTATATAAACCTGAAGAAATAATATTTTCTTCTCCAAAGCCTACACAAATTTTTATACGTCTGTATCTAGGCATATGGAAAGTTGCAAAACCAAAGTAACCCAATAAAGTAAAAAGTTAAATAAAAATCCAAATAAAACAAGCTGCCCTTCCGTACTCCGGAAAACCTGCTGGTGACAAACTCTTATCCATCAATAATAATTTTAAATACTAAACATGGCATTTCTGCACAGTTTTTCTCAGTAAAGTTTACTTCCTGAATAACTTTAAAGATATGTTTATAAAACTCAGAATATGCTGTTCAGCTTGTAATAACTGTAATTTACATTGACACAAACCAAACCAAACAAACAAACAAAAACCAAACCAAAAATAACTGTTAATTTGTCATTGATTCTTGAAATACATAAGAGTTATCACTCTAGTTTACAGGCAATAGTACCTTTGGAGTAAAAAATTACTTATTAGTACTAAAACAATTCTCTCTGTTTTTATTTTAATGCAAATATTTGTCTTGAGGCTTGTTAGCTCTTTTGGGATACAAGAAATGCCAGG
Source organism: Charadrius vociferus (assembly GCF_000708025.1). Lineage (NCBI taxonomy): Eukaryota > Metazoa > Chordata > Aves > Charadriiformes > Charadriidae > Charadrius > Charadrius vociferus. The sequence continues at coordinate 7,431,980 of NW_009647830.1, read as the reverse complement.
TGGACTTGGGCATGCTGCTGTGTGTGCAGAAAAAAACAGGCCAACTCAAGAGCTCCAAAGGAACAGCTAATGAATTTACAGCCTTCCTACCTAATATCATGTCATAAGTCTTTCATAACCCCTATATTGGATAATGTTATATGTTCATATCTAAAAATTACAGCTTACTAAGCTACAATTTTCCTGAAAATATATTAGAACAGCATAATTTAGTAGTTGAAAAGCATGATTAGTAGCTCAGCTAGTAGAATAATTGGAAAATAGCCAGTTGTCTGGGGCTTAAGTTTGTGCTTTTCTTTTTTATTATTTATTTTTCACAAACAACATGTAGCTGTTTAGGACTGCAGTGCTTCAGCATTATGTGTTTTTCATATCTTTAACTTGTTAAGCTGCATAAATTACTTGAGAAATTTATTTGTCAATGCGCATAGGCCCTTCATACCACAGCATCTAAGCCTCATCCCTTGCCTAGGCAATTTATTTCTATATCACAAAGGAAAGCATAATTTTTGTAAAAGGCTTTAAAATTGCAAGGCTCCCAGTTCTAAGATAAAAATGAATCTGTCAAAAATGACAGTACCAGGTGAGGCCTTGAGCATGTGCTGTAATTCATTTTCCACTTTATGAGCAGACCTTCTAGAAGAAAAAATGTTGGCTATCATGATAAAAAAAAATCATCTATAGGTAGGCTTTTAAATTTGTTTTCTGCTCTGACTTTAGCCTTCTCAAAGAGACGACTAAGAAACCCTCCCTCCTAATGGATGGCCTCTCTGCCATCAGGCAGTAGATGGTTGTTATAGTAGCACGCTAGTCAGAGCTTTATTTCAATTATAAATAAATCTGTTTTGAAGTTTTGTTTTATCTGTTCTGAGTGAACTTGAGGCCACAAACCACCCCTCATAGCTTGCAGTAGTGCCTATAATTGCTAAAGTACTTAGTGGCAGCCCCATATTGTAACATTTAGCATATCGCATCTAGGAATTACAGGCTTTGCTTTATTTCTCTGGAAAAAATTGCACAGTGTTTTCTTGCATTTTACACGGCACCACACAGTGCTGTTAATCTCCTACTTTTTACTGGCTTGGAAAATCACCCAAAGTGCTGTAAGAAAAATTTACTTTGCCTTGTAAAATTTCTGTGTTACAGCTCCAAACCATATTAAATTCAGTAATAATCACCCTAGAAGATTCCCTAAAATCTAAAATATTTTATTTTAAAATGTTTTTTTCTAAAGAGACAGACATAGACACGATAGAGACTCGCAGTGTTTTGGATTAAAATGAAAGAAACAGGATTGTGACATTCAAGTGTCAACACTGAAGTTAAATACTTTTTTTAAGTTTCAAAATACTCCCTTCTCAGTGGGTGGGCATATTTTGCCTGCAGTTGCTTGTTGCTTATGTTCCTGACAAACAGAAGGCCAGAGAGGTATCCTGCCATTTCTGGTTAGTTGTGAAATTACTCAGAGTACCACTATCAGATACCCTACTGTATTCAGTAATTGGTATAGTCCTTGAAAGTCATCTCAAAATAAATATACATAAATGGCAACATAGAAATAAGTGGAAGGTCAGAAGAACAGAAAGAAATGGGGCAGCTGGGGAAAAGGGGAATGTAGTGCAATAATGAATAGACTAATTCAACATTTACGATTTCTGTAATTACTTGCTGCTGATGTTGCAGCACAGAAAGGAAATTTGCATTTCTGTTGGACAGCTTTGTCATATTGTCATTTTTTATGTCACTGGTTGATTGCTACTCTTTTTCTGTCTCTAGATTTACACAAATTGGAAGAAAGCAGGGGTGAGGTAGAACAGTCATGATGTCGAAAGAATCGTGATTGTTTTTAAGACATAACTGAAATGCTATATGTTAAATTTAGGTATGATTTTCTGGAACAGTTTATCCCTTCTTGTAGTAATCAATTCCTTTAAGACAAACAAAAAACATTTTTAGTAATACTTCTTTCAGGAACTATAAATAAATGCCTGCACATACAGAAATCTTTAATTTATGGAAACACATTTTCTGAATGGGTCAATTTAATTAGATCAGCAAAGCTGTTAGATATTTCATTTTGGGAGGCTAAATCCCTTGGCTGTTAGTACTGCTTCTAGGGAGAATTTTTTAATGAAAATTGGATATTTCAGTTAAACTCCCGTCATAACAACATATAAATGACATTGAATCCTTGAGGAGTCCCTCCCTAAGACATCAAGTTAAGCCAAGAAATAGCCATTGCTACTTTTCTGTCACGTACTCAGTTTGTCTTTGGAGTCTGACACAGGCACTACAGTGTTCGTTGCCACTTGAAATTCCTTGAGGGTTAAAACTGATCCAAGCACAACATTTGGATTTTGTTCTGAAATTTGCAAAATGTCAGAAGTTGTTTTCATTTTTGTTTCCAGTTTACAAGCAATTCGCTTGTAGAGGATGGGAGGGTTGGGTTTCCCGCTTCAATGTGGAAAGCCATGTGTATTGACTTCAGAACCATGAACCCTGTTTTTTCAAGGTTTGGTTATCTGGTGTATCTGGAGCGTTAACACCTCCGGGCTGAATGTCAGGATTTCCGAACTACAGAACTTTCAATAGCTGACATCTATTGAGCTTGTATTTCTTCTCAGGTTGGCTGCGTGCCATAAGTATTGCATCTATAGATATACTTTGCAGTCCCCTTAGGACATATGTTTGGCTGCATGCCAAATGTAACAGAATTAATTGTAAAATGGAGTATTTTCATTTAAATATAACATATCCAACTAACTAGTTGGTAAATTACTCTGGAACAGGTATTCAGGGTGCATAACCCCTCACTAACCTCCTTTAGGGATCTCATCTTCTGTATCTTGTTTCTAACTTCCTGTAGACAGGAAAAGGGGATCACTAAACTTCTCGCTTTACTCAACATAAATTTAAAGCTTGTTATAGAAAACATCACTGACACAGGAGGAACTGCTCTCAAGAAAGAAAAGATCTTTTTGTTTTGTACGTGGTTGAATATAGCCACCAGTCACCTATAATTACTGTATGTAGTAATTTTGCCAGTAATCATAGAAAAATGCATGATACAGGCCAAATTTATCTTAGAAGAAATTCATAGGACTCAGTGAAAACAGTATGCGGAGATAGTGAATTCTACTGACTGGAAATACTGGTCAATGAATTTTGAGTAGCTATTAATACACTACTTTATCAGAAAATATAAAACGTGGCTTAAGACTCAATGGAAAAGAAAGTGCCTAATATGGAAATTTACTTAACAGGTGAATATTTCAGTATGGGTCTAGACAGTGAATAAATCACAAGGTGTGGAATGAAATCTGTTCTTTAAAAGTTTACTTAAGACTGTACGCAATCTTTATTGGTGTTAACAGTGATGTAACATGAGGTAAATTCCTTTTAGACTTCAAGGTGCCCCAAAAGAAAGACTGAAAAATAAGCATGTCTTTTTAAAACAATAAACAAAACAACCAGAAAAACTTTGAAGGGGAAAAAAATTGTATGCCTACATTTCTTTCCTGTATAATTTTGAATGCTTTAATAAAACAAGAATGCTTTTTACAATATGAGAACCATAAAACAGGAAAATGGATGTCAAATAGCTCTAATGTATTATTGATTAATCAGATACATACTGCTTTACTTGAACAAAATATGTTAATAGGCTCTGAATCATGCCCCAAGCCAGTAAAGTTATAAGCTGTGCTTTAAATTCCTAAATCTATGTATAAGCAGTGGTGTCACATTCAAAAATGCTTAAGCTCCAGTGGATTCCCACCAAAGTCAATGGACAGTGCTTAAATCTCAGCTCTCTGGTTATCTTGCCATTAATTATCCCCTTAGATACAGACTCAAGAACCCAGTTTATGTTATTGCTCTCGAAAAGAATCTTGGCTCATAGAAAATCTACACCTAATTCATTAGAATCTACGTCGGTCTAGTAGATGGATTTATACTCAACTCAAATCCACCTGTGGTTGATAGAGGGCTAACATGATATGTTTAGATGGAAGTGAACTACTTAAAGCGCAAATAGGGGATTAAACTAAAACAAGACTTTGCATTTTATTGATCCTACCAAGTCTTATTTCTAAAAGTAATTTACTGGATCCCACAAGAAGTATGGATAGACTCATGTGCATGTGAGGACCTCGGTACAGTGAACTGACTGGGAAGGAGAGCATTATTCATGACCTCAAGGCCAAGGGTATGTGAATGTGTCATACTGGACAATAATGAGAAAGTTGACTCACATTTACTATAAGGTAAAGATTAGTATAGGGTGACATATCATGGATTAGTGGGTAAAGATTTATACTCTTATTTGCTCCAGAGTAATCCAATTCTTGGTCCCATACACTGAGATTAATATATTATACCAAAAAGAAATAATATTCTCATATTATTGAAGTTATTAGAGAGACAAAACTTGAGAGGATCAGTACTAATAACAATATTGTTTGTCACTGAGATCATCTAAGGATATGAGAGAGGAAAAGTTTGAAAAGATAGCATCTTTTACAAGCCCACTGATATTAGTTGGGCAAAGGAGGGCTTTGCATGACTGCAAACTCCTTCCCCCCCAACAATTTGTTTTTCCAATTAAATATATAGCGCTTCTCATTACAAATCACTTCTCGTTACAAATCTCGCCTGATGTGTTTTTCTGAGCCACATGTTAACCTGCAGACATCATTGCTTCTCTGCCATGTTCAGTTGGTTTTAATTTATTATAATAAAGATGAGATGAAGAAGCAAGATTTATTTCTTTGCTGCACAGGAAGTATAGACACTGAGATAAATTTTGGACCTTTGATGTGAATAATGCAGGTCACACATATTTCAGTGGGACTAGCATTTCACATACAAATTATGGTGCAAGATATTCACATGGTAATTGAAAGCGAAGAAGGAAGAGTTGTGGGAGTAACATCAAAATGAGGGGGAAAGAAGAATCCATTTAACTACTAAATATGATACTGGATATTAAAGTTTTTTCTTAAGAATTAGTATTTAGAGGAGGGATGGGGAGCTTGCATATGTCAGTGACCTCATTGTAAGATGCAACTCTCCAGTTCTGTTTCCTTAGTCCAGCTAAGTAAAAACTTTTGAAGATTTTATCACTAATTTACTCAGTATCACACCATTTAAATTGTGTTTTGCCTGTCCTATCACAAATTCTGTAACGCAAAAGGAACTGGCTATGAAACAGATACGCAGATCTGCAATAACTTAAAGAAATGTGAAATGAAGTCACAGGTTCAGTTCAGACCTTCTTGCTATCCTTGCATAGTCTCTCTGTGACTTTAAAATGTCCTAGAAAGGAAGAAGGAAATGTGTAAAATAATCATTTTTCCTGTATTCAGTGTCCGCAGTTTAATCAATCTTCCATTAAGAAATCTTTTCATAATTCAATTCCTTTTATTAAAAATGTGAATGCTTGCCAAAAAAAATTGAGCAGATGTGGGAATGACAGTCACCTGCATTTGTGACACAAATTGAGTTCCTTATGCAATCACATTATTACCAGTTATAGCTGGTAAAGCTATATTGAAGAGAGAAGTCTCTGCTCTACTGGTTAAAGCCTTGCATGCTTTGAAGAATGATGAATATTTACGAAATACAAAGTTGGTTTTAATTGCAGAGACCACCTAATTTGTTGAGCCACCCTGTTGCCGCTGTGTCATCACAGTTTCCACAAGGGGGTTATTCAGAGCTGCTCAGCTGTATTAATCTTTCAATTTTACTAGCATCTCGGGGTTGTTGGGCCTCCAGCAGCCTGAAGTACAACAGCTACCTCAACATGAATTTGGCACAGTTTGACAACAGAGTGAGGAAAAAAACAATGGGGTGGATATAAAAATGTCCTCAGTTTTTTAATATTTTAAGGATAAATACAGGGTCTTCTACTAAGGCATCAACTGCCCTTTTTTGTTTGTCGTCGTGATCATAACAGTCATTTGCAGGAAAGACCAGCTGAGCAATATGTCTGCCCATATTAGCAAGGTTGGGTCCATTGTCCTGGTCTCTAGGGAAGAAGCAACCTACCAAACAAAAAAACCCTTGCAGTCAACTTCTACAAAGAACTGGTCTTAAAATTCAAGCTCCTGAATTCATAGTTTAACACTTAACTGTTTGGCTTCCAAAACTGCAAGCAACCACCCGTTCTGATTTGAAGTCTGCATGATTTATGGAGAGTGGGGTATTTCTGAAAGCCAGGACAACCGGTGTGCTAGGTTATTTTAAAGAGCCATATGTTAGTTACCTTCACTTTTTTCCTTTTAAATTCACTGGTGTTGCTGGAAGGTGGTAACCATGGGCGATTCATCTTTATTTAGGCACAGGGTGGCGAAAAAATGAAGTTTTCTTTATTAATGGAAAACTTCTGGAAGTTTGCCCTTTAGAGTGAGGTTCAGGTCCAGCGACGTGAATACCAGCACAGTCTTCCAAATCAATTATTAAAGTGTCTTCATTACGTTTTTTTTCCCCTCAGCAATGAGATTGCCATTCTTTCTCTCTGGTCTCTACACTAAAAAGCCGTAAATATGCCAGTGCATCTGTGCAGAGGATCTCCATTAGGGCTTGGGCTAGGACCACCCACTCATTTCTCCTGGGCAAACCAGTAGCTGCCAGATAGCACTTTTTCATTAGCTACTGACCTGGACTGGATGTGAACTGGTGACCAACAGGTGAAAGGTATTTTGTATCCCATTATTAATCCTCAGAGCTGTCAAGTGCTTCCATTAAAATCTTATGAATAACTTTTTTATCCTTCAAATAAGTCTGCTAGCATGCAGTTGTAAACTTATATTTTTTGCTTTGTAAAATTGCCAAAGCATGTGGTTGTGCATATACAACTGCACACCCTGCTGCTAGAAATTGGGAGATTTCCAGTGGCTCTCAATGCCTGAATTTGTATGGGCCAATTCACATAACGGTGAACACGCACACAAAATATCTTCCTGCCCCAAATCAGTGTTTTTCAGCTGTTTAAACAATTATTTGAATTTTCTTTAAAGGTTAGATTTTTTATTCCCTTATAACACGTTTTATTTAACACCAAACACATACAGTGGGAAGAGAGAATGACAGGGATTGCTGTCTTAATCTAACTACACGGTGTGTACGTTGTGTTATGGTAGTTAAGCTGTACGTTGGATAGTTGAAAAAAGTTGATAAATGCTAAAGTTTAATTGTGAAATGGCCTGATTCTGTCAAGTGATTGGATTATACATCATTTGACACAAAAATAAAGTGTATTAAATCTATGCTGAGGTATTGACATTTTAGCAGCAGGCAGATGGCACCAAAGAGGACATTTTAGATGGTGTGATGCAAAGTTCCTTAGAATGCCACTCTGCAAGAAAATGCTTTTATTCTTTTTTTTCTTTTAATCTTTGACAAATGTGAATATATGAAAATGATGGTCAATATGAATAAATGGAGCTGTGCTGATCATTTGTAGTCAGATCATTTTGCGTCCTGGGTGATATAATGTAAGATTTTTCTCCCCTTATTCTGTTAGTATTTTTCTGAGTATTTGAGCCTGTTAATAGCACATTCATTCCTTTGATGCTATGTGTGCTGACACCTGTCATCATTATGTACTCCAGGTCTTCTGACTGGCCTGAACTTGAATGCAATATGCCATTTGGAAAGTGCCAAAAAGAGCAGAGCCATCATGTATTTTTGGTGATCCCAGTAAATGAAAATTAATCACGTTTGACAAATGTGCGTGGTCTTACAGTCATAGTTCTGTAGGCAGAAGCTACGTATTTTGTGACCGTATTCAAAGAACTGTCCTTTTCCATTCTAGAAACAGACACAGAGACAGAGTGCAATCAGCTAAAACTAATGATGTTAGTCTGTTAAAAAAAACAGCGATGCAAAATCTGTAGATGTTGATTCTGTCAGTATTAGTGATACATATGCTTGGTGCCTGTCATTTCGAAGCCTCAAGGCTGGACTTAAATATGTTGTGATACCTTTTGCCAGACTAAGAATGCCAACCTTGGAGCTAAATGCGCAAAATTTAGTGTTTAATTATCATCTTCCTCCCCCATCACCGCAGCAATTATTTTAATTTGAATAATTATTTTATAATGACCCAAATGTGTGTTGTTATTTCAATTGGAGGTTATTTTCTTCGTCACGTTTTGTTCTCGACTATAGTTGTATGCTATTGAAAAAAGAAAATAAATTGCATTTAGTCTATAGATGTATCTTTGCTGCATTAGTAGATGAGAAAAAAATCCATCTGGGCTATATGTCCTTTTTGGGGGGTTTTGGGCTTTTGTTTGTTGTTTTTTGTTGGCTTTTTTTTTTAAACAAACAAAACGGGGGTAAGAGGCACCGCAGTATAAGGTAGTGTACTCTATCACGTAGCTGCGCCATTTGGTTGACAGGAGCCTTGTGCCATGTGGATATGGTTTTAAGGTACGTGGGTTTACCAAAGAAAGTTTACTAAATAATAAAGCTAAGCTCTTACCTCCAATGAACATTCATTTTGTGAAACTGGAATACTGTAAATGATAAGCCTGCTTGCATCTCTGCCAGGATGATCTCTTGGAAATATGGCCTCTGTGTTAGTTTTGATAGAACCTGGTCTTGATATAGTTCTTGGTGTGCTGCACAACTTCTTTCTCTCTCTTTATTTTATTGTCTCTAAGGCCCTTGAGGGAAATACTGAGAATCTGGAGCAGCTGTAATCATGAACAGACCTTGTTATTATTGCTGTGTTAACTTGTGGGATAGTGCAGGATGTATGCAATGTCTGTTTCCAGACCACAAAACTTGAGAAAGCCTATATGCTTATATCTGTGAAATAACACTCAAGGCAACCTTGAGAGGTGCAGACCACAATGCCTTTCTTCCACAGTGGTTAAGCTTAACTGTTCTTTATTCTGGAGGCCTTCTATTTTATAACACAAACCACAGCAACTAATTTCATGGGGATAGGGATAAGCAGGTCACAAGTGTCTTACTGAATAGCTGATGGTGATTTGTGTTTGAGTATCAGATTAGGCTAATCCAATATTGCTGTTTTCTTCATGGAAAGAGTAATGACCACTAATGGATCTGCTCTGGCACTTGTATACCATAATGCAACTTTAGTGGCTTGGTGATTTCAGTGATAAGAAAATCTGCGGTTTAGAACATGTCTGTTCTTTTTACCATCATTTCTGTTAGGGTTTTTTTCTGACTGTTTTGTCATACCATTGACCATTATCTTTAAAAATTACCTTTTCTATTTCAATTATGTTTTATGGTTGACAGAATTGATTTCTCATGAAATCTTAATTCCCACATTAAAATCCAAAGTATTTTCTATTTATATACCTTCGTTTGTGGTGACTTTACTGTTGGCTGTGTACATAGTGTTATTTAGGACACGAGCAAATGGACTGAAGCTGCATCACAGGAAGTTCAGATTGGACATTAGGAAAAGATTCTTCACTGGGAGAGTGTTCAATCACAGGAACAGACTCCCTGGGGAAATGGTCATAGCACCAAGCCTGGAAGAGTTCAAGGAGCATGTGGACGACTCTTAGTCATATGATTTAGTTTTATGTACTCCTGCAAGGAGCAGAGAGTTGGACTCCATGATCCTTATGGGTCCCTTACAACTTGAGATATTCTATGATTCTATGATTTCATAGAAACAGAACGTGTTTTTTCCCTTCCTTCCTCCCCCCTCATGTTTTTAAGAGCGTAACTAAAGCTCCTCCTACCCTCCCTTCTGATTTTACCTTGAGCCTGTGTAATGCCTGATACCTATCCAGAACAGTGGCGTGGAGCTTGATGTTCACCCAAACCCCTTTATAATATTTTTTGTGGTATATTTCTACCACTTCCTTACTTCTTTGACATTGATGTTGGACACATTTCTTCCTCAGTCTGGAGATCTGTAGCACAAAGTAGCTGACCGCAAAACTTACTATAACACTTAAATGTTGATATTTACTTAGGTTAAGTCTAGTGATAATAGTAGTTGTTTCTTTCTAGTGCCTGGAATTTGTAAATTGTAACTATACATGATCTCTCCATGGTGACACATTGTTAAAATAATTTTTCCACCCTTTTCTTTTTTTTAAGGGACGCAAGAGTGAGGCAGAAAAGTACTTCGTGAAGGCTATTCAGCTGGATCCTACCAAAGGAAACTGCTACATGCATTATGGTACGTTTAGGATAGATAGTGTTTCCACACGTATTCCAGACTTGCTGTTAATCTCTCTGAGTGATTAAGGATTTGAAAAGTGCTACTGGCAAAATACCTTCTTTAAAGGGAAAGAAACTAATCTACCATGTATAACTTCATCTTCGTTTCAATTTGTTAATCACTGCAGAGGGAGAGGTGAAGATTTTCATATTTTGCATAGCTTTCCTCCTGTGAGGGGAATTTCAGTATTGTTGCCTCTCTGAAAAAGAAAAAAGGTGACTATTGCCATATGTCAAAGTTTCATGGCCTGGAATATTATTATTAACAGCTTTGGCCTAACTTCACTGACTGCCGGTGGGTGGGCAACTAGCAGTTATACTTTAGTATGCGTGAGTTCTATGTATCGAAGTGCCTGCTTTTTGTTGAAGACTTATGGGCCTTACATCTACCTCCTTCCCAGTATCTTCATGGCTTGAAATGAATAAGTATTACAAAAGGTTTTGACAAGTTGGCTATACCTTTGTCATACTAAGCCATGTATGTGCTCAAAGCACATAGTTAATTTGAAGGTATCTGTATAACTTTGGATTGGTTTTGCTAAATGTGCAAAAAATATTTCCAGATGTGATTAGTCCCAAGGAACCAAAAATACTTAACTTTATGAACTATTTCTTACTGTATTTTAAAGCTGATAATAGACAAATCTAAAAATGCAAGCTATGTAGTCCCAATTGGAAAATATAGAAAGAAGCAATAAATTTCATCTTAGTTTAGGAAGAAGGCAGGGAACCATAGGCATACTATATATATCTCTTTGTATATTGTTTTAATTTCCTCTTCTGATTCTAACTGGTGAATGTAAAATAAATGAAAATGAGTAGCCAAACGGGAAAATTAATCTCACATAATAACCATGTTTTTACTTTATGTGATTTCTTTGTCTGAATTGCTCACATGTTATATTTCTGTTCGGTTCTATGCAGTGTAAGATTCTGTGTGTTAGGCTTCCAGAATCGACGCATACATTGTTACTTAGAACATGTCATGGTATTTAAATGAACGTAGCCCAGTGTTGCATTATTTTGCATTATGGATCATTGCAGTTAGTGACCTTGTCTTCTATTTATGCCTGTACAGGTAAATCTGATAGGGGTATTTGTGCACATAAGCTCCTTTATTTCAACTGGGTATAAGTATAGTTGATACCTCAATATAATGAGGAAAAGTTGCAGCAAATAGTTTCTTGAAATCCTACTCAAGCTTCTTCCAGTCTTTGTTATTAGGAAATCTATCCTTAGTTATTAGGAAATCTATTTGCATACAAATTCAAAGGTAGGTCTCTACAATCCATCCTGGCAATTGAAGTTATGATTGTATATATTTTATTACAGGTCTCGACTCTTTTCAATTTTTCTCTCTCATTACTTCATCAGCTTGCCTGTCTTTTCCTGCAGTATTCCCCCTGTGTCATTTTCAAGTGCCCTATAAACTAAAAGCAACGTTATTCAAATCATCATTCACCTCTGATGTTCTGATTTCTTCATTACCAGACTACAACATTAAAATTGTGTATTGTTTCCTAATTAGGATTATTCCTTAAAAACTTTAGCAAATTTTTCCTTTATTGTGTCACAGGTACAAAAAGTGGTTTCCGTGTCCTTGTGCAGAGCTCATTTGCGCAACATAAGTGAGATTCTGCTCTGCAGATTAGGAGTGCAGGGCAAAATTTAGTCAGTGTTTGGAATACCAGCATAGTAAAATGTGATGCTGAAGGGCTGTAGACACAAGTTCTGTACACCAGTCACTAGGTCTCCATTATGGAGAATTTTATACAAAGAGAGCTGTACTGAATGCAGGTGAAACCTTTTCTTTTGGTTGTATAACTTCTGATCATTTCACCAAATTCAGTGATGTTACTCCATGTTTAAATTAAAGTAGCTATGAGAAAGATATGGTTGACTTCTGCTTGGCTTATGTGTCTATGTGTAGTACAGGTGATCTCAAAACCTTGTCACTTCGGGCACAGGGCTTTGTAGAATTTGAAATAAATTATCCTTGCCTTTCTTTCTTTCCCTTTTCCCTTTCTTGTATTTTCTTTTCTCCTTTCTTTCCCTTTTCCCTTCCACCTATTTCTCGTATTGATCAGGAATCTGCAGTGTATTTTACCACTGTATTGTACATTCCAAATATTACAGAAGAATCCCTAGTGAACACTTCAAGCTTTATCTCTACATCTCATTCATTTGTTTTAGCACCTTGTCACAGGTACAGTCCATATTCTATTTGCCAAGTGTTAAACTATGGGGAAATACATCTGTATTTTGCATGTAAATCTTAGAGATTACTTTTTTTCTCAGCATGAAGATGTTGGAACAGAGAATAAAACCGTTGGCATTAGCCCTGAAAAAACACATACCTCACAGAACAGCCAAATGAAAAAAGTGGTCCACTGGGACACAACAGTGTGTTGATGGAGTAGCCGGAATAAATGGACAGAAGATTTTCTTCCAAGTGCACATGCGTGCACACACTTATAATTTGTGCTCCCGGGATGTGCAGATGTTCTTTTTGACTCCTAACCTTTTTGACTTTCTTTGGAACTATCTGGAAAAATTTTTGATATTCTGTATCTTTTAAGAGGCTTACATTTATATTACAATGTGTTTGAATTTACTGGCTTTAAGCCAAAGAAAGCTATTCTTAGAAGATGTGATTTGGTGCAGGAGTCAGCTTATTCGATCAAATGAAAATTTGGAGAGAGGTGAACAGTTTCATGGTTGCTTCTTGGGATAATACCACCACAGCACATTTCTCTGATGGAGCTAGCGTTATAATTAGTTTTGAGTAGGTAATTTGCTGGCTTTGGATTTCAGTGGATTTAGGCTTAAAGCAGTGTTTCTCACTCATTATGTTTGGAGGTGTCTGAAGGGAAAACTAGTGGAAAAGCTGAAACTGAAGAGATATAAATCCCTGCACACTGCAGACATGGTGCTGCTTCATTGGACATAATGGGAAGTAGCTTTTGCTCTAGTGACCAGAGAGGGTGGCAGTCCCCTCTCAGGCTGAAATGCAAGCTCCTGCTCACCTGTCAACATTTGCCCCTTCCTCTTCCCCTTCCTCTTCCCCTTTTTCTGTTTTTTCCCCTTTTCTCCTTCTTTTTCTTTCTCATATGCCAGTTATCTGAACATGTGAACTTTGTGCATAACTGTTGTCTTACAAATATGTGTCTTGATGGGCGATCTGATAGAAGCTACTCAGGTACACGGTGCACTATCAGAAACACCTTACAGATGAAAGAGAGAAAATGCATATGAATCA
>NW_009647830.1:7372951-7418469 GCF_000708025.1 Charadrius vociferus | reverse complement strand
AGTACGTAAATTTATTTATTTATTTATAAACTCTCTGGCACCGAAAATATTATTCTTTGCACAACCTACAATTTTTTAAACTAAAACACTGGAGGAGATTATTTCACATACTAGATTTGAATGCTCCTATAAAGTTTGAGGGGTTTAATTGGATATTTTTAATACACATTTTTTAAAGAAGACTTAAAGGGAACAGTTTTGACCAAACCAAGCTGAACTTAATAAATGCTTATTTATTTTTTAATTTCTATCTTTGTTTTCTCTGATAAAGTTTTCTTCAAAATATCTTACCCACATCTACTCAGGATATTGGCTGCCACGCATCCCTCAAACATTTAACTCCTGTGCCATTTTGCATCCTGCAGGACGTCAGTGGCTTCTGTCATCAACAGATCGATGACATAACTGGAATGGTCTCCACTGATCAAAGAGGGGACTCTTTTTAACCTAGGTGCCTCAATCAAATGCTTACAGTCAGGTGGGATGAATCCAAGTATCAATCTGAGAAACCACAGAGAGATACCTATGAACTAACAAATTCCAAAGGAATTTTCATGTATTTTAAGAACGTGTTGGCGTCTAAAGAGTCAGTAAGTCAAATTTGTTAGCAAGTGTGCCAAACATAGAAATGTTCATCCATGTCAGACCAATGACATTATGGTCCAGATATTATTTAGTTTTGGATATAGTACTGACCACCCACAAAGGAAATACAGATCTGCCATTTCTGTCTGCACCGAGCCTATGTCAGGAGAATTTGAAGGATTCTGTATAAAACGTGTCAACGCAGAGAGAAGAGATGAGTTTCAAACAGTGAAATACTTGAATTCTTGTCTGAAAATAAACAAAAATAAATTATTCAGTATTTTTTCATTGAGATGGCTAGTAGGATGCAGTGTAGTTGAGGAATTTGAAATTGTTGAAAGCTTGTTATAGAAGCTTTCACTTAAACAAACAAGTAAACAAACAAATAAAACGACCCATAAAGCTACAGTGAAATTTAAGCTGTGCAAACATTTTACCTCCAAAATCGCCTTATTTCCGTTATAATTTGCTGTTTAAAAACAAAACAAAACAAAAAACCTGCCACTACTAAAACATTTTTCATTTTACTTATTTGCTAGAAATAGGTGTTGCTACCATGCCTCTTAAGGTGCATATAGTGGCCTCTCTCCAACATAATGAAAATGAAGTGGGGAAAAAAGAGGGAGAGAGAAAGGAGTGTGGTTTCAAGATAACTGCGTGTACAGAGGTCCTTCCTCCCTTACATTTGTAATAGCTTAATTGGAATGGGGAAGATTAGAACCCAACAGGATATTCAAATTAACTCTGTTTTATTAATCACCATTGAGACCTCCTTTTAAAATAGTTTCCTTTGAATAATACATTGTTTCTAATAACTCTAAATTGTTTAATGATTCCTTTTTCATTATAAAAATGGATTATTCTCATTAGATTAATTATGCATTCACATAATTAGGCAATTCACATTGATCATCTGCCTTTTTCAGTGCATTCCCAGTTACAGATATAAAACAAAATGAAAAACATGCTGTCAGATTAGGTAAAACTGAAGCGTATTAGCTATACTGTCTTTCAAGGAAGAACAGATTAACATGTTCCCAAACAGTCCAACTTTTTTTTTTTTTTTACATTATCTTTCACTTCTGAGTTTGTGATAATTTAAGAATTTGTTTTATAGATTTTCTTGTATTATCTGGGGTTTTTTTTACACGTTTAACTCGTTAACTGCTGGTTTTGTTTTTTATTCACTTTCATCCTAAGTCTTTCTAATCGTTGTTTCAGCACAGAACTTTTAGTCCTTTTTGATGTCTAAATTTTCATCTGGGCCTGTGACCACTTTGTATCTGTCTTGCCTCCAAATATGATTGCTTTACTGCTCCTAAGTCCCAGCCTGAAAATGGATTGGAACTGCTGTGGTTTAAGCTTCAAAATAAACTTCATTGAAATATGATAGCAGAGGATTTTCAAGCACCATTTTTTTTCAGTCTTTAAGTCATACACTTACATGTGTTAGTAAGTGTGAGAATTTACATGTGGTTTCTGATGTGCATTCAGTTTTCCTCTTAGATGTGATATATCTATAATATTTCTGTGTAGTCACATTGTTTACAGTGTTGGAGCTCTGTGTCTTTGTTCTTCATTGCCTGAAGAGCAGCCTGGGAAAGCTTTATTTTTCTCCCATGTATTTAAGGAAAACAGGGTAATAATGAAAAATAAAACGTCAAATTTGTATTGACAAGAAAGAGAAATATCAACCATGACCTAGTAATGAAGTCTTTTCTTCAAGACAGTTTTATGCCTGTGGAAGAAACGTCACCTTGGTCCCTAGGAAGGTCAGTTTTTGTCTTTGTCAATGAAATGAATAAAACTGATTTCATAATCCATAGTTCCAGGGAATGAATTGTCCATTTCTGACTGACGGGTTAGCTAAATGAAGTATACGCTGAATGATAAATAAAAAAGAGTGCACGGATCTGCTCCATTGGGAACACCAGATGCTACATGGTGATTATGTATTGAGAAATTAAATTCCTTGATGAGATGGGGTCAAAGCCAACCAGATCTAATATGTTCATCACTAAGTCACTTAGCCAGCCTTCCCAACATGCACTCATGAATCTTTCAGCAAATGAAAGATTTTTTACAATTTTAAATATTTTGAAAATCCTAACATTAAAAGTTTAATGATTTTGTAGGGAAACTCTAAAACGAGTTTATGATACTCAAATAAGAAACATTCATAGAACATATGCAGTCTTTGGTGGAAACATCTCTCTGTCTTGGGCATACAGTGCCATCGAATTGGGATCCTGACTTTGGACTATAGTTTATACCTCCTCTTACAATAGCAATGAATGTAATTCCAGGCAGACAGGATTCCTAGACCCAAACCAGGAAGAGAGTTGTAACTCACACGCAGAAAGACTTCATTAAGCTTCAGACCTTTCTGCTCCCAGAACTCTCTCCAATAATTCTGATTTAAGAAAATCTTCAGCTACTATTAAAACAGACAGCATTTCTTACTTCCAAAGTGAAATGGAACAAGAATATACCAGAAACAGAGCTGTTCAGAAGAATATACCAATTTGAAGTCGTCTTTGCAGTTTTCTTGGCAGCTGTGAATAACGAGTGTACAAAGGCACATGTACATAAATTGTCAAGTCCTTTTTGTTGCTCTCTAGGCTGTTGCTATCACACAACAATAAAAGATTATTACAAACCACTATAATAACTATTTATTCCAAACTCCCTTTAGAACCAATCACTTAAGTGGAATGCAGTGGAGTATTTCCAAACAAGCTAGGTCACCGACCCTAAACGTTGTGGAATGTCCATGTTTCTGGTTCTTCCCTTTAGTTTATCCGTAAATCTAATCATTCTGACATCCCAAGTACATGGTTGACTCTGCTTCCTCAGCACAATATACTAGACTGCTCGAGAGATGTGGTATAGAAATTGTAGATCAGGGACAGTGCTAGAAATGCAGCTTTATGTTTCTTCCATGTTGCCAAAAGTTGGGGTTTCTGGAGGATCCGAAAAAACCTGTGGCACAAACAACCCTGGAGACTTCTTTCTTAATGGTCATATGTTTTGACCTGTAAGTGCCATCTCATTGTGAGGATTTTTGAAGTGATAGTGTGGAGTGCAACTGGATGGTTCTTTCCCATCCAAATTTCAGTTTTCCGTACCTTATACATCATCACTCAGTGTCCGGGGAATGACATAGACTCCAGAATCTTGCTTAGTGTTTGTAAAACATGAGGTCCTCTGTGTTACATGTTTTCATCATTAATCTCATATTTTAGTGAGAGCTTCCAGTGACCCAGATGCGGTCACAAGTTCAGTCATCAGATCGCAAAGGCTTGCGATTTAATTTTTTTTCTCTTGTCTCTGGTTGTGCTCTGGATGACATCCAATGGTGTATTTAGCACAACTGCAACAGGTAAGTTTTTCAGACAAAATTGCTGATAAAAAGATTTTTCCAAGCCAGTGCATGTATTGATGTTGCAGCACCCAACAGCTTGCATAGTCTTCCTACATATTTTATTTGCATGGAATAATCAATGGAAACCAGTTCAGGGGACAAACTCCCCAAAAGCTCTTCCAGTGAGAAAGCCAGAGAACAGCTGGGGAATGGGATATAAGGAACAGTAAAAGAAACTGGAATGCTAGTACCACCTAGATGATCCTCATGCAAGTTCTCTTTGCTTCCCCCGTCACATCCTACACATTCAGCAAGAAATTGTCTTAACAGGCCTGGAAAGCAGGACCTTTAAGCAAACATTCCCTTGCTCTGGGAACTGCTCGTTCACAGCCAATGAATCTGTTCTGAAACTCTTAAAGGAAACAGTTACATTAGGTCATGTCTGTTGACTTGGCATCTTGCAACATTGATTCATCACCTGAAAAGTTTTGGAAATCAACTCAGAGACAAGGTCTCTCTCTCATTTCTTCCACAGAATGCTATTGAAATTTTCCATTCAGAAATCTCTGGTTGCATCTGAATTTTTGCTCTGCATTGCCATAGGAGAGTTGAAGTTGATGGTGACTTCAGTGGTGGTTCTGCTCATGCCAGGGAAAATGTCGTTCAGTTCTCAAGACACAGTCTTGTAGCATTGCTTTGTGCTTCAGAGACAGGCACAATGCATTGGGTCAGCCAGAACCCAATCCCTATTTTGGTTTCTATTGAAACCTGAAATGCTTTGAAAGCACCAACAAATATTCAGCTTCAAATCCTTGATGTGTAATGTGCTGAAAGAACTTCTAGTGAAGTTTATTATAAAGATATTTAACAGTTGAGTCTATGGTCCTGATATACACACTTTTCACGCTAATATAGTTGTTTAAGTTGCTGCCATGGAAGGAGAAAACTTTTGAAGAGGATAAGATGCAGAAGACTTGGTGATAAATGTATATTAAAAGAAGCAAATCCTAACTATTCCCTATTACGGTGGTATTAGAAGTTTTTCCCTTCTTATTCAGAAGGTAGTTTACTCAGTTTTGCTTGGATTACTAAAGATATCAGGACACGAGTGTAATCATTGAAGTTTGAGGAAGTGCAGAACCAACCATTCTGAGAACATTCAAAGATAATCTGTTTTCAGAAACCTACTCTGTTCTGGTACAAAGTACCTTTGAATGCTTACCAGCGAGCGAAAGAGAGAACATTTCAATTAAAGAAAGATTGGTGTAACCTGCACTTTTATCTAGTAAAATAAAAGCTCATAGTGCCTGTAGGGAACAGTTGAGCCCATTCTAGAGGAAGGCACCAATGCCTTTGTGCTCTGAACATAAAAGATTGTTACACACAGACATATCCCAACCAATTAATACCTTTCATATTACAACAAAGCAGCAGAAGTGCCAATTTAGATGTATGGCTTTTAAATCGGTGTTGGCTCATGTCTTAACAAAATGCTTTACAAATGGTCATGATCATTTTAGAGAGGCAATTATACAGGATAAAGAGCTGTATGTTTTCATCTCTGTGGATGAATATTTGTTAATTTTAAGAATATGAAAATAAGTTGGTTTTTTTCAACTCCTAGGAACTGGGAATTTTGTTGTTGTTGTTTAAATTACATATATACTTTTATCATATTTTTCAGTAGATTGCATGTATTTCCTCAAAAAATTTTGGTCAAATATAGACTCAGAACCACTGTTGGCAATTTGCAAGGATAAGTAAGTTTTAACAACTCTGTAAGTACAGAACTCATCGGCTTTTATGCTCTCTGATGCTTAGATAGGTTAGGGAAAAATAACTGAGAGGATAGTGAAGTATTGAATCCGTTCTTTGCTGTCAAAGGTCTTTAAGAACTCTTGGCTACACATTTACACTCGGCTTTGTGCTGTCTAGTAAGACAGATGGGAACACCTGTTTAAAAACATAATGTTGTTCCAGGCAAAGAACAATGTTATTGAAGATCATACCTGAACCTGGACTGTGGATTTCCCACTCCTGTTCTAGGAGAATCGTAATGAGAAATACGCTTTCTTTGAATAAGGAAAATCTGGGATTCAGAGCTTCTAGAAAGCTGTTTTCTCAAAAGCTGGTTCTGATTCCAAAAAACAATCAAGCTACCATAATTTACGTTGTTGGCAAGAGTCGGAGTTGTGACACCTGCAATAAAAAAGCTCTGTATGTGATGTTGGGCAGAGTCTCATAAATCATGCAGTTTGCCAGCTACCTGTCAGAGGAGAAAAGCTTGCATGTAAATTTAGACCCACACAAGTGGTTCCTGGATCCAGGAGCCTGTGGGTCAGACCTTCTGATCCACCTCCTCCAACACCTTGCCAATATTCTGCCCTACTAATGCTCTTCTCTGGGGAAAGCACATCTTTATGGCTATGACAGGAAAAGTTCAGAAGTCTGCTTTTTAATGAAGAAAGTGCAGCAGTAAACCGCCAATCCAATTCATTCTTGTATTAATTTAGTATATCATATTAAAAGGAACAGCAGCTAATGTTTTCAAAATGGGATATCTCTACTTAGGTGCTTTAAATTAAATTTAGATGTGTGAATAAAATTAGTCTGCCTTTCAGGAAAACTTGGCAAATCAATTCTCAACTGAAAGTTTCCACCTCGTACTGGGTCTGGCTGGGACAGAGTTAACTTTCAGTTAACCACCGGGATGATGCTGTGTTTTGGATTTATGGTTGAAACAGCCTTGACAACACACCAATGTTTTGGCTGTTGGTGAACAATTCTTGAACAGTGTCAAGGCTTTCTCTTTTTCCCACTCTGCCTCCTCAGCGAGTGGGCTGGAGATGGGCAGGTGATTGGTAGGGGACACAGTTTGGACAAATGACCCGAGCTGGCCAAAGGGATATACCATATCCTATAACATCATGTTCAGCAATAAAAGCTGGGGCAGATGAAGAAGAGGGGTTTTAGCTTCTGAAGTGACCTTTGTTTGGTGATTGGCTGGGCATTGGTCTACATGTGGTGAGCAGTTTTCTCCACTTCACTGATTTTGTTGCTTTTTTTTTTTTCCTTCTTCTTTCCTTCATCTATTGAACTGTCTTTATCCTGACCCACAATTTCTCTTCCTTTTGCTCCTCCTGTTTTCTTCCCTCACCCTGCTAGGGGAGGTGAGGGAAGTAAATGGCTGTGTGAGTGCTTGGATGCTGGCAGGGGACAACCCGTCACACACCTGTACACTCAGGTATTGACTTTTCCACTAGATTAAGAAGGTAGCAGTCAATTATATTTATAGCCCATCCAATTAAGGAAATGCTTAGTCAGCACCGCTGATTGAATCACCTCAACTCAGGCAATGAGTAAGGCAGTTACGGGTTGTTCCTCTCTCTTGTTTGCAGTCAGTATCCTGTAAGGGTTTGGGTGTAAAGGATGCTACGATGGTTTCAGGAGGGTGCTATATACCATCTGCTATCTATCCACTCAGCATGAATTATTGCCGCTGTTACTGCCACCTCTAGTAAAGGGGAGAGACTTGTTTCTGGTAATGTACAGTCCTAGAATTTTATTTTCTGGAGACCTGACAGTTTTACTTGTACTTGGCTGGTGTCATGCAGTAGTTGTAAATGTTTTTTAGTTAACTTTTGTAATCCTGTAATAAAGATAATCCTTTAATATATTATATAAAATAATAATCCTATTATAGAGACACTTGTTGGAGACCTAGTAGTAAATGGAGAGCAAATTCTGGTTTTAACAATTTAAAACATTAGTTTAGTGTTGTTGAGATTTTTGATGTGTCCATGTAGACTAAAAGAATATGTGCAGCCAAAGTCCTAGAAAAATAATTAATAAAAACAAGCTTTTAACTAAAGCAACTGGTTGTGCACTTGCTTTTCAGTAAATATGTAATAGTAAATGTCGTCCTGTTCTAAGTTAGATTAACTAAAGCATGTATAAATTTCATAATATCTTCAGTAGTTGTTGATCTTATAGACCTCTTAAAGAGCTAAGAATTAACCTAGTGTGTTGCTTAAGAGCACCAGTAAACCATTAGTATTGCTTTGAAATGGTTTCCAATAATGTTATATTTTTAGGAATTACATGGATGAAGAGCGAGTATTTTACTGTTTAATAAAATGCATCTAAAGTCAAGAAATCTGTTGATTATGTCACATCAAGTAGAATGTATCAGTTACATGTTATTACGTTAGGGGTAGTTATAAATATCCATAAGGTAACATCTCTGTTGAGCTTTAGTGTTAAATATTTAATACAGAAAACTAGAAGTATGTTTCTAAAGATCTGTCTCTAAAAACCCTTGAGTAATTTTTATTGAAGACAATAATGACAGTTTTTTTCTCCTTATGGAACTAATTAGCTTAATGACCAGTTGGCATTATTTTTAAGTTCTAAGCTGCAAAATATTTTTCCTAAATTAGATATATAACTTTTTGAGAATTATCTTGACTATTCACCATGTCTTGAAATCTAAAAGATTATGTCCTCTTTCTTCCCCCTGGCTGGATGTATCAATAGTATGTCTAGTGACTCATTCTGCTAATCCAGTGCTTTCATTAACAAAAAAACCTTAATGTTAACAGTTTAAGGCTGGTTTACTTTAGCGTGGACCTAAAGTTTAGGGGTACTGTTTTAGTTCATTTGTTGGAAGAGAATTGGAATACTAGTTGGTGAAGTTTGTTTCAAAGATTTGTCTTTAAAGAAAATAGGAATTCAGCCCAAATCAAGAGATATGAACTGTGTATTGTAGTTGGTAGATTTACTTGTCTAAGAATTTTCATATTCATATCTGAGTTTGTCCTGTATATAAGGCATACCCTGATGTGGTACCTAAAAGGAAAAAAAAAAAAAAAAAAAAAGGCAGATAACTTAAAGCCTTTGTCAACATTTTTTTTGCCCTTCAAAAGAGAGTTCCATTAATGGCTCAAGCGATGGTTTCTAATTCTGAAGACAAATTAATTTCTTATGATCCAAACTGTTCTCATGTGCTTTCTTTTTGTGTTTTTCTCTCTTTTTATTTATTTATTTGTGTGAGAAAGCCGTTTTGGAAATCCTCAGTTTCTGGAAACAATGAACACAAAGCATCATAGTGTATGAAAGGATGGCACATATTAGAGTGTGGATGTAACTAAAGCAAGACGAACTTATGCTATGAATGCAGAAAGGCACCTGAATGTTTTTCCAAGACTTTTTGCAGATGTGAATAACTAAGATATAGGTGTCTGTCAGAGTAAATAATCTTCCATCTCTTGCTAAGTTGAGATGTATCCACAGAGTAAGGAAAAAGCTAGAAAAGCTGTCTTTCACCACTTTTTGCATTGAGATAATTCTTTCTGCAAACGTGTTCATCGTACCAAAGCATCAGTGGATTCACTCTGCCCCTACAGACCTTGCTAGCTCCGGTTAAGTGGGCTTTCTGCACATGCGTATAGCAAGCATGTAGATAACAGGGAATATAGGAGCAAAGGAGGCAAGAAAAAAAGAAAATCCCTTGCCTTGAGAGGAAATACTTTGTTCCTGAAGAGGTTTATGGCCAGTGATGGCTTGGTGGACTATTGGTTGAGTGATCTTACTTTACAAACTAAGATAAAAAAAGGAAGGATGGGATGCTGGAATGTATAATCACCATACTTTAAGATAGCTTTTCCAAATATAAAGTTATGTAGACACAGAGTCTAGACGGCTGAAACCCTTTGAAAAGTCCTTGATCCAAAAATAACACATTTTACAAATTAGGTGTGAAAAAATCATTAAAAGGAGCAGAAATAAGGTGGTTTGAGTACCTTCCAAAGTGGTTTTTTTCCTCTTCTTCAAAGGAAAACTGATTTTTGTAGAGTTCTACTAATTGTTATGTGTTTTGTTTTGAAACTACTGTACTTTAGTTAGTTTGGTTAATGCTAAACTATTCATTCTTTTCAGTTTTAACTTGGTTTAATGATTGTGATAATGTCCCAAGTTCAGTCATATGATTTTAGCCATCTTCTATTTTTTTAAGTGAAATGTAAGAATCATGTAGGAAAATTGTTAAAAGCTGCCTGTTGTGATTCTCTTAGTATTACTGAAATACATGATAAAATACCAGGTCTTCAAGGTGTATACGTATATATAACCATTTTAAAGCAAAGTATCATTTATAACTCTAAAGCTGAATAAATTTGTTTGCATTTATATAACTATATATATTTTTACGTGATTTTGAGATGTGCTTTTAAAAAGGGAATATATTTCATTTGTAGGGGCTATTTTATTTTATTTCATTTTGTTCTGAGGACATGAGGATCAGTGTATAGGCAGACGGGCAAGTCCTTAAATGGCAGGCTTCTTGGGGGTTGGGAGTGTTGTTTCTTGATGGCTGTGTCATTCTCACTATTCATAAACATGTTCTGCAAATATTGCAGTTAGTTATTACCTGTCATATTTATTGCATTTTTTTCTATAATTACTACATTTTAAAGATATTGAAATACAGAGCAGATCAACAAATGGAAACTGAGGCACCTGATTTTTATTTTTTTTTTTGGTGTAATTCCTTTTCCCAACTATATTGTCTGAAGTATTATCCATCAGTTGTTTTCTGTGGGCTCACGTTCATGCACTCCATTGCAGGTCAGTTCCTCCTAGAAGAATCTCGCCTGATAGAAGCAGCTGAGATGGCAAAAAAAGCAGCTGAACTTGATAATACAGAATTTGATGTTGTTTTCAATGCAGCCCATATGCTCAGGTTAGTGCTTTTACATCTGCCTTACTTGATTTTCCTGCCTTCTTTTGGAGGAAAAATGTCTTTACAGCCTCTGCTTATGCAGGGTTCTTTTTAAAGCCCAGCAACTCTTTTGAACAATTCAATATTGCTAATTAGATAAAAAGAATTGGAGTGAAACTGTTGCAGGATTTAGCACTTTCTCTTTCTAATTTTCTGTGCGTTATCTCATAATTTCTTACCTTTAAAACTTCTGTTGTTCACAGGCAGGTAATCCTTTTTGCTTGCATACAAGAATAAGTGTTTCTTTTGTGAAGAACCTTCTGCAGGGTTTCCTTTCACCTGATTTTTTTTAAATTTAGAATGCAAATAATAGGCCATATTTCTGAACTGGATGTAACTAGCGAATATTGAAAAGATCACATTTTATGTTAATATCAGTAGGGAACAGTACGATAATTAGAAATCTAAATATTCCCAGGCTAATGATACTTTGAGATTCATAGGAGCACTTAATGATATTATCAGAATCTGTGATTTAAAATGTAGTCTTATATTTAATTCTGTTCTCCTACCTGAATAGAATAAAATTTTAGCCTTCTTTTTTTTTTCCTGTTAAAGCTGTCAGACTGGATATTCAGTAACATTAAGCTTCTGCCTGAACATTATCATTAAGCTCACATTACTATAATAGGTATCCTCCATGCTTATTTCTAGGATAGCTATCTAATTATTGTCTATTGTCCACTTAACAGCTATGAGGGTAATTGATTTCATTTAGATTATATCTATGCTTAGAAAATGCATGAAAAAAAGAAATAAAAAATATACTTCATTATCACAAAACAGTTTTTGAGGTAATTTCTCTAATGAACATATCTCATGTGGCTGTTTGTACTTTTAACATTTAGAATACAAAATGAAAGGAAAAAAAATGGTATTAAAGAGAAGGTAGGATCAGCTTCAGCCAAGTGACCTGTGTTTCAAAATGAAGGGTTCTATACCAGGATTTTGAAATAAGCCCCAAAACGCCCTTTGAGAAATAACTGTCACTGCTTGTAGATTAGAAAGGAAACCGAGACAAATGGTTCACTGGTAAACAGTTTGACCTGCCACGGGTGTGTGAGCTATTTTAAGGATCCTCCCCTTCCTCCTCATTATTTTCTGAATGATATCGCTTGAGATAAATCCAGTAATTGAAACATTTAGATTAATGAAACATATTCACAGACAGTTAGACATGAAAGCTGAATCCAGAAGAGTATGTGTCAGACTCCTGGTTTGAGTGAGTGTGTAGTGGAAGATGCTTTAATGGTGTGATTATTTTGTGGGTATTTTCAAATGTGGTGATGTAGATCAATACTATTTGGGGAATAGGTTTAATAAATTTCTTACTTTCTCTATGAGCACTGAGTGAAGCATCTCAGGTCTTGAAGGCACATGTCTTTACATCAGATATGAGTACTTTTGGGTCTCAGAGTAAGAGCTATGCTGTTGTACTGTACAGCAACCATGGTTACCCTACTTGATCTCGTTGGGAGTGGACACTTTGGGGAGGTTTTGACCAGCATTAAGCTCAGTGATTCTAGACTGCATTCTCTGGGGAATAGGTTTAATAAATTTCTTACTTTCTCTATGAGCACTGAGTGAAGCATCTCAGGTCTTGAAGGCACATGTCTTTCCATCAGATATGAATACTTTTGGGACTCAGAGTAAGAGCTATGCTGTTGTACTGTACAGCAACCATGGTTACCCTACTTGATCTCGTTGGGAGTGGACACTTTGGGGAGGTTTTGACCAGCATTAAGCTCAGTGATTCTAGACTGCATTCTCTAGCTGTAAGCAAAAAACCAAGACTTTAAAAAAAAAAAAAAAAGGCCTGGTGGTTTAGTTTAGCTAAAATCCAACTGTGCTCCTTTGGGATACCCAGTTGGTCTAATTTTTCACTTAAATACTCAGCTTTCTTTGTGGAAGATCGTAATGTCTTCCTAATATGTTCTGGGAGTCTAAAGTGGTCTGGAGGATTTAGCAAGAGTCAGGGTGGCAAAGTTAAATTCAGTGCTGCCAAGTTTTTGCTTAAAACCGCATGTACTATGATCTGACGGATTTTTGCTAAAAGGTTATGATTCCATTGTCTGCCTTTGTTCAGTGCTTTACTTAGCAATTTAATGAATGTATTGCTTACGTAATAGCTGTTAGACAAGGGGAATGTTTATTCATACATCAGGACAGGCCAGCTACAAATCCATCATGAGTCCATGGGACTTCAGAAGCAGCTGATGTTCAGGATATTTAGAGTGATGGAGAGCTGAGGTGATTCCAAGAGGAAAGCAGATACAAAGGAGGAAGGAAAGAATGGAGTACTCCAAACAGCATAGACTGACACAGCTAGAAACTAAAGACAGTCATAAATGAAAGACTGAAATTAAGTATAATAGCTTCATGTAGGTGACCAACTGCTCTTTAGGTACCGTAGAGAGCTATAAAAACTGACTGGTAAGAATTTTAAATGGACTGCACAGCTGCGAGGAAGAAAATACATTATAGAAGTTCACAGGGCATGGAAGTGACTTGACTATTGTGAGAGAGAAAGGATAAATTTTAAAGATGTGTTGTGGGCTAAAAGACAGGAATTTATATTAATGTGGATGATGCCAAATGTCCAAAATGACTGGGAGGTAATAACAGCAACTTAGATTTTTATGTAAATTCTAATATTTTTTTCCACACCAAATATTCTACCCAGTGAGGCACTGATGAATTAGAAAGGAATCATCTTTCCCTCCTGTCATACTCCTGTTTCCACCATTAGCCCAAGGAGTGTCACGAAACTGAGAAATATGTAAGCTTTTCTTCAGAATTGCAGGCAAATTCTTTCAAATTTGGGTTACAGCTGCTTTGGATGGAAAACAATCACAACATTCCCTCCAAGTCTAATTTGTTTTTCTACTCTAGTGCTAAAGTATTTTCCTTATTTTAAATCCCTTTAATGTCTGAGAAAAATGTTTACATTAAAATGCAACCTAAATCAAAATTTACAAGTTCTGGAAGTTCAGAACAGGAATGCTGCAGGTTAATTTTTTTTTTTTTTTCTTAAATTTGCAACAGAATTGTTAACTGTGTCCAAATGCAATAGCTGTATTTATAGATAGCCTGTTCTCAGTTTAGCAGTCACAAGAAATACTTTTGCTCCTTCTGTCAGGTATTCCAAGACTGTTTACTTCCTCTCTTTGTGACTAAATCCAAAGCTGAAGCCACAAAAAAACCCTGAATTCTGTTTGCATTATTGAGAGACCTCCCTGTTCCTAATTACACAAACATAGTTATTAATTTTTTGCCTAGATGACTTCTGTAGGATCCTGATAAAGCAATGCCAGATGAATCAAGTCATCTGTAATAGGGGTGAGATGTGGGATGACTGTAATTAATTTCTTTGCAACAGTCTGGTAACTTTTAACTTGCGTAGTACTTGCCTGTAAAATTTGTTTTCTCAATAAATTTGTTTTCCAGACAGCTTCATTCAAGGATCATGTAGCTGTTTGGCTGGTTCTTCTTAAAACAGTAACTGATCATGTGTTTTACTTTTGTAGTATTTGCTATGCTCTTACTTATAGCCTCAGTCTGAAGCCTTTCAGCAAAGCTAGATACATTTTAATGGAATGTAGTGAAGCATATATGGTGGCTGTAACTTCAGTAACGGAGTCATTTATTAACAGTGCTAAGTTTCACTTTGTAGTTGTATACTGAGGTGAGATGCCGTGAGATAGGTTTCCTGTAATCTAGGGGATGATTACTTTGAGAATGAGGAATGGCAGTGTGGTGACACCGCTGTACTAATTAGAAACAAGAAAAGAGCTGCACATTGTCTCCAAATGAAAACAAGCAGAGGAAGAAGAGCTTTCCTTAAAAGCACTTTTTTTAGGAATAATTGGGTTTTTTTCACACTTCTGTCAGTCAGTGGATTGTTGTGGGAAACACTCATATTACATGAAGTTACAGCATGTTTATTGGCTATTTGAAAACAGAAGTCTAAATTAGAGCAATACTACATGACATGGTCTTTGGTTTTCAGTAAATTTCTATGAGAGTATTTTGGATCTCCAAATACACGGAGTATAGTTGCTGTCACAGACTCATAGGCACAAGTTAACCCTATGCTATTGCCTAAACAGTTTTTATTCATTCTTTAATTACTGTTCACGTGCTTAAATATATATATGTATGTATGGCTAAGCTTATAGTCTATGTAAATTTTGTAACAGTTGTAAAACAAAAAAATGTGGATGAAGGGTTACATGTATGGAATCTGATTATGATTTGGTTGTGACACAAAAAGATCCATTAAGAATGCCAAATATCAACATTCAGTATTTCAAAGTAGGAATCTCTTTGAAGAAAACTTCCTTTTAGCTGGGCTGATATCCATGATTTCACTTTAAAAAAAATAACAGTCTGAAGCTTTATGCCAAGCAATAGGCAGCTTGAAAATAACCCTTTCCCATTCACTTCTTTATTTATCTAAACCAGTCAGCTTTGCTTTTGTACGTCTCTTAAAGCAATATTTTTTCCAGTGATCAACATAAAGATTCAAAATGAATGCAAGCTGAATATAACTGGGTGTCAGGAGAACCTAAGAGCTATGTGTTGTCAAGCCCATTTGTGAGGTGTCACTGGCAGTCACCTGGAACAAAATACAGGGAACTGGTAGGTCTGGAGGCTTAGGTTAAGAGGTATGAGAGAATAAAAAGAGGACGCATTTTTGTCCCTTAAAATAAGATTGAATGCTAGGTGTTAATGGAGGAAATCAGATGTGTTTTCAAGGTCAGTCTTCATGAAAAGATTTAGGACAGAGGTTGAAATATAGCTCGTAACTATGACAAGGACTCTGTCTTCTAAACTTCTCTTTGTTTCCTGTCCGTCCTTTCTGGTTTATTATCAACATTTTATCTAATGTTTTACTCTAATGTGAATTATGTTTCTTTTAGTAGTGTCCTTTCATTATTTGACATTGATCCAGAGCCCTTTACTGCTCAGTGGCATAGGGTTACTGCAATTTCCTACCACCGTGCCTCTAATTTTTCTCAAGGGAAAGCCATTCCAGGACTTAACATAATGAATTTCTAGTTTAGATTTCCAGTGCAAATGGGAACCAGAATTCTGCTGTGTCTTAACTAAAGGAACTGTTGCTGAATGCCCCAGAAAGGGAACTGGCATTTTCCTGACCAGATTAGTGTGGTGTGCATTCATTTCTATAAACCATTTTTAATGGAGAACTATAAATTCAAACTGATTTCAACTTAGGAATTAATGATCCATGTTTCAAGATGTACATGTGGCGGGCAAGCAAGCCATGTATTTCCACTGGGCTAAAAGGGGACAGGATTTTAATTTGTTCCCCATTCACATGCCAACAACACTTTCTGGAGGTGAAGTGTACCATCTGTATCTGCCTTCTGGGTAAGGCACCTTGTTTATCGTACAGAATTTCACCACGTTCAGAAATGCTTTGTTTCCTGACAGATATGTGCCAACAGGAAAGAAAAAAAAGCTCTGTGACATGTTTCATTTTATGTGCCTTGAAGTAAATCCTGAAATTTGGAATGACGATATTAATTTTTTCAGTTGTTTCAAGTGCTACTAATGCCCAGCAGGAGTTATTCAGAAGCAGGTTAAATGAATATTTTTAGACATTCAATCATTTCTAACCACTGCAACCACTGAGCCAATGATACATGTGCAAAGTAATTTAAAACAGTTAACAGGTATAAACCGGCTTCTACTTGGCAAATTGTTAGTCAGGAAGTGGTTTCAGTTTGCACGTGAATTATGTGAGAAACTTCAAAGGGATTATCCTTCCTCCCTTTCTCCTCCCAAGACCAATAATAGTCAAATGTGTTGATTTGGATTAATTGCCTGTCATGTATCATGTGGCTAATCTTCAAAATTTGGGTAGATGGGAGCACAATTTGATCACTGAATAACAAAATGTGTAAAAGCTCATGTAATGAACAAGGCAAAATCTCCAGATACAAGTGCTCAGTTGATTGATACTCTTTGAACTAGTAAGTGTTCTTGGAAGGAAAAGAAAAAGGAAAAAGAAAACAAACAACAAACCAATCCCACTAAGGCATTATCCTTATTTTCTAATTTTTCCATTTTATATTACAGAAATGCATCTGTAATCACATAACAAACACAGATATGCTGAAGATGTCCTATTCTAACTCTTCTATGAAGGGAGCTAACACTTCACAGAAAAGAACCCAGATAACTTTAGCGGAAGTTATATAGCCTGTCTGATAGTCCTGCTTGGTTGTTCTTACTTATTTACCATCTTTCTCATGACATGTATGTGACCAACTGATATTCATTGGGCCCGTAGCCAAAATGAATAGTTGGAGGGAAATTAAGAAGGTAGAGACAATAGGAGAAGAGAGGAGTTTGAGAGAAGACTTAAAAAGGGCCTGTTGAGACAAAAATATGTTTGGATTTCTTTGGCAACTTATTGCATTTGCATTTGAAGGCATTAAACTGAAAACTCAGGAGAAGAAATAAAAATTAAACTACTAGGAGAATGTAGATGCCACCTATATTAGTAAGGTAAAGAAAAAGAGGTAAGCTGATAGTGCTTCAGGTACCCAGAAACTCATCTTATTCCCCTGGGATATAAGATCTAAGTTTAAATCCCATCTCAGACTGATGTGAGTAAATTTTGAAATCAGAACTCTTATTTCTGAATGAATTCCCTGAACCATGGAAACCTATCTTTGAGAAATCATTGTATTCTCTGATTTTATTTTTTTTTGCCTGCAATGATAGTGTTCTTGGGGAGGCACAAAGAAAGGAACTACGTTATTGTATAATCTACAGCTTCATAATTTGTAAAGTATGGCTAATTATAAAAATCAAGCCGGATTTTCCTCTGGTACATCTCTGGTTTTGCCTCAGATGAGTATTTGGCCTTCTGCATTTCTCTCCAGTGTGTACTAATTTTATTTCAGGACTAAGAGGAAAATAAGGTAGGCAAAGAGGATTTGTGACAATGGATATTCTGAACTATAAAGAAATTTTTTTAGATCGACTTGTTTTGTGCATTTGTTAGAGTAATATCCTGAAACAGTGGGGAATAGTTGCAGTATTTTGGTTTTAGCTATGCTCCTTTAGGTACAGTTAACCCAAGGAAAATGGAGTGTAACTATATTCTTTTTTCCTGTCCTGATAGACAAGCCAGTCTCAATGAAGAAGCCGAGAAGTATTATGAAATGGCAGCAGGATTAAGACCTAATGTAAGTACCTTCTTAATGATAGCCATTACTGAAGTTGATGAACATACTACAGTGCTGAACCCATTGTGTCGAGCAGAAACTTCTTGCTAGAGCATTTGATCTCTTGGCCTCTATTATATATGTTCTTCTAATGGTTAATTACTGGATAGTCAGATAAAGCGGTTCATTTGTCAAACAAATCACTGTGCTTTCAAGTTGCCTCAGTGAAGTGTTCTAGCAACAAGTCTTACTTGGCTAACATACTTGGGAAAGATTTCTAGATTTAGATTTATTTATCTACCTTTAAATGTGTTAAGTTTGGAAAGCTCTCCTAATTCCATCTATTTTCACTAGTAAAAGAGAATGAAAGGCTATTCTGTGATTCACTGTCTAAGGCATTTTAAATAACACATTTATGCCTTTCCTCTGTCATGAGCTTCAAACAAACATTGTTCAACAAACTTCAAGATGATTTTATCTCAGAGGTATTTACCTCTGAGTTTGTTTATTGGCAAAGAAATGCTTATTCCTTGAAGCAGAAATGTGTAGGAGTATGTGACAGACCCTTTTAAAAATAAAAGCTCATTTCCAATTTTTTTGCATCAGGAACTAAAGAAATAAAATATTTTCTTTTTACCATTTTTTACTCAATGTTATATTTCTTTTCAATTATCTTCACATTTTGGGAAAAAAACACTCATGAATATAAACGGGATAGAATTTATTTTAAATACCTAATACCTAATACTCTGTCTGTGCAATAAATCAAATCTAGAACATGTTCCTGTCACAGAAGTCTATAGCGCCAAATTTGAGGATGCAAATCAGCGATTTCAGTCAAAAAAAAAAAAAAAAAGAAAAAACCCATGTGAAAGAAAAATAATACAGACTTAAACCAAAGGAGTTTTCAGACCTAAGAATCAAAAGTAACACTAGCTAAATCTCCAAACAAGCTAACCAAATATAACAAAAAAAACCCCACCTTATTCATATGAAATTATGCACTTCCACACCATCTCTTAGAAAAAACCTCTCCAAAATCTATGTATTTATTTAATTCATACTTTGTGAGATGACAAATTAGGCTTTGTGATTCCTTATGCTTTCAGACGCAAGACTTTTTTTTTTTTCTGAGTGGATACATTAATGTTGAAAGAACTCCCTCAGTTGCTTCCAAGTTGGTACAGTTTCTCTTCTCTTTTCTGTGGTTCATTGTACTATCAAAATGTTTCTCAGAAACTCAGAAATATATTTATTTGTATATAACCATATATCAATATGATTTTATGTGTAAGGTTTCTCAGAGAGCTTCAGAAGCAACTGAGGGCTTCTAGCTCATGCTAGAAGTTAGTTAACTATAAACGTTAGGTATTTCAGGTATTGCTGACAAGCTTTACTTGTTAAGACCAAAGTATCCTTTTTACAGGATAAGATCATTAGAACACTTTACTACAGCAAATTTCTTCTACGTTTGATTAGTTTAAGTTAAAATCTAATAGGTACTGCTGTTCAACTTTCTTTAAGTGGTAATTTCACTTTTATGTTCAAGTGATAAAGTTTAACTTCCAAGCTAAGCATAGTATTCATATCGTTCATGACTTTTAAAAAACATTGCAATGATGAAGAGTGGGAAAGTTGTATCTATTTTCACTGCCAGCATGAACTGTCTGACAACTGTACAAGGGCAATCTCTCAAGAATGAAAATAAAAACAGAATTAGTCTTTTTCTTATTATTAACTCTCAAATTTACCATAATAGTTTCAGAGTGGGAAGAAAAGAAGCCACTCAAGGAGGTTTTCTAGGTAGAATACAGTATAATGCAGTCATGGCAAGACAGAAGTTCCTGCTTTTTCCAAAGGAGTATGGAATGCAAATTAGTGAAATCCTGTGTAATTCATAGCTACATCTGGGCTGGTAAATTAAATTTGCCTGGGACTATTCATAAGTGTTGATGCAACCACCTTCTCAGAGTGTACCCAGGTACTGTCTGAGAGATGGCAGTGGCTCAGTCCAGAGCTATGTAGGAACCATCCTCACAGCTTGACAATGCCCACATTTTAATTTGTTATTTTGGTTATTGCCTGTGTATCCTCTCACTGTCTTATGAATATAAGGGATCAGCAAAATTGTGTGAGTCGAGATGCTAAAGAAATATCTGTAAGAAAAATATAGTACTGAAGGATTTTAATTTTAGTTTTTTGTATCCATCACTAATGATCTTGAAACATTTTGTAGAAAATTCAAAATACTAGATGTGTGAATGTGATGTAATGTACAGATGCATGTATACATACAGTTCCACATATATACATACATGTCTATATGTATATTTTTGTGCACCTGTTATAATGTTTGTTGCTCAGAGGTCTGTCCCCAAATTCCCTCTTGGTGAGAATACTGTGGCAGCACTGAAGTCTCATTCTGTGAGGTAGATCAGCCTTGTTCCTGGAACAATTAAGTGCTAAAAGCATCTGTTAAACAAGAACCTTCCCCTTTCTGGTGCTTGAGATGGTACCTGTGAATTAGTGAACTTTGGATCAGGATCCCAAGTAAACAGGCTCTCAGCTTTTTTTTCACCGTTATGTTTTTTTCTCCTGTGGCTCCCCAATCACTCCTCCAGATTCCAAGTTGAAGATCCATTTCTCTGTTACCAACACTTTTCTTATTCACTGTACCAAGACAACCAAATTATCAGTTATTCTTTAGAATTAGAGCTGTGTCTAGCTCCTGAGAGATTTTCAAGTAGCGCAGTCTGAAACAAAACTCAAATTTCCATTCTCTTGCATCCATTTCTTTACAAATATTACATGTTGTGTAATATCTCTAATATCACTACTGTAAAATACCATCCTTAGCAGTAATTAGAGATGTTAGTAGTAAGTCAAACTCAGTCTTTTACTGATTGTTAGTGAATTTGTGTGCTTATTGAGCTTTCATGACACAATTTTGTTCTCAGCGTTCTCACTTTGTTTTCCTTTTGCATCCCTTTCTTTGGTTTCTGAACTGTTCCTGTTGCTTTTGGAATGAAGCAGTGCTTCATACACAGTATTTCCTCAACAGCTCCCCAACATATAAGCATGCTATTTCGATCCAGAAGCTGCTCTGTTGAGCTTTTTTATGCCCAAGTCCAGTTTACATGGCCATCTGAGTCATGACTTTCAGAGCTACTCAGTTGGCTATTTCAGTGGTTTTTTTCCAGACAGCAGTGCCCACTCTTGCATTTGTCTCCTAAGCAAGGAGACCTTTTATTTCAGTGTCTCAAGATTGGGGCACAACACTGAGCAACAAATATGCCTTCGTGTCTGAGTCACTTTCTCATTCAACTAATCCATTTTTATCAAAGTTGTGACTAAGGAGGCTAAAAATATCCCCAGAAAAACAGTATTCAGTTACAGGAGAAATGTAACTTCTCTGAAACATGCAAGCCATTGCTTTTAAGAAAGCAAACATAGAAAGATTTTATTTTTGTAGTATTGGGAGTGATTCATTCATCATTCAACTAATTCTGAGAATACTGAAAAATGCTGAAAATGCCATATTTTCTCTGTGAAAATCTGTATTACAATGAATCAAGAATTTGCAAAAAATTACACCCAGTAAAGGAACAACTGAATACAGCACAGGTGTGTTAAAATGTATATCCACATCCTGAACATCATCTTTGCTTTTGGATACAACTTCATTCTCCAGAGCGTAGAAGAATTAAAACACTTTGGTACAATAGCAGCACCAGCTGAAATGCAGCTTGGGTGCAAAGAAAAAAAAGTATTATTATTCCAGATTTAGACCTAACTGTTCTTTTAATAACGTTCATGATTAGCCTTATTTGCAGTAGGTGTGTATTTATCCTCTATGAAAGTAATTTCAAGTCAAATTTCAGAAGAGCAGTGTTTTCTGTAGAACGTAGTGCTGCTGTGGAGATGGGAATCATTTGTCTTAAACTTCACTGAAGAACCAAGCATTCTTGGGATTATGTCTATTTATTTCCAAATAGGCTTCACAGAGTTGACTTTCCCTTGGAAAGCCAAGGGGGAAAGAGGAATCTAGGAAGCAGTTCGGAGAACGAATCTACTTTTACTTGCTATGAATCATTTCTTAAAGGACAGTCTTTTCCTCCTTCAACTCTATAGGTAACCTACAGAAATTAGCTTCCCCAGCCCCTGGATCTTTTTGAATACTTTCCAAAAAATGCATTCCCACATTGTGCGTCTACCGTGATCAAAACAAAATCATTTTAGAGCCTTCTCAGTGAGAAGCACACGTGTTTGTTCTGGCAACGTTGACTTGGATGTATGTTAATCACATTAGTCTAATTTTAACAAATTCAGTTGCATGAAGAAATTAAAGTGTAAGTTTCTTGGACAGCAAGACATTTATGCAGTAATTATTCTGAGTGGGAGTATTGCTGAGGAAAGTCTATATTCAGAGATGGTTTCTGGGTGCCCTACATCTTGTAATGTTCACAAACCAGGAAACTGTTTTAAACAAGTTGTTAGGCACTCTAAAATGTGAACTTTAAGCTCACTTTGTTGTGGAAAAATCAGTCATCCAGAAACTCTCTTTAAATTGGCATTCTTTACAAGAATGTGAGATACTGACTTAAGCTTCAGCTTTTATTCAACTTTTAAGAAATCATTTGTGTAATAGAACTGCATTTCTAATTTTTTAAGTCTGAACTTGAAGCAACCAATCTTTAAAAATCTGCTCTAGAACCCCCACATATGGCCAATGGCTCTTGAGAAGAAAGGGCGCTTTGAAGTGTGACCTCAAGAGTATTAAATGAAAGAGAGCTCACCAGAGCCTTAAGACTTTGAGCCACCACCTTGAGCTGATTGGCTCAGAAGCATTCCTCAAGGAGATGCCATGACCTCCAAGTCACTACCATCCCAACCACATATTAGTGCTGCTTGCAATCTGGAGCTCATGACAGCTTTAAGCCCCATGTCATCGGCACATTGTCAGAAACAGCTGTTTCCACTCTACCACTTCAAAAGGGCCTGATTAAATGTCTTACTGTAACAACATACATAAAGACACACACATAGAATGAGGGGGAAAGGAGAAATGTACCTATAAGCAAAATAAATACAATTTCCACTAGATGGTTTAATCATGATGTGGGGGACTAAACCATTTCTTGACTTGAAGGGTTTATGTAATCAGTTAACACAATATCATATTAAAAAGCAGTTTCTACAAGTGCTTCTTTTATTTTTTTCCCCAATGCTGGAATACAGATTTCATGTCAAAGGCTCCAGGCTTGCAATAAGCTCTACCTCGAGCTGTCTAAGAGTTGAAAGAAGAATCCTGGTGATTTCCAGATAATTGACTATTTTTATAGCCACCTTATAGATAACATGCTTTCAGTGCCTCCTTATGGAAAGTGTTCTTAATATATGGGGTTTATTCATGGCAAGACCTCTAAAAATGAATATACTTCCGACAGTACATACATCTTTAAAAAATAAAGTAGATGTTGGGTTTTGTCTTGAAACATGTGTAACCAAGATCTGCTTTATTACGTATTTTTTCCTTAGGTAATTCCATGCCAAATTTCCCTATTTGACTTTCTTCTGAATGTTCAGTAATTCTCTCAGGTAGCTTACTGGGCTAGGAGTAACTGTGAGGGAGGTGGCTTTAATGCATTTTGCCAGCTTTGTTAGGGGCACGTCCTGTTATTGCCAGGGAGAATTTTCACAAATTTTTTAAGAGCTCCTGCAATGTTAGTTCTGCTGCCGATGGCAGTAATGGATGGGTTAACAGAGATTCTTAAATTGTCTGCAGCTGATCCCCAATTGACAAAAAACGGCACTGCTCCACACTTCACTGGATCGAATATCTTCCTCAGACTGCCCCAGGGATAATGCAGATGCCTCACCAGTGGTGAATTTGTGACGAATATCTCCTGCAGCTCTTTTGAGGAGGTCTACATAGCCCATTGTTATCCAAACCCAAGTGGAGGGTCTTGCTGTTGTACTCCTGGTTCTGGCGCATAGTACAGATAAAGCTGATATGGTCATCTAGAGAAACACAGAATCACAGAGTCACAGAATCACAGAATGGTTAGGGTTGGAAGGGACCTCTGGAGATCATCTAGTCCAACCCTCCTGCCAGAGCAGGGTCACCTACAGCACGTTGCACAGGACAGCGTCCAGGCGGGTTTTGAATGTCTCCAGAGTGGGAGACTCCACCACCTCTCTGGGCAGCCTGTTCCAGTGCTCCACTACCCTCAAAGTAAAGAAGTTCCTTCTCATGTTAAGATGGAACTTCCTATGTTCAAGTTTATGCCCATTACCCCTCGTTCTATCACTGGGCACCACTGAAAAAAGACTGCTCCCATCCCCCTGGCATCCTCCCATTAAGTATTTGTAAGTATTAATAAGATCCCCCCTCAATCTTCTTTTCTCTAGACTAAAGAGACTCAAGTCCCTCAGCCTTTCCTCATAAGAAAGGTGCTCCAGTCCCCTAATCATCTTCGTTGCCCTTTGCTGGACCCTCTTCAGCAGTTCCCTGTCCTTCTTGAAACAGTACATATATGATTTTTACACCATGTATTATCACCAGCAAAGCACAGCACTTTCCAGTTGAGAAACATTGTTTTAAAATGTTTTCCCATCTGTTTACTTGTTTATTCAAAGTAACGACCACATGACAATCTTTTATCTTTATGTATTGGTCCCATGGAATGACCACAGAGCTGTATTTTTAGGTAGTTAGCATCAAGCAGGTTCACCTGTTCAGTTGTCTTCCATTATCTGTGCCTGACTTTACAGAAAATACAGAAGTGGGCTATGTGGGTGCAGGTAGAGCTTCTGCTGATTGTCTGCCTGCCCTCTGAGCTGCTCCCAGCTTCTCCTGCCCCTGTCGGGGCTGCCCAGCTTCCCACTACCAGCACCAGCTGCTGCTAAGCTTAGCATTGTTTAAGGCTTCCTCTCAAGTGTGCCAAACTTTCCGCCTCAATGATATAAATGGCTGTGGATTCCTTCCAGCCTAGCAGCACTCTTGGCCTCCTGAAAATGCCTCCTTTCTTTTCTCCTGGTGAAGGTGTGAGGAATAAGAAAACTTCCCAGGATCCAGTTCTTCCTCTCTTCCCGCTCTGTTGTTTCTTAAAGACTGAACTAATTGTTATAGAGCTTGCAGGACTTTTTGAGACTAAAAAGGGTACTGTGGCCTTCTAATGAGCAGATAGGTATGCCTGATGTAAACTCTATTTCCGGATGGCGTACTTTTAATAGTTTGACTTCAGGCTGATCCAGGGGTGGGAGGCATGGGCATGGATCGGCTCCACTGGGAGAAGAGATAGTGGAACACCCTGAGAGAAAAGACGATGCCACTCTCTCATCTCAAAAGGATGAGAGAGCACTTTCTTGGTTACTGTAAATTGGGTAGACTTTCCCCATTGACAGGCAATAAGACTGACTTTGAGAGCTGATATCAGAACAAGCATTTTTCAGCCTGCCTAGCAGAAGACTGACCTAACCTGAAGGTTGAGCAGAATGGAGAAATTCAATATAATTAATATTAACTGAATGCAAGCTGCCCTTCATTTCAGGTAGAAAGGCTCTTCAGTGTTTGCACAGAAATAACAACACTTCTCCACATAAAGAGTTTATCCATGCATGAACACTCTCTGCTGGAGAGAGCTGGAAAGCTTTTTACATCCAATTTGGACACCCAGCTTAATTTTCTTTTGTTATTCTTGCTTCACCTCTTCCAGGTTCTTATACTGAGTTCATCCTTCTTGTCTGGGACTAAATGCAAGGCAGATATGTTCTCTCTGTCCAGCTATTTGGGGAAAACTGTGTTTATTCTTTTGGGGGAAAAAAAAAAAAACAACAAACCCCTATCTTTCTATATTTGCAATTATATTTGTTCATGGTCCTCCTAAATATTTTGAAGACACGTTTAGTTTTTTTGTCATGCACTATTGTCAGCTTCAGGACAGGCATGTGTACAGGCTGTTGTTCTGAATCTTAAAGTATTCCTACTTTAGCAGAGATTAGTACCTCCTACTTTAAAAAAATAATGACAGATGAAACAAACAAACCCCCCCATATAGCATTTCCCATTCCTATGATCTCCATCAGGGGACAAAGAGAGAACACAAGCTATTGGAATGGGGATATTTACCTGTAATACTGAAGCACAATATCAGGATGAATTGTATGATTTGAAAACCGATTTACTTGCCATGGAAAACACTGAATTTCCTTTGGGAAATACATAAAAATATATTATAGCCTTACCCCAGAAAGCTCTATGTGTGTTTTCTCATGCATTGTAGCAGCTCTGTGAAAGCAAAGATTGAATGTGCTTTTGGGTGATTATGAAATACTTAAATCTGGTTCTCGATATTGTCATCCATCTTTGTGTAAGATGCATGGGAGAAAGCTGGAAATCATGGCATTATAGTTCTCAGCTTCAGTTTTGTGAGTTAGATTATGGGGAGTCCATTTCTACTCTTCTGATTATACAAGCAGTTAAATATGCAAATATCTGAGGTCGATTGGCTCAGTGTAATTTGTGAGCTTTGGTATTGAATTAAAATTCCTTTAAGTTGCTGTTTATTTCCCATCTAGAATAATTTGTTGTACATTGATATCCTAATCAATACATAAATATTTTGTCTGTACAGATTCTAAATGACTGAAATGAAAATACATTTGAGTTTCTTCTGCTTACAAAGATATTGCATTGCAGTAACACCATTGACTTGCTAAGTGTTGCTTCTGTTTCTCCTGCACGCGAGAGGTAAATTGGCCACTGTAGTTCCCAATTTCTTCAAGTGAAATTATGCAAGCAGCTATGAACTCTTCTTAACATAAAGTTTTTCAACCAGTAAGCTGCATACCCAGAAACACTCTGCAAAGTAAGCCAGAAACTGGTTGTCATGGTAATTTGGAGTGCTTCTCGTTTCATTTTTAGCTATGAAAATGTTTACAAATTTCCCATAAATATTAATCATTCTACACTGTAATTATTGCAGTAATGTATTTTCTGAATCATTCATTTTTGTGAACTGTAAAATGCATAGACATCCTTTTCTTTAACGGGGAGAACAAATGTTGGAAATAAACAACTATACACTAACTCCTCTTTTCTAATTTAATTAACCTTTAGACCTTCATTAAATCATCAATTACTCTTACCAAGAATGGTTGAAACAGTATTTTTGTGCTTAACATGCAATTTGAGAGAAAGAAACTCTCTAACAATCCATGTGCTGTTCTCTTAAGTCATAGGTCATATAAAGTTTTCAGTATGTCTAGTGGCAGTCTCTGGTGCTGCTTTGAGCTGCTGGTAAAGTCTTTTCTTCACAAAAAAAAAAAAAAAAAATACCCCAGAGTACCCATTTTCCTTTGTAGGCTCTGTTGTCCACAGTGTTCAAAATGTGTACATGATTAAATCTCCAAAAACTGAAAGACCACTTTTTCACAAAAATCATGTATGTTTATTAGTGCAGTGATGTTTCCTAAGAAGTTAGTCACACAAGGTATAGGTTCTGTTCACTGTTGGACTCAATGATCTTAAAGGTCTTTTCCACCCTAAATGATTCTGTGATTCTGTGTTTTGTCTCTGGGCATCTACCTAGATACAGAACACTGTTCTGATCCCATTGGATGGTTGTAAATCTCAATGGATAGGTCATAAATTCTCCAAAGCAAAGAAGTTCTCATACCAAATAATACTTGAGCTATTCTATTGTCAAGACCTTGATTCAGAAATTTTGTAGGACTTCACCTTGGTTAATTTGAATGGAAATCTTAGTGTCCTCACATTTCCTTTTCTGTTTTTTATACGTATTTTCATTATGCAAATCTGAAGTCCTTATCTGGTGTATAGATATGTTCAGTCCATCATCAAAATTATTTGAAGTAAAAAGGATGTGAGGTCAGCTAGGTCTGTCTCTTGGAGTGTAGTTTTGTTTCATCTAGCATTTAAGTGTTTTTCATCCACATCTTAATAGACAGATAACTGTTTTTCTATGATCACTTTTCAGCTGTCCAACAGTTGTGCTTCTACTTGACTATGATGTTCATTTACGGAATAATTAAAAAAATAGTTTTGTGAAGTCATAGCCTAGATTTGTACTACTGATTTAAATGAAAGGAATCATCATGCTTTGAGATGATGGGAGGCAGTAGTTTGTAAAGATGCAGTCTCTTTGCTGAAATTGTGGAAGTGAAGATGATGTATCGTGGATAGACTTATGCACTTGATTGTGATTCACAGTCTGATAGTCACTTGGCAGGGGGTACTATGCTGCCTGCATCAGTTCCTGGAGGGAGCAAGATTGGCTTTGCCTTGTAAATGTACCCCTCAGTGTCAATCAAAAATAAAGTGCCATGAAATATAGAACTCACAGCAGTAGATTAGTATTTCAGAAATTAAACCATCTGTTTGAACGCAATTAAAAGAGAATCCAACAAGTTTTTTCTTAATAGAGTATTCTAGTGCTGTTTCTGGAAACAATGCAATGAATTTGTTATGCAATTAGAACTGATAAGGAAGTGTTTTTAATGCTCATTAAATAAACCCAGAAACAGTACATTCTCAGTAGGATGTTTTGCAATAAATAACTTCCTAATTTTCTTCCTAATCTATAGTTCTGATATATTTCTCGTTCTAGGAATGATTTTTAGTTGTGGGTTGGCATATCCTATTAGATTTTTTTTTTTCCCACGGGGTCTGGAGAACTGATGTTTCTGTTTCACAAGATGGTTTTGATCCAACTGGTATTCTTCTCCACCCTCCCACTCCTCCAGATGTATCTTGGTGATTGTGTAGATGAAAAAATGCCCTACAATAAGGCTGGTTTTGGTCTGATATCTGCCTAAGAAGAACTGTATCTTTGCAGAATGCTAGGAAGCGGATGGGTGGCGGGTGTCTGGCTGAAGTAATTTTCTTGGAAATTGTCTTTAAGAATAACTTCAGTACCAGTTTGGATGTATTTTTTCCTGGGAAAGTTACAGTCTAGAGATGAGAAGTCTGCTAATGAGAAGATGCATCTTTCCTGCAAAGAGCGGTCCTGTTTTGTTGAGGCATGCTGGACCACTGTATATTGGTCAGCTCCGCATATTGTGTTTACATGATTCTATTTACCACAGTTAGTTTTAACTGGAGAGCAAATGTACATTCAGGTGTACCTACCCTTTTGAAACATGTCTTCTATATGATGAACAGCTCTATTACTAAGCTGTGGCAGTTTTACTAATTCTTCAGGTGCTCCAGTAAAGATTGTCTTCCTGTAACAGTAAGTAACTTTAAGCTGACATTATGGTTTGTAACAGTGCCAGTTGCCTCAGCATCTGGTTGCCTCAAACTCACTGAAAACAATTATAGTGTGAAAGAAAACAGAAAAAATTTCCAATATAACAACAACAGTAAAAATGAAAATCCACAATAAAACCCTAAATTAAATTCCATATGAAGGGTTTGCTGTATGTCACTTAGACTCTGCAGAGTAAATGATTGATATATTTATGATGGAGTTATTTGGTGGAGTTTTATTGTAACTCAGTAGTTCTACTTCATTTCTTCACATTCTAACTGCTTTTAAATACGCTTTAAATTATAAGACTTACTTTTTATCATTTTTGAAAGATCAATTCATGATCCTGCGTTAATTCTGTTTGAAAAATTCTGTACCGATAGCTGCATTGATAGATTTTTTTGCTGATTAGTTCACAAAGTGGATGTTTTACCCATAATAGAGGAAGAAAACACTTTCTGAACAGAGATTATGGAAATTACACAGGAGGCAAACCTTTTGATTTGAGGGGAAAAATGAGCTTTAACAAGAAGATTACTGGTAGGTAGGACCTAAAGTTAATTTCTCTAGGATCCTGTGGTGTTCATATAGAATGGGTGGTATGTGTGTTGAAAATACTGAGAAGTCAAATTAGCTTGAGCCATTGACTGCCGAACTAGTGGCACTGGGTATAGTTTGCTCCAGTCATGGAGGGCTTTTTCTGGGGCAGTTTGGAGCAGGCATCTGGTTTGGCTGAGTAATTTTTGACATTGAATTTCAGAAGCAGGAATTAAACTTTGATTTCTTGGTGCTAGTCTTGCAAATATTAGTTTTCTCCTGTGCCTTCAGAAATAATTTCTTAAACCTTTTTAAAAAGGAAAATATGATTCACAGTGTTGCTTCATGCTTCCGTTTCTTAAAAACATAGTTTGAAGAATACAGAAAGCTTTTATTCGAGAAACAGCTGTTATCAGCATATGCAGTATCAAGTTGTCCTGGTTTGAGGACCTTTCAGAGTAGGATGTGTAGATATAGCACTGAACATGTTGTGTTGTTACTGATTTTAATTACCTACAAAGCACTATAAATGTATGTGTCACTGATCAGATGTGGTACATAAGGCTGCCCTAGCAGAAAGTAATTTTATTTTTTTTACAAGTCACAACCTTGTAAAAGCCTACTGAGGAATTAATGCCCAGTGGTCTTACTATTAGTGATCAAAAGACCAAGTTTAGAAACTACAGCCTTAAAAACTTTAAGCTACAAGAATCAAAATTAAACCCTTGCTCTTACATTGGAAGTTAATAATTTTAATATGTACTGTAGATTTAATTGCTAAATGCTGTATAGGGAACACCTGCATACATACATACTGGCTGACAAAAAGTAAGGCATGGATTCTTCTGAATTACATGAAGCACTGTAATTCAGCGTTTTCCGAGGACCAATAGTATGTGCCTCTTTTCTCAGCTGCTCTCACAATCCTGTGGGAAGATCTGAAGTCACGATGGAATGTGGGCATAATCTTTTTGCTCTATGCAACAAGCATGGAAGCGATAGGAGCCAGATGAAAAAGGACAAAGGGGAAGCAAAGAAAAGGATTGATATGCAAATACTTTAAGGTTTTCCATGCAGAAATTTCAGAAAAGAAAATATTTATGAACACGATTTTTTTCAAGCATTTTCAGTCGTGTCTATTCTGTAATGAAAATGTAGTTCCTTGAATGGTGTATAATCTCAAGAGTTTTGTTATTTATTTACAAACTTAGGGAGTTAGGTTTTGTTTGCAAAATTGCCTTGGTGACATTTCCACATGCTGAAGTTGCATGTTTTTGACCAATTTGAAAATACCTTCAGACGCTATTGATAAACCATGTTATTAATGGAAATTGTATCACTTCATGTGATAGACATCAGTTGTACTTTCGTGCCAGTGAAATTATTACCAGTAGAAGAATAAGGCTTGATTCTGTTGTCGAGGGAAAGTTAGCCAAAAGAAAGTGTGCCAATGGAGGGGTGGAATGAAGGCTAAAATTCATCCTAAAACATCCTCCAATGCTTCATAATCTCTGAGTGTTTTCTTTTTTCCTGTTTCTGTAGTGCTAATATCATGCTTTTTCTGTGGGCTGTCTTAATAGTGATTGTGCTTGGTATAAGCCTTGAACAAATTAGCAAGATTCTCATTCTTTGTGCTCAGAGCAAGTATGTCAAGTTGCATAATGGTTTAAACAGTATGCCTGAAAGCGATACCTTACAAAGTTTTGGAAAACGTACAGCAATATCAATATTAATCTAGTTCTC
Source organism: Charadrius vociferus (assembly GCF_000708025.1). Taxonomy (NCBI): domain Eukaryota; kingdom Metazoa; phylum Chordata; class Aves; order Charadriiformes; family Charadriidae; genus Charadrius; species Charadrius vociferus. Next base: position 7,386,987 of record NW_009647830.1, on the reverse strand, counting down.
AAGCATTGAATTCGGCTGACTACAGTTGTCAGCCAAAGGTGCAAAACCTTCTTTCACACTTAGCATTCATCTGAACAACCTGAATCAAAACACTGGAAATCTAGTGATTTTGAGATTTCCTTAATTAGAACTTTGCTAACTTTTCAAGACCAGAAATGAAAACTTTTTCCTTTCGAAACTTCAGTTGTTGGCTATTCTACTCAAAAATGGAAGCTCTAATGCACTACTTCATATGTCTGTGGCTAGCATCTTGAAAAACTGTACAACCTTCTCTGGATACTGATGTATTTGATCAGTATCTGGGCAGATGTATAGATGGAAGATGCATTCGTTCTCAGCAGTTATTTTTATTTTCCAATGAGATTTGATTGAAAAAAATGAACATTTTAATGCTAGTAACATATACTGTGAGTATAATTGTGATCATAACCTCAGATGACCTGTAAATTAGAGTTTTCTCTGAAGATTATCCAGTTTTGATTGTGTTAATATGGACAGCTATTCTAATCAGCCCTGCACGTGTGCTGCTGGGTGAAGTAGGGTATATTCATGTTTCTTTTAACACTTCACGTTTCTTTTTAATTAAAAGTGGGGTTTATCTTTCTTTAGGCAGTAACACAAAGCCATTTATTTTTCTGGTTCCCACAGTTCAGAAAGAAAGTGCATGCAAAAAATAAATTTTCTAACAGATTCAGTTTCATTTTAAAACACCCTTGCTTTTTCTTAATAGGATAAAATTCTGTTACTGAAAGATTTTGAGCAATTTCTATTTGTCAGTACAGTAGTACAGATGACATTGCTATTCAGTAAATTTCTCACTTGCTGGGAGTACAGACTTCCTAATTAGCATGCAGCATACCAGTGTTAGATAAAGAATTGTTAAATATTTTATACAATAATCGTAACTATATATTAAAATTATCAAATTGCAGACATCAGAGCACAGTTGGATTTCTATAAACAAAAATTAAGTCATTTGAAGGTTTTTTTAAAGAAATCCTGAAGTGCTGGCAAAATTGGGTAAGATTATCATATCCTATACTGATGAAAACTTTTGAGCTGGAAACCTAAGAAGTTTAATTAGAAGCACTTTCAGGCCTGGAAAATGTTTGTTTATTTTTTTAATATAGCCATAATATTAAATACTTGCAACGTATGTTCCTGTTTAGCTTTTATTATGTTAATACAAGTATGTTATCTAAAAATGTCCATCACGGGTTCTATATAAACTGAGAGTGATTACTAGGAGATTTTTTAAGCATAAATCAAAGCAACTGGTGCATGACCATTGGGGGAAAAATCTAGATACTCAGAAATTACAAATGTACTTACATTTCTGTGGGACTTTTTCAGCTGTTGTTATGATCTGCAGTGTTTACTAGTTGTAACACATGCTTTTGTTAACTTACTGATGTATAAAGCAGTATACTCTGAATTTATAAAAAGGCCAATGGTAGATAGCTTTTCAGCAGCAAGATGTAACATATATCTATATATGCTTGTTTGGTTTTGGATAACATGTTTTTAAAACTATGAGCAGTCTCTGAAGGCTAAGATGAAAAAGATGTTGAGGAAAATAATCTCCACTGGCTGGAGAACATTGATGCTAAAATGTACCCTATTGATGTGATAATTCGAGAATCAAAGTAGACTGCTTCCTTCCCATGCCAAGTCTAGAACTCTTCCCCGACTCACAGCTGTGGGTTTCCTTAATGATGTCTAAATCTACAAGCAAACTGAATAATTTCATGCAATGCTTGTGGATGAAAACTCCCACATCTGCCACCCATAAATATAAAAAAAAGTGGTAAAAACCCTTTCCTTCACTTTTTTCCTGGTTTTAAATGTACATATCCTGTAGTTTGCAATTTTACACAGGATAGTCTCCGGTGCTTGAAACCACACAAGATTAGATGCGCGCGAACGATTTCCATGTATATTCTCCTTTCACCGGACAGGTTAAAGTATCCTCTGCTTTGAATGTTTAGATGAGAATGTCCAAATGTAAAATAATAGTATTTTTTTTAAAGAAAAGTACATGACCTAACAGTTATGTAGTGTCATCAGTTGTTAAGGTGACCATGTATTAACTCGTGCAGTTCTTCTGCCTTACAAACTTGATATATTGTCCTAACCTGAGGACTATTGCGTAAACAGTATTCAACAGAAGCTGCCTATCTACTTTATTTTTTGAGTGTTTTCTTTTTTTATGTCCTTTTTTTTTTTTCTGAAGGGTGTTCACCTTCCCTAGAGATTAATAATTTGTTACTTTGTTGAACAAAATATGAATAACTAAAGTTCTTCTCTACCAGCATTAACAATGTAGTAGTCTTAAAGATGATAACCAAATCCAAAGATCCACTCCCCTCTACAGCCTGGGCTTGTTGTTAGTTAGATTTATACAGCTATGTATGTTCGTCAGTCTTAAGGTAATTAGATTGGGATGCATGCTCCCTTTGCAGCAGAAATGTTTAGGTCCATTTCTGACTAATAAAACCGTGGCAACTGTGCTCTTCACAATGTTTATTCAAATTAGTGCTTGCAGGGAGAATGTTTTTGTCTCTTCGTTTCCCCTCTTCCTATTTAAGCTGAAAGCTGTTGTCGACACAAAAGCATACTTACAGAAATTGTTCATGAACAGACTTGCAATTTAAATAATGTACTTAACTTGGCACGGAGGAAAAGTTGCAGAGTATTCTTCCATTTTAGAGTTTTCAAAGATTATGATTTTTTTTTTTTTTTTCCAGCAGAACTGAATGTTTTGCTGCCTGGGCTGATGACACAGGAAATCCCTCTCAACTCTGAGTCTTAGGCTTTCTTATTTTCCCTGATGCATAACATTTTGCCATGCATCCTATCATTTTGTTCTAGAATGCTTTTTGCACCAAGTTATTCGTTCCTCTACAATTTAATCCTGTCATTTTAGCCAACTTACTGGAGATCAGTGTCTTAGTTGTGATTCATGTGCTGTTTGGAACAAAATACCAGACATAGCTTACGCAAACTGCAGTTCTTAAGAAGCCTTACAGCATAGACAACCAGGTAGAAACATGAGTCTCTGGAAAGAATAACTGGCACTTGGCTTATCTAACAACACTAGGTCGCTCCTAGAGAAAGGTCTGTTTCCATGTGTCATGTTTACAGTGTCATCAATGTATTGCATTGGAGAGTAAGATTCTGTTGGCAGCAACCATCTCGCTGCATGTCCTTCCCCTGCCTCTCCTTCTACCTTCTCCACTCACCCCATTTAGTATGCTTACATCTTGGGGCAACTTTTAGGTCGTGGTTTTACTCAAAAGTTGTGAGGTCTGTCAAAAGCAAGTCCTACCCCTGAAATGATTCCGGTGTCCACGGTTATCTTTGGTGATAAAAAAGGAGGTATTGACAGTTTGATTGCTTGAGAAAATATTATGCTGTGCTGCAGCAATAACACCAGTAACAAAAGTTCAAGTGGAAATTTTTGCCATCACTGTAGGAGTATAAAAAAGGCATGATAGCACATTGTGCCATGGTCACTGATAAGATGAAGCAGTCCAGCGTGCTTTGCTCTCACGTTTAGTGAGCCATTCTACAACTAATACTCTGCTGCTTCACTACTCAGTTATTGTACCTCCTAGGTATCTTCAGTTATCAATCAAACAGAAACATCTGAATTCTTCACCCATATTTAACTAGAAGTGCTGGGATGAAATAGTCACACGTGAATCACATTTTATGCCCTTCTTCAAGTATGGACTTTACTCAACAGGAACCCTTAAAAGAACAAGTGTCCTTAATTGCACTGTTTTAAAACAAAACACTTGGCCTGTGTGTTTCTGAGGGATTGGCCATGCTGATTACAGTATTCATTAAACAGTCCTGGGGTTGTTTTGAAACATCTACAAGATCACGCACTGCAGTAATTCATTAAGAGCAAGACGAATATTGACAACATCTTTTCAGTGACCTTTTAAAATGGCTAAGTGAGAAGTAGCTTGCACTTGTGATTCTACAGGCATTTCTATTGGCATGATTTTCCTTGTAAGTACCTCAGCAGCAACAAATGCACTTTCATCTCAGAATCTGTTGCCCTGGCCTCTGTGGTGTTGAGCAGAGAAGGTCATCGGTAAGCAGAGCTTTGGGGGAAAACAATTTCAGATTCCATTGCTTGTGTTGGGGCTGTTGTTTGTTCATACTTGTCTGCCATGCAAGAGGTGGTTTTGAGCTAGGTTAAATGTTTGTGTATTTGTTTCTCTCTCCATAACTTCTTAGGCATATATAGGAGTCAACTTGTCTTCTTCTGTTTGGGATTGTTCTGCTGATACTGCATTTTCTGTATGTGGAGCCAGAGATGATGAGCAAGGAATAAGTTCATCTGCTGTGTCATTAAGATTCATTCTGTTTGTGGGTCCAATACTGTACTTGGTTACATGAGTGTAATCCCGAAATACTACTGAATTATTTTGAATTATTTGGAAATTCCATAGTTCTCTAATTTTAGAGAGGACCTAAATTTAAATTAAAATTTTTGCATGCCCCAAGACTCTCCTTTTATTTTTGTAGTATAGAGAAAGTTTAAAAGACTTGTCCTCAATGTAAACCAAAAACACCCCAGGCAACGAAGTGCATGCCTTTTGCTATTTTGTTATTCATTAACTACTCTGTTATTCCTCTCCCCTCCTCCTCACAAGCACCTCCCTCTACTCTCCCCAAAAAAACACTAAGGAAACAAGCACACCACGATAAAAATGCTAATAAAGGGAATAATTTGCAATAGACCATAAAAGACAGCATTTATAACCCCAATAGAAATGCCAGTCAGCTTTTTTTTGATGTAAAGCATCTGTCTCCAAAAGGAAATGAAGGCAGGCCTGTTTCTCCTTTCAAGTCTCTGAAGTAGTAGGTGGTGTCATTTGTTATACAGTGCTACAAGTCCCATGTTATTGCACTGGTAGCTGCCGACTGCCTTTGTTAACATACTGAAAAGTTTTATCAGCTGTCTTTAATAAAAGACAATATATGTGAAGAAAAACTATAGCAAATATCTCTTGCTCTCTTGTCCTCAGACCATGCTTTATAGCTGTCAGAGAGTGATGGCACTGATGTATAATCTTTCAGTCACCCAAAATTCTTGCGACTGTTACAGTAAACTGTAGATATTGGGGTGCTTGATACCCTGGAAAGCTAGGGAGCGCTCTTTCCGTAATCCTGTGCACTTCCTCATTTGAAACGTGGAGGAGTTGGAACGAACTTCCAGCACTACCTGAAACGAGTTATCAGTTCACATTTTCCGGGAACACATTTGTTGAGAACATTAATGGCCTAAAATTTGTTGGGTCTCCTGGAAACCAGGAATGATGTATAAAAGTTGGAAAAATTTAATTTCAGCTAAAAGGCATGCAGTTTGTTCTTTTTCTAGATGTTTTCAGTGCTTCCTTTAGTGAAATGACATATCAAATTAAAGACATGATGGCAGAAGAATTTTGTTAGCTAGGCGTATAATCTTAATGTTCTTTAGGGTACTTTATTAGTACCATACACATACCATATTTTCAGGGGGATGTGAAGGAACTGGAGAGGATTTCTGGAAGCCGTATGAGACAACTGTGTTACTTGCCACACAGTAACTTTGTGGATGCTGTAGATTTAGCCCTAAGCACATTTCAACATGTGTCTTATTTAATACAAGTATTTTTAGGTTTAAGGTTTTTTAATTCTTAACCATGGTAAGGTTTGTCTAGATGCAGACTTACACACAGTTATATTTCAAGTGAGAAGACAGTTCTCTGTCAGTTACTGTCCTCTTGAAAAAAAACCTGTTTGATTCATAAACTAATTAGACAAATAAGGAGCACAATTAGTGGGAATGATTTGAGAAAATTCTCTCAAACAATCTTAAGCCTAAAAATAAATGAATAAATAAAATAGGTGGATATTTAGACAGCCATCCATGTACAGTGGAGCTGTTTTCCAATCATTCTTCACTTGCACCACTTCAATTAGAACCCAGAACATCTGCAATTAAGCAGTGTATTATTCCATTATAAAATAGCATGCAACACTGGCATTGCAAATGTGGAGCTATGATAATGTGGCTGCCCATATGTGTTGCCTATAGCAAAGATTTCATTTCAGGGGCTTAGTTTTCCTTCTGTGTACAGAATATAACTGAAGAAGAAATTTTGGAGAGTATTTAACTGGGAAAACTTTATAAAATCCAGCTAGGGTTTTGTTGTTGTTGTTTTGATTTTTAGTAGAATGAAGTAACTGACTTAGGGATGGTGAAAATAATCTATCAGGGTAAAGCAAGAAAAATTAAATCTAAAAATAACATCTTCAGATTCCAGTGCATTAACTTTATGATGTTTACAATGGAGAGGGCCGAACTCGTTTTGTTTTGCTTAATTTTGAAAGCCAGTTCTGAAAATTTGATGTGTCGCAGTTCTTTATGAGTTTTTGTGATGCATATGTTAAGAGGTGAAAAGCAGGAAGAAAGCTGAACAAAATATGAAATATTTGTAAGATATAAAACTAGAGAATTTTCTAAACAACATTTCCACCATAAAATTTAGGTTTTGGACACAAGAATTCAGAAGGGTAAGAGTAATGAGTTTAACTCGCTGGTGGAGAGATGTGGAACTTCCTCATCCTAATGACTTCCCATTACCACATCAGTCTGGGAAACCAACTCCAGTGTATATTTTATTGGCCTTCCTACCTACGGTATTTTCCTGAAGTTATTGTCACTGAAGGGCTTCTAAAGCATACCAACACCCAGTCGTCTGTAGCTGAGTTTCCATGTGGCTTCACGTTTTGAGTACTGTATTTTGATCAGAACACTGGTGAGTGGTGTCTTGAAACACTTATCCTCTGAGACAGACCTATGTGACTTCAAAAGTGAGTGTTCCTGAAGCTTATTGGAAATCATAGTGACCTGAGGGAGAAAACAGAACTGTCGTGAACTTTGTGTAGTATTTTTTACCCTTTTTCTTCAAAATGCAAGGTACTGGTTTGGCAAATGCCTTTACTGTGCTCTCACTAGCATGTGGGTACCGCAGGTACTCCAGAAGGGTAGGTTAGACTGTTCTCTTCAGCTTCATAAATCTGCTGTTCTAATATTTGTTAACTCCAGTAACCAGGCATGTTTAATTATCATGAACAGCCTGTTGTTTCATAATGGAATAATCTGAAGATGAAAAAATAAAAACAGAAAACATTTTGTCTTAGCTAAAGATGGAAAACGGTTAGTAACATAAGAAGCTTTTTAATGGGTTTGTTATGAAATGTTCACATCTTTGTTATTAAAATAGCATGTGTTTCCACCATTGTTAATTTTATTCAATCGTTCATTAAGAAATGATTGCCACAGCCTGAATCTAAATGGTTGTCCTAGGGCCTCTGAACATCCTTAGAATCTGAGAACAAAATGTGTTTTCTACTAGTTATAATTAAGACAAAGAGAAAAAAGGGGATGAGTTCCAATGTGTTAACTATTCCCAACAATTATAAACTCTTTATTGGCAATGGGCTGAATTAAAATTAAATTCCTGCCTTTAATCCGCTCTTGGATTACTTTAATTTTCTCTTGGAAACTGTGCTGTGCCGACATTACCACATGTAAAGCTTTATGTGTTCTGTGTTTTCTCATTAAAGAGAGAAGTCTATATCTGTAGACACCAGAGCTTGCCCTGTTCAAAGCACAAAGTATACAGCAGCTATTCAGAAACTTTTTCTTGCTATCTCTATTTGCTTAAATTACTTCCATGAATAATCTGTAAACATAAGGGAATAATTTGTTTAAGTGGAAGAAGACTGTCTGAAAAGAAAACCTGAAAATATTCCTAATATTTCTCCTTCCTTTTTTTTTTTTTCTGTACCAGTATCCAGCTGCCCTAATGAATCTTGGAGCCATTCTCCATCTGAATGGTAAACTGAAAGAGGCTGAGGAAAACTACCTCCTTGCTCTTCAACTTAAACCTGACGATGTCATCACTCAGTCCAATCTTCGCAAATTGTGGAATATCATGGAGAAGCAAGGTTTGAAGACATCCAAAACATGATGATGAAAACTCTGAACTTTTTTTTTTTTCTTAAATTGATTAAAACCACGAACTAGAACTTCCACACGGTTGTCCGATCAGAGAACTCATTGGACTTGACTACAAGGATCAGAGGTCTTAATTGCTGCTAGGAGAAGCTATTCTGCTTTTTTGGCATAAGTTTTTTTGGTAGATAAATAGAAAAAGGGAGACACTGAGATATTCATGAAGGACTTGTTACCCCACAAAAAATATTCGGAACCATAGCACTCGAGAGAAGGTGGTTTGGCGTATTTGATAAATCATTGCAAATCCCATATTGCTCACTTTTGGGTGGGTACTTGAAATGTATACTGTCATAGAAATACTAAGGGAACATTGTACAGTATACACTAAGCCATATGGGAGTAAAAGTGATAACGATAGGTTGAAGTATTTTGCTCATACTGTAACTCATTAAAATGTGTACTAAATCCAGTGTGTTTGCAGTTTGTCTTAATGCTGCTGTATCTCACTTTAGGACCACTTGCTTATCAATTTCACAGCTTGTATGGCCAATTATGGTTTTTTTTCAAACCTGTCACTTGTGATTAGATGACAGCATTCATAATTGTTTACAGAGAATATGCATATTATTTCAGCTTGTTAAGTTTTAGTGCAGGTTTCTTGAGATACACAGTCAAATGGCTGTGGGCTAGACAGAATGAGTAAGGAACTGCCCATATTCTACATCAGATATGCATGTAGAGTGATTAAAAAAAAACCCCAAAAAACACACACCAAAATTCCAGAGGTATGATTTAGCAATACAAGCAAGACTGATGTTTGCCCTGATATCAAATGACTATGGTCAGACTGTCATCTTAAGAAAAAAAAAATGATGTTATAGAACAATGTGTTTGACTCTCTTTACATTGCTGTCAGATAAGACCAACTTGAAACTGAACTCTGTGTACAATATTTTTGCAATAACTAAGCCAAGTGAGATTTGAACATATTAGTGCTTGGATATGCTACGAATGAGACTTCATGAGCAACTCGGAGAAAAGGGAATGTTATATATTGGTGAGGCTAGCAAATAACTGAAGGGGCTGGATTAGATCCTGCTTAACACAGTGTAGATCAAGAGAAATCTGTAAAGGTGGTTGCCAGTTACTTTTTACAGTGCTGGTGTTTTAAAAAACATTACCTATTAAGATTCTAACCAAATGTTAGCATTCTGTTTGTATTCTGACATGTGTGCCAGCAGCAGAGCTATCAAATATCTAAATATGCTTTTGGTGAGGTTCAATTTATTTCTGTTTCAGAATGATCTGGCCTAGTTACTGTTTTAGTCTTCAGTTTTCAAATGTAAAAATAATTTATTTTAAATTGCAGTGTATTGAAGCTTTAGTCAGTTTTTTTCCAGGCCATTTGTTAACTGCTTGCTTTCTTCGGAATAAGTATTATTGCTTGTAAGAAAAGTTACTATTTCATTTAATGACCTGTTGGTATCTGCTTCGGTGTTCTCTTCATAATGGTAGATATAATGTTAAAGTGGTAGAGCACCTTGAACTGAAGCTTCTTCAGGATCTTCTGTTAAAACCTCTCTATTACTGAGAAAATTTGGGGTTGTTTTTGCTTTTTAACTGGTGAGCACCATTCCAGCAAAACTGTAGAGAAGAATACTTTGCTGTATTTATTTATTTATTACTTGACTGCAGCAACGTTACCTGCCATTAACACAACAGTCTGTAAGTGTTGCTATTTCTTTTATTTGGTTTTCCTTGGATTTTTTGTGATTAGCGTGTGTACCTCACGGGAAAGGGGGCACTTCAGTTATACTCTAACTTCTTGGTCCTTCTCCCCTTACACTTGGATTTTAAATCTGTATTGAAATAGGTTGGAGAGTAGCTGTTTCAAAGTCAGTATAGTAAAAAAAAAAATTAGTAGTGTCTGTTTCCTTTTCTTTCCTCTTACTTGCTAAAATACCTTAAGTTGCTAAGTTTACAATTGGCCTACCAGAAGGGCCAGAGGGGCAAGATTGTTTGGTTTTGTGGAGTGTGTCAAGTTTTTCTCAAATAGTGTTATGGCTGGAAAAGCAAAATTGAAGGGTCAAAAGTTGAATTTCTACTTTATCGTTGAAACCAGTGTTAGAATACAATGGTAGCTTGAACTTATTCTCCTGCTTTACTGACTTTCTGAAAAAAAGTATAGAAATAAATTAGATAGTAACTATAACTGGACTCCGTATAAAACTGTGGTATCCTGCAGCTTTATTTGCTCAACAGCCATCAGACTTGGATGGCTTCTTGGTCTTAACCATTCACTATGTTATTTGTCTCTTTCAACTTGTACTCATTCTTGTTTAGTATTTTTTATTCATTGCACAAAAGGGGGAAAGGGGGAGCACTCCTGTGATGCAGTGTCATGGTTGCATTGATGACTGATTTGGTTTGTTTCTTTAAAAAAAAATAAAAGAAAGAAAAAAAGACTAGCATAAATTTAATAAGAATGTCCCTGAATACATTTTTTTAATATAGGTCTGGGCTTGATAACTTTCTTCTTTTGGGATAAATTTAAAACATGTTTAAAATATGTCTCTCTGCTCAGGGATTTATGGTGGATTATTGCAGACAGTGCTAAAAAAAAAATAATAAAAGAGCACAAGACAAGTTTACTAAATTAAAATTTTATTTTTTGAAAAACTGTTATTTGTATAAATTATCAGATTTGTAGGCTTTCCTTTTTGTAGAAATAATTGTTTATGTGCCAGATAAGAGAATTTCAATTTTGTTTTCAATAATAAAGCATTGATAACTAATACACTGTGCATTCCTTTATCTGTTACTGTAACAACACTTTAAAAAAAATATTATTCTAAGGTAATGAGTTATATTGACTGTTTCACATTTGGGAGAACTATATAGCGTAAGTAGAGTACAACCTATCCCAGCTGGCTTTCTTCTATACTCTGTTGCAATTATGCTTCAATTGATATTTTCAAAAAGGTTCTCTGGAAGCATTTTTAAGTATTTCTGTTCACTATATCTAGCCAAAGGGGTATGGTAACTGTGATATTTGATTGTTGTTTCTAAACTCTATGGGAGTAAAAGCTGATGAATAAGATATATTTATAAATTATTTTTATATCAGTATACAAACATGATGTCAGTAAAACTGCTTCTAAAATATGTAATTGGCTATGAAAGCTGGAAAGAAGACTTCATGTACATACATGGTCTTTTTAGTGTCTGGGGTCACCTTTCTCTCATGCTGCAATGTCACATGTTCAGTTTCAGATCTGCTGCGTTCCTGCACAGGAGATGTTATGAAGTGACATCGTTCTTTGACCTTTTGGTTTTCTCTTAATCTTCTATGGACAGAGCTTTCTTAGCTCAGTGGACCTAACACTGATATTCTCCTACCTTCCTACTTCTGTTCCATTCAGGTCCCATGCATTGACAGATTTACCCTACGGTTAAAAAACATTGATAGGCATGAGCAGAGCACTAGAGAGGCTTTGGGTCATTGACTTCCAAAATCAACTGTCATGCCTTATTTGTATCAGAGGTCACACCCCGCCTTCAGACGTGGTCATTCCTTGCCTAAGTAGGTTTTGATGAAATGGCAGATGATGGATACGGAGTATGCAAAGAATAATCTGATCTGTGTCACTCCGTTCTCATGGAAATAGAGTCTCAACATGTGCTTGAACTCCTGCTCTGGCATCTTATTCCTAAACCCTTCTCTGTGAGATCCTGTTCTGTCTGCTTGTTTCTGTTCTTCCAAGCATCACACTTTTTGGGCAGCAGATACCTGATACATCTCAACTTCTGATGGAGGCACACAGCAGCTCCGTGATGGCTTTTTAGTCCTGCTGTCTGATACAGGCCCATCTGAACTTGATCTCTGTAGCTGGCACAGAGGGCTGTATTACTCCTGGGATTTGAATGAGTATAAAGGTAAGGCACAAAATTATTCTTTGTAAATATACCAGCTCATTTGGATCTGACTTGGGACTCTCTGTTGTAGGCATTCCCATAGCAGCAATGCCCGTCGTGTGAATGCAGGCAGCATGAGAGACACTTTGCCTCCAGTTCAAGTGTGAGAACAGTCACTGACAGCTAAATTACTATGTTTATTTTCCTGCATCCCTAAGAGTTGCAAAGGAGACATTTTCGTAAGAGAATCTGGAGATCTAGAAATAAATTGTGGGAGATCTAAAGAGAATCCCCTGTAGCCACTTACCTTTTTGAAACTTATATTTCTGGACCTTTGAAATAAAACAGAGACCCCACTCAGATGTTCTATGGGCTTTCTCAGTTGGTCCCATTTGAAATTTGAAAAGTCCTTGCCGTGTTTCACACGGCTACTGAACATCTAATCTCTCTGAGATTCAGTAGAGTGACACTGGAAGAATGTGTTTAAAGGAATACACCTGATGTTTTGCAGGGGATGGGGAGGGAGGTGTCAGGGAGGAGACGCAGACATTTTTGTGGAAATGGCTAAGAATTTTAGAGTGACAGACTTTATTCCAACAACAAAGAAGGAACCCCAAGATCAAGTTATGCTAGGATAAACTACAGGAATAGGTGTGCGTCAGTAAATTTAAAAAAATAAAAAAGAAAGAAAACAACAAACAAAAAAACCCCTCAAAAGCAGTACATACTTCAAAAAAGTTCTAAGTTCCTTCGGTATAGTAATAAATCAAACACAAACATTTCCAGCCAGAAATGGTGGCCTCAGAAGATGGTATAATAGAGTTCAGGACATAAACAATCCATTCCCCATAAAAGACTGAAAGCATTCCTCAAGTTATGCCAATTGATCAGAAAACATTTACGGTTGTATTTGTGTTCAAATTTCAAATTGATGTTTTTCCTTTCTCCGTATATTCTCTGTTTTATCATACTTACCTTGTCATTGTGCACTGGCTCTTTGGTGGTTCCACACTTCTAGTCAGACAGCTTTGAAGGTTACATATGAGGAAGCATTTCAGAACAGCAGAAACATCAGACTGGACCTTCTAGAAAGGTGTAAGACAAAATAGATTAAATCATGCATGCTTGCTGTATACTCATTTATTTTGAATATAGTTTCAGTGACAAAGTGTAATTACTTACTGTAATTATTGAGCTTACAGATCTTTCTGTGCAAGGTTTGGTGATTAAATTGTTGCTTATATTTACAAATTTGTGTCAATTTGTGTCCATTTGAGCACAAATTTATGTTTTAAAAGAAATTAAGATTTCCTTTTGAAGAAACAGGTGTGGAAGCCATGTGCAGTGAGAACAGTTGTGGGGTTTAGTTTTGGGGGGGGTTGATAGAACGTGTGCATAAGCCTGTTGTTCTTTGTATTACCAGTCCCTTAGCTGCTGACATTCTATGTTTACATGGTTACTTTTGTTTGTCTGAAACTCTAAAGCTGATTGTATGATGCAGTGTTCCTGCAGAGTTTGAGTAGTTTAAGCCATGGGTTCTGTTTTGAGCTAAGCAGAAATGGAGCTTGGCTTTGATGGTTAAACTTGAGTTCAGTTTTGATTTCAGGAGTGACTTAAACCAGGTGAACAGATTTTTCAACCCAATAATACCATGGTTTACTTTACCAAGTAATCCCAGAAAGCAGAGATTGTTTAAGAGGCTTTGTTTGTTTCTTCTCTATTTTTTTTTTCCTGTCAGCAAAGCATTTTTTGTCCCTTTCTGGAGAAATATATTTTATTTTGTCTCTAATTTTGTTGAAAACAGATGTTCCTGCATACCCAGTATTTTTCTTTATTACAATGAGAAATTAAATTTACATAGAATTGATCGATTTATGACTTTGTCATGTTAGTTGCAACCACAACCATAAGTTTCTCTACAGTATATGAGTGTATAATACAGTGCATTGTTCTTTATATTAAATCAATTCCCTCTTCTGGTTTTTATTCAATATGCAAAGCCAATCATTACAACAAAGAGTCGCTTTTGCACACCCACAGTTTCAGGAATCCAGGGTTGTTCTCCCTATTGTAGCAGGGAATATTTATATATGAC
>NW_009647830.1:7262449-7372896 GCF_000708025.1 Charadrius vociferus | reverse complement strand
CACCATCTTTTCATAGCATTTTTTGTCCTTTGTTACTCCTTAGTGAAAGTCTTTAACAATTTAATTTGAAAAAAAACAAAACAACCCCAAACTAAAAAACCAAACATACTATTAATAACAACAGAGGTCTATGAATGGCACTTATGCCTTAAAATTCATGGATAGAGAATAGTCGCTCTGTCATTAAACAAAATCTGTTATTTTAATTACTGTTCCTCCCTCTGAAATGAGGTTTCTTTATGAAGTTTCAGTGGCAATTAATCTTTTTAGCTATACAATGGTAAATCTGTTTGTGTTTCTGGGTTTTGGGGTGGGGTGGGAGGGGATTAGGTTTTGGTTGGGGTTTTTTTTGTTTCTTTTTTTTTTGGTGGGTTTTTTTTTTTAGTGGAATAAGCCTCCTGATTGAAAGAGTCTAGGATATTCTCACATAGAATAATTGTTTCCCCTTTCTCTTCTCCTTTTTTAGTTTTATGAATGATTTATAGAATAGAAGAACAGCTTTCCCTGAAGCTAAAGTCAGAGAACAGTTTTGGGTGTGAATTGAGCTTCTACATCAGTTTTGTGCCTTAGAGCTAAAGATGTTAAAAAGAAACGAAACTTGTGTTGCTTTTTTGCAAAGACCATAAACCACGGACCATTTAGGTCTTCACTAAGTTTCTCATAATATAAGTTTTAAGGCTTGACAGAAAGATTCAGAAATTGAAACTCTAACTGTATCAGCTTGTCTAATGAGAGAGCACCTTTCCATCTGGATCTCTTCTGCCTTTGCTGCCTGTCATTCTTCAATCTGAGAAGTACAGATGGGTCAAAAGAAGATGTATGACAGCAAATTCTTCGGATGGGTTGAACTTTTCTGCCTGCAATGTTATGACTAAAAAACCACCAAACATTTTCTTGCTGTGTTTCAAAACCAGAAGTTTAAAAACCAAAATGAGACTGCTTAAATGAGAAGCTAAAAAATCATATAAATTATTCTAAGTTCCTTGCAAGTGCTCTGTGCCAGCTTATCTCATGAGTTCATGACTGACTTACCATTGGCTTCAACATTGTAAGAATTACTTGATATCAAGTTGACAAGTTTTGCACATCATCATGTTAAAGACATGCTTTATACACATGTGTACACATGTATGTCCCATTGACACCATCACAGCTGTTTTGATGATATTCCTTGTCAGCACTGCATGTATTTATCCAATTTATTTTAAAGAAGTTATTTAATACAAGGTTTATTCTGACTGATATGAAAACTTTGCTCTATTTGGCATGGGAAGAAGAAAAAGAGGTCAAGCTAGGTGAAATGAGATGTGTACTGTTCAGGCTTTTTATGGTCTCTCAGTAGCAATATATAAATGTCAATTAGAGGTGACGATATAAAAGTAGATTTTTGTTTAACTCAATGGAGCTCGTGATCTTGAAAAGAGAAGGAATCCTCTGCAAATAGGATTGTTAATATTTAGATTTACAGATTAGTTTACTCAAATGCTTTTTATATTGATCAGTGTAATAATATTTCTTAAAGTTCTATTGTGTTTTGCTGTTTACTTAGTTTTCTCATCGTAATTTCAGTTATAGTGCCTTTTTTAATCTACTGTTTATAAACTAAGGTATATTTGAAATAGTTTTTCAAGTTTAATTGAGAAATGACTAACAAAAGATGTCATCAAACAGGTAATCTTTTTAACATTTCTTCTATTCTAAGGGAAGTTTAGGAATAAGGACAAGGAAGGAGAAATTTTGTGGTTGCATTTGGTTATGTTTTTAGCTTTGTTTCCATATAAGCATATAATTAGCTTTACAAAGCCCACAGTGATCCACAGAAAACTGATGCATGCACCCAAGCCCAGGTAAGTCCAAGTGCAGCTATGGAAACATATCTCACATTTCCCTGAAAAAGGCACAAAAATATGAAGCAGGATCTTCACACTACACTTATACCAACTGCAGTTTGTCAGGACGTTTACCATTATTTTTGCTAATCCTGAAATCTGGTGAGCCCATCTGAGCCTCAAGATCAAGCGTATTTCTGAAAGTAATGCATAAGATAAATGAAGGTGGTGTCTGGAACACCTAGAATATAATACACTAAGTCTCAAAAAGGAGTACTCAGAAAGTTTTCTTTTTTTCTGCATCTTTTGAACTTTTGCAGCCTTCTGGCATATGAAGTGTGAAGATAACCTTTTAATGGCTGGTGTGCTTGGGTCCTCTGATTGCCTTGGCTGATAGCTTGTTGCATGTATGTGAAATTTGATGTTTTATATGCAAGGTGTGCTTGGAAAGGGTACACAGTGACTGCAAAAACATGATTTCTGCTGTAAACATCTTTAGAAACTACACAAGTGATGATAACTGACCATAGGGAGAAGCTGAGCAGGGAGAAGCAGGCTGGGCCTTGATACTTCCACAGTGAATGGTCGGTGAGACAGGAGGGAGAAGCAAATGCAAGCTGGCAACCATGCATGGTTTTCATCCAGCTTATTTCAAAAACGTAATTTGAAAAAGCCCACCTGTCTTGATTATGTGAATTTTTTGCTTTGCAGAGACCGTATCCCAGTGACCTCATTGGGCCTGAGGGACATAAAATGCAAAATGATAGCAAAACTGGACAAAGCATCTTGAAAGCATTTCTAAACAAAGTGTGCAAATTGAAAAGGCCTCTTGTTTTGTATCAAGCATTATTACCTTGCAAAGCTACACAGTAGATCAGACGCTTACCTGAACCTACTGTCCTTATTTGCTAGAGGATTCAAAGACATGTTTCTTGGGGTTTTTTTCACCTTCAAAACTAAAAAGTAGCCATAACAACTCACTAACAGGTGAAGAATAAGCCAGGGTGGGAGGTGGGGAGTGGGAAATCTCCATTTCAGTCCCAAACCTAAGGGGAAAAAAAAAATTCTGAAAGCAAGTCTATGAAATTTGGTGTGATAACAGAAGCCGTTTTAATTCAAGTTCTGATGAGAAATTGATTTAACTAGCAAAAGGGTCATGATGGAGAAATGTGGGCTTTTAAAACTGAATTCAGTATAAACTAGAAAAGAAGGCATTCAGTGGCAAAACAAGGGGAAGAGCAGCTTTTTAATAAAGTACACAGGATTTTTTCTTTTTTTCTTTTTTTTTTTGACATGATTCCTCGGTACAAATCTTAGGGGAAAAAAAGGCAGACAGACAATGTGTGAAGCTGCACTGCAACTGATTGCTTTGTCTATTTTTATTTCTTATTGTGAAAATACCAACCGATATTTGGTGTCTCAGACATTCGGGTTGAATAGGACTACATGATATTTTTTGGCAAATCCCAAATTGTTACATCCATCTTGACCATTTCCTGCTTAGAATATCTGGAAGTGACAAGATGAAGAGATCATCTTTCGAACTTCCCTAACCCTAGTCTTCCCTACCTCACTCCTACCTTTGGCTCTCGTCCCCGCTGGCCCGGCTATATTCATTGCAGACAGCACAGTCCTGAGAGCAGTGATTTGTTTCTTCTAGTTGGCTGTAAAGTACTCTACTCTAATGGGACTGTATAAATAAAAGTAATTAGTTTTTCTGCCTCATTCAAGGGACTATAAGTAAGAATAAAAGGGCAAGCAAATCTAACTTTTGTATAAATTACTTATTGGCAGGGTTAACAGATTTTTAATGTGCACCTCTTTTTGCCTCTTAAATGATAATAAGAAAAGGCAGTAATACTTAAAATATAAAATTGCATCAAGCATTTCAGATCAGAGAGACTCAGAAAGCTGTAGAAATGATCGATTGACTTACACTGAACAAACAGCATCACTTGGTGTTGGATTTCTACTTTTAATTCAACATTGGGAATGATACAACCATGCTCCGTACCTCTTAAGAGGAATTGTACAGGTTCCAACCATCTGTTAAATTAAACATTGATGATTACTATGAACAAGTAGAGCAGACCTGCTACAAGGAGGGATGATAACTCTATGTGTGTAGCTAAGCCCAAGGAACCTGCTTGGTTCACAAAGTCAGATACCCCATTGGAAGAACTGGAGGGATTTTTCTTAGTGCAGTCTCACTCAGTGCAAAGTTCAGTGCTAACGGTTCGCTCGGATCCTTATGCATTAGATACAGTATATCCTGTGTCTGAAATACTGAAATCCTGGAAAAGGTCCAGACGGTTATGTCTTTTTAAATAAATGCTTTACTATGTTGGCACTTCTCTGGCAGTAATTTCCCCTGCCAGGCAGTTCTGGTTTTTTTTGGTGGTACTTCGAAAACCAGGGGGAGGCAGGGGGCAATAATTCAGGCTCTCTTGAAGAGAGAAGTTTTGATTACTAACAGAATCCAAACAGAACAAGACATAGCACTTATATGTGACAAACCTGAAAAAATAAGCAAACATACTATTTCAAACAGGAAACTTCTCAAGGGTCCTTATGCCTGAGGGTCTGTTCCCAACCAGCAGATCTTGTTGCCTTACAGTTTCTGCTGCTTGTCAGACAGTGTGCCCCTATTTTTCACCTACTTGGCTTGTAAGGAAGAAATCCTGTCCCAGTTGAAGATGATAACATTTTTGTCATTGACTTGAGTGGCTAAAATTTCACTATGGAGAACTGTTTGGGACAAGGACTTGTTTGCATTTATATGGTGGTTCCTCAGATGATGTTTCTGATCTCCTTGTGCAATAAAAAATATTCTTACACATACTCTGTTCACGTTACATGAGAAACCCCTCAAGTACACTATATTTTTCTGTTAGAACCTACTGCCTCACTCAGGCAATGTGAAGCTGTGTCATTAAGAGCATCAAGACAGAAGCTGCTTTAAGCACCAGTGCTGGAGGAGAGCAAGTCCTAGTTGCTAACAGTGAGTTGTTGTTTTCCCATGCAATGTCAAATTATCGAATTATAACAGGGATGCTTTTGCAAAAGAAATTTTTTTCTTGTATGTTTAGCAAAATACAGTTTACTGGAAAATATTTTCTTTCCAAATGCCTGGAGAGCTTCTGCTATTATGGCAACTAGAGTATCCAACTGAGAGCTAATTCATGTTTCAGTTTGTCAAGTGCACAATTGTAATTATTTCAGTGCTGTATTGAATGAATGTTACAGCCTGATAAGAAGGTGATCTCTCTGTCATTCCTATGTATAACCCCTCCTCCCAGTCTGCAAAAAGCATTATTTCTGGTCATTTTCAGTATGACCTCTTTTATGATGGACTTCAACTGCACTTCACAGTCCACTGCGCAATGTTGTTTGAAAATTGATTAAAAACTGTAATTATTGTAGCGGGAACATAATAATGATTGATAGGACAAAACTAAGTAAGCGGGGAGGGGTGGGGGGTGGGAGGGGGGAGGGCAGGAGGAGGAAGGGAGGAATCTCAGCCTGAAATCTATTTTTGCTCTTGCAAAATATAGTTGAAAATAAAAGCAGCAATTTCTGAAACCTAGGTGAGGTTTTTTTACTGGTGTTTTTAACACAGAAAAAAGGAGAAAAATAAAAATACAACCAGCACCCCTAATAATCCCAAGCCTCTTGAAATTATGGGGGTTTCTGTTACCTTGAGTTCATATTAAAAATGGAAGATTCTAGTTGGTATAAACCAAAGAATCTAGTTCTATATATACTCTCTCATAGGGATAAGGGTAAAATGTACACTTAATCTTTGTTGTTGTTTTTCTTTTGTAAAGTCCAGTTATAAATCTTGTATGTTAATAATCAGTTTCCTCTGTCACAGACTCAATGAACAACTTTTTCTTCTGAAATGCTGATACTTTTATGGCTTGCGTGATGTTAGCTTTTAATGAAAAAATTGTACCTCAATTTATTTATCAAAGAAAATTGAAAAAATATCTTTGGTAATGAATGTCTTTTTCTGTCCTAATTTCATTTTTTTTTCAGTGGTTGGATTCTCATGGTTACGTTGGGTTCTGCTTTCAATGTCACAGCTGCAATTTATTGCATGTTCATTTGATTTTTCTAAAAGCATCATCTCCCTCCCTGATTTTTCTAACAGCATCACCTCCCTCTGCTTGAATAGGCTCAGGGTTGTTTGCTAAGCACTTTTTGTCACAGTGCTAACCATTCAGCTGGCAGATTCCACTTTTACAGGCTAAGGCAAAGCAAACAATTTGTCAGCTCTGTTGAAATATCCGGTTGTCAAATGACTGAAGCATGAAACTTGGGTTTTTTTTGGTTTTTTTTTTTGTTTTTTTTTTTTTTTAATTTGTGCGTCATGGTGTTCATTAGGTAGGGTTTTTTAAAATATAAAATGAAATCTTTTAATTTTACCTAATCTTCAGTTTTAATATTGCTTATACATTGATGAAGTCTGCCTTTTTAAAGAAGTGTTGAAAGGGTTAATCAGTGTTTTTTGTGTAGATTACCTCTCAGATTCTCAGGGGCTTAACACTCACCTGACTCTCACAGTCCTGTAGCTTTTCCTTCCTTCAGTGCAGGTCCGCGCAATGGCAGGGGCGGGTTTTACGAGGCTTGAAGCATCAGGGCTTAATGTTCTTGTGGCAGTATAAAAGGTTAAGCATGTATACCTGAAATGTAAAAGCTTCCCACTCCAAATCTCAAACCCATTAGCGATGACAGCACTTTTGATTACAAGCTTGTTTGCTGGACTTAGAATGGACATTTTGGTGCTTGAAGCTCACAGAAGGTCTTATCTTTCAGGACCACCTTACAGGGAAATCAATATCTGGATTTTTTTGAGCTTCTCCTTAAAAAAAATGCCAAACAAACACAAAACCAACAAAAAACCACAAACTTTGCAGTTAACTACAGGTTCAAAATGTGCCTTCAAACTATTGTGGCTATTACAGAACATTTGTCACTGTAAACATGAGTTAATTTAATTTAATTAGGCAAGAATGCAAGAAGCTCAACTTAAGGCTAGTCACCTCGTGTCACTAAACATTTTTCATGGATGTTTACTGTATGGCCTACAGTAACCTGTGAAATATCCATACTGAAAGCAACAATCTACTTTTTGGTGAAGTAAAAGTTAACATGAGTAGAAGTGATACAGCCTGACTCTAGACCAACCTTGAATTATATTTGCGAGGGTTAACAAAACAAATTGATAAGTTAATTTTGTCTAAGCCGCTTCTATAATTGTACCAGACAATGTGTTTCATGCTTACAGCGCACAAATGATGACAATTATTCCGTCTGAGAAGGCAGAATGATTGGATCTATTGATGGGCCCTTCATGGTCCTTAATGTAATTGATCGCAGTACTCACTCGAGAATATGTTATCTTCAGTCCTTTAAAAATGTAGTATTTAGGGGAGAAACACTAAAAATATTTTTGCATACAGCAGAGGAAAACCAAATTTTCATATAAACTTCCCCATTTTAGGTGAACTTAATGAAACCCAGTGAGACCAAATAGGATGCACAGAGGTTAGTTTGGGAAAGGCAGGAGGGTATTAGGACACTGACTGAAACACATATAGATCATCTGAAACTGGTCAAAGAAGAGCTAGTGGTGTCTGATGCAATCCATCATTAGTAGGAGGAATAGGATTTATCAAGGACAGAGAATGTAACATGAGAACATATTAAAGAAGCATAAGAAAAATGACCCCTCTACCATACCTGTTTTTCAGCCCAGTGCTGCAGTAAGGATTAGATGCATAAGCTTTTTGAAAGCTAGCTGGCTATTACAGGAAGGAATAACTCCCACACCCATTGCATCCTATTAAAATATCCACGTATTACACCTTCATAACTGGAAAAGTCATAGGGCCCCACTACAAGCTCAGGCACATTGCTGAACTACAAAGAAATTCCACCAAAGCAAAACGGAGTTGCATAAGCATATGTAAAAAAAGAATCGACCCCTAAGACCCCACAGTTTTTCTTGTTATTTATCGTGTCATTTATTCTTCACTAAAAAAATATAATTATGAAGAGCAATAACTAATTTTTTTTGTTACAGAAAGCTTGAAAAGGAAAGCATGCTAAAGAATGAGTATTAGTAAATAGGCTAAGGTTTTATTTCCAAATAAGACCTTCACAAAAAAACATACAAAGCTAATGGCATCTGAGATGAATTGGTGATGACAAACACATGCCAAAGTATTTGAATAACTACAAGCTCTGTGTTTGATTCTGTACTTGCTAATCCTTGTTTCATAATTCCTACATTGAGATGAAAAAGGAAATTCCTAGCTTTAATTACCTTCTTACAGTGGGTTAGAGACACTAATTTTACTAGCCACTGCATCTTGCAACACTCTTAGGTTGCAAGAGAGGGTTCCTATTTTCCTTAAATTTGGAGTCAAAATAGTTTTGGCTGGAGCTGGACATTCAAACTGCAGAGCTGGAGCACTATCTTTGGTGCTAGCTAAGTGCATACTGGAGCTGGAGCTTTATGGCAAAGGCGAGTCTGTCAAAATTACCCTTATGGGTAAGTGCTTATTTCAGAGTGAGAGCAGATCTGATTTCACCCATACGTCTTCTCCTCTTGTGTGGTTTAATGGTACCGGACTTCAACTCTCTGTAAACAAACACAGCAACACACAGTGCAGAGGAGTAGCACTGGATTTAATTCTTTTTTTAAAGTTGTTTGTACTTAGGACTTTCCACATAATTCAGATTAAGGGCAATGCATAAACTTTATTTCTGAATTGAGATTGGATTTTTTTTCTATTTATGGGGTTGTATCTCAGTGATAGCTCTAGCACTGATACTAAACAGCCTCGCCTCTCTCTCCAGCTTGGAGGACACCAAGCAGGACATTTTATATAGTAAGAGAGCTGAGATGAAGCACTGCTGTCCCCATGGCAAAGCGTGAAACTTCTCAGTATTTTCTAATACAGATAAACTTGTTTTCAAAAGAGTTAAATATTCTGGATTTTTCCTTATCCCAGTTGTCCAAGTCTGTCTAGGTGGTTTTTGACCTGTATGAGATACTGATACTGATCCTTTTTTAATGTTTAATATAGTCTTTAGCATTAATGAGAAATTTTGTCATGCTTTCTGTTTAGCGTATGATTAAACTGTTCTTGCTCACTTGATAGATTTTTTTTTCCCAAGTGCTCTTGACTTTGACTGTATTATTCAATTGTTTGAGAGGCAATCCATTTCTAAGATATTACATTTTGAAAATATTCTCAATTTAAAATTGCTCGATAAATATATTTCTTTAGGAAGTTTATGTTCCTTCTATTACTTTAAAGTACCAGAATTACTAATCATTATACTGTTCCATTTCATTAAAGTTAATTGATTTCAAACATTTGAGAAAACAATTTACTCCTACAACTACTGCAGAAGCCTCTAACAGCAGAGTCTGAATCATGATTTTGACAGGGTAGGTTTTATTTTATTTTTGTGGTTAACCTGTCCTTGAGCTTCCAAGCATAACAGTTTGATTACATCTTTCATTGTTGTTACCTTGTTTTTAAAGTGATAGATAAAGTTGAAATAATTGCATTTCCCCAGAACAAGTGAACTTACCTAAAGAAAGACTATCAAATGCTGATGGAAATATAAAGCGACGGAAAGAGAGAGGGAAAAAAATACCCGATGTACAGGCATATAAAGCAAACATGAAGAACCCTCCACAAATTGCAGAAAACAAAATGGTTTACCTAAAATTGGGTAGAAAAATAGCTTTATCAAGTGTCAAGCATGCAGTTTAGCAACTGCTTTCTTGTCTCATTAATACTTTTGCATAAGCAAACATATTGACATATTCAAGTGGATGTTTTCTTGAATATACCTGAATCACATACTATTGTGATCAGTAGGATGAAGAATAGTGGTCTAAATGGAAACAGCACTTAAGGAAGAACAGCGCAAGCTAGCTGGTTTTGGAAAGAATTTGCTAAAAATACAAGGCTATGGATGAAGTTTGACTTCTCTTTTAGTGAGATGAAGCTTACATGATATCTCTCTGTCTGTCTGTCATCTCACTCCTACCACTTGTGATCTTTCTTGGCCAAATTGTACCAAGAGCAACACGCATATAGCTGTCCTGTCTGTAGCCTGAAAATAGGCAGCTGGATACAGGAAAACGACTCTGTTATTGTGCTTTCCCCATCCTCCCCAGTCCTTTTGGGAGAGAAATGTTGAAAGCAAATCCATATTGGGGAGCAAGAACCTCAATGTGGGAAAACAGGAGCTTGCACCTTTTTAGACATCAGGGAATCTGACCATTAGACACAACCCATAGGAAACCAGGCCTCATTACTTCTGCAGCCCACAGGACTGTTTTTCTAATGTAAAGAGGTTCAGCTGTGCAAGCAATTCTTTTTCTTTTTCTTTTTTTTTTTTTTTTCTGAGACTTTCAATCTGGGTGTATAGTTTTGAGGTATATGACATAAGGTATTTTCGACCTGATTTCTGGCAGTGAAGAAAAATTCCACTGAGTTAAATTGTTGTGCATTTGATATTTCTAAAACTCCCATTCCTTGTACAGCAAGCTGGGAAATGCTGGCAGTCCGCTCATGCAGTGTGTGTTCCATAGATTTCAATGTCACATTAGAAGCTCTGATGTAAAGAGAGATTTAAAACACCACTCACTATTTTATTAATACTGGTGTATTCCTTAATACCTTTTCGTGAGGCTATCAGAATATTTTAATGTCCCATCACTCCTGCAACATACAGAAGGGTCATAGAGCAATAATTTTCCCATGGCAGAAATGCCTTTGAAGCAAAACAAAGCAATATTTAACACTTCAGAGCAATTCTTAAAGGCAGTTTAAGATAGTCAGTGGGACACAGTACTAAACCCAATTACATCTGGCAGAGGAATGTAGGCTAGCAAGATGTAATTATCTGGCTAGGAATTTTTAAAGATAGTGAGGTTAGCACCCTATTCTTGTACCAAAGATCCACCGAGTTTTTAGAAACCACAGATGAGAAGACCCTCAGTCTTCTTTCTTCTTGGAAAGAGAGAGACCCTGTGAAGGTTACTGATTGATAGAGTTATGTTTGAGGTGCTGTGCAGTATTTGCTTGCTCAGTGTTACCCACTTCCTATTGTAATACAGGATTCCTGGAGATCAAGGAGGGTCATGAGATCAGTGCAAAGTACTGTAACAAATATCTTCCAGTAAATGAAACTGTATTTTGAAGCTGACATCAAGGAACAAAATGTCAAAAGCAGTGAACTAGGAACTGGCCATCCAGTAATACAGTATCTTGACATTGTATCTCTCATCTAAATGTATCCCAAACTGTTTAAAATCATGACAAACGGGGATCTCCTCCTTTTATGCAACTTCTTGGGAGGTGCTAAAGTATAGATGCAGTGGGAGCATGCACCCTTGCTATTTAATATTTTGTTTATTGCATCTAGCTTTAAGTGTTGGCAATACTACTCTGCTATCTGTGATTTTCTATATGACTTTGCTCACAACAGTATCTGATTATGTTCATAAACTGCAGGCTGAAAAGCTGACCTGTAGTTCATTTTTCATTTTCTTCCCTGGGGAGAAGAGAGTATGAATGTACGTGAATGACTTAAATTTATAGTTAAAGTCTGTTGTAGTTATTGTTCTAATTTTTTTTTTTAATATATTATTGTCAAGAAAGATACCCCATTGTGTGCTTATGCACATCTTTGGCACAGAAAGATGTAAAAAAGCATCTTATACTCGGGGTAGAAGCCAGTGAGGGCTCTGGACCTTAGTTCATAAGGAAGCCTGTTGAAGAGTTTCACACCAGCCTGTGGAAAAATGGTATCTACTGGTTGGCCAAGATTTATCCTTATTTTCAAGTGCTCTGTTGCTCCAGAAGAACAAAGTTGTATATCACGCTTTTTATCAAGAGGTTTATGTAAACATTTTATATGCTAGCCATAGATACCTGAAAACTTGTGAATATTGGCTGCTTTGACCCAAAGCTTGACTCTGTCCACTGAAAAGAATATAGAAAGCCAAGGACAACTTTGATAAGCTTTTGCTAGTCTGTAGGTCTCAGAAGATGACACATGTTTAACATTAGTAAACATTTCCATAAGCAATGGTGATACCACAACAGAAGAACAAAGGAACATTATGATGCTGTTCAGAAGTGGTGTGATAGCGGCATGTGGCAATGAGACTTTTTGATAAAATAAAGATCATCATTGACTTTTTCCTGTAGTTTGGGAAATGGAAAAAACGTGCTGCTTTTATTAGGTAGCGTGTCTCAGTCACGGGTCTGATTTGTGATATGTTCAGTTCTGACTACTGCTTCCAGATCAAACCTGAGCTATGCTGGTCTGTGTGCACAGTGAGTTAAAAAATGTAGTTAATTCCATTTGTAAGTGAAATTCAGTAAGGCAAACCAGTCTTTAGTAAAGCTAGTATTGAGTCTTTATCAGTCACTGGTGGTTTTTCTCTTGTGCGTGCTATTTACTCGAATCAGCATTCAGCTCGTGGTTTGATTACTTAGAAGAGCCTTTCCAAGAAAAAAAGAGGTGGAAGCCCGGCTGACCACCAGCACTTAGCTTTTGGGGCCTTCGGAGAGCGCGCATAAATACTTATAATGGCTTTAGCGTGTTTTCATTGGGGAGCATCAAAACCAGGCGAAGCGGGATGAGTCAGAGAAAGCAGCCGAGGCTTTGTCTGCACAGACGGGTGCAGACAGTCATGCGTTTGATCTGCTTGCACACTGAGCTGTCTGAATGGAAGCCAGCTCTGGCCTGGAAGCCATAAAGACATGTTAATACATTGCCATGCTGGAGCTCATAAGCCTTACCAGCTCTAGGGCTACTTTTGTTTCAATAACCTCTCTATAACTGTTTTTTTAATGAAGTTGCTCCCATGGTTTGTTCCAACTACTATATAAAATACTCTTATTTTAACAGGACCACAAATCACTGATTCTCAAAGACAGAAAACATGAAATGTTTTATATGCTGCTGGACCTGCAAAGTGATCAGTGGTTATTATTAATTGGAAAGTTTTATCAGCTTCTGGGTCTGCAGGGGAAAAAAACTTAAAATTTAATGCAAGACCCTGGTCTGGTAGGAACATACAAAAGTGAGATAAACCTAGCAACCACGGCAGTTGTTCTAGTAAACAGCTAGTGATTACAGATAGCTTTCTGTTTAAAGTATCTGGAGGGATTGTAGTGCTTTATGACATGGGTGCAGGCTCTAATTTAGTGCTCTGCGTTAATAGCAGGCACAGCTCGGAGCAGCCACCTGGCATCCAGAAATTCTGTACCCTGCCACAGCAGTTCCTCTGCGTACCCCTGTTCCCAGGGTAAGGATGGCAGAGAGAAAGAGACTGAGCATAGAAGCTTGACGTTTCCTTATGAGGAAGCAATGTTAAGATAAAATAAAAAAAAAAAAAATCACATAAAAAGGCAGGGAGGTTGACAGAGTAAGTGTGATAAAAACAGAGAGAAGAAAAGATGTGAACTAAAAGAATAAAATGATATTGTCATAACACCCACAGGCCTCCCTTCTGGAAAGGACAGGGAGTAATTGTCAGGAGCTAAACCTAGTGTGCTGCAAACTCGGTCTCAAACTATCATTAATAATCTTGAGAAATGAGTCTGGAGAATAGAAATGAAACTGGCAGTATTTCAGAGGCAGAGTCGACGTCGGCTGTCATCCCATTGAGAGACATACCCTGTTAGGGCCTGTTAATGTTGCACTCCTGTCAGAGTGACATATAACATTACATGTTAAACAAGTGGCAGACGAGACAGCGTGGAGGCAAATTGTTCAGCAGATGGCACAGCCTACTTTACTTACCATCTGAAGTTAGAAAATAGAGGCAATGCCATTTTTTGCATTCACTCTCTCATTCTTTCCAAATACTAATCTGGGTACTGCTCGGCAACTTCCTTTGCTGTGGCTGTAGAGACAAGAGGAAATTTACAGTATGATTACAATATGACATATTTCAAGTAGAACACTGATTGTGTGTGTATACACATATATGCATGTTGAGTTGAAATTGCAGCAGGGTTGGATATAAGTTTCTGAGCTATCGTGAGGGAATACTTTGAGAGTATTACATCTCCAGATATCTGTTTTGAGCTGTGAACCACCTGTGGCTCATTGTGTCTCCTTTCTTTTTAAAGCCTCACAATTTGTAGACACACTAGACTTACACCATCCACCCACATTCTTAATCCTTGAAGGAGAAAAATGTTCTTTGGCAGCTGGGAAAAGAACAGCTAAGCAGCATGATAACTGTTTCTCACAGAGTTCGATTCCCATCTTTCTGAAGTAAATTATGGTATTCTCATTGATTTTGGTGGTGTTGGACTGTGGTCTTACGAACCAATCAACTGACCTCTTAGGAAAAAAAAAAAAAAAAGAGTCATGAGCCATCAGTTTGGGACAGTCTGAATGGAGTAACAATTTGAATCTAAAGAGGTCTTCATATTGATCACCTTCTAGATACCCCTGGTTCAGTTTCCCAGTTATGTTGGCTTTCTTGCTCTAGCCCAAGAACGGGACAGTTGAAGACAGGCAATTGCTACGTGAAGTGACAGACAAGGGAAAATGCTGTCATTTGTTACTTAGTAAGGGTACTATGTTTCATGCTCTTCACACACAGACAAGATACAGTCTCTTCTCCGAGCAGATTTCTCCGAGCAGAATACAGGCTAACCAGAAGAGACAGAAGTGTCCAAATACCTCTTGGTCATTCAGAAGAAATCCCAGTCTGAAATCACAGTCAATACTTTGAGAAGACTTAGTAAGGAAAAGTGGAACCAGTAACAAATTCTAGTCCTACAAAGTGTATTATGTTCTGTACAAGGAGATGGAAAAAGGAAAACCTCACCTTCACAAGTCGAGTATTCAAAGTCACACTGAGTAACCAGAAAGCATCCTGCCATACAGGATTTTCTTGGGTGGAACTTATGAATTTATGGGTTTACCCTGCAGCAGCATCAAACTCTGTGTGTTACCAGACCAAAAAATATTTGAAACCTGAGAGTATTTGATTAGTGTGCAGTAGCTTAAGTTATGCCTGTCAGGAGTTCATTGATGGTGTTTTATGTTTGATTATTTTTAAAAGACAGTAATATACATATCAAAATCATGATAAAACAGGCAAAGGCATAAAACTCAGGTCTCTCATAAGCCTCAGTTTAGTGTTTTTTTGAAGGGCTATGTAATATTAACTTTTTCACTGTAACTTCATATAGTTGACCACAAAAGAAAATTATTTCTTGTCACACATGGAAACTTAGCTCTTGAGAGATAAGCATGATGCCTTCCCTTCTTTTAAGTCCAAGACACAGGAGGTCCCTTTTCCTGTGACATAGTGAAAACTTTATGATTTAGCTTGCATTTCTAGCTTATTACCAGCAGTGTCTCTTGAAAAAAAAAAAAAAAAAAAGTGAAAGTAATGAGAGTTGTTATTTAAATTCATGTCATTTTTCAACTTTGCCTATTTGTTTGGCAAATGGCTTCTGTTCGCCAGTCTGATCTGTTGCATAATCTAACTGGCAGGTCTGGTGTATTTCAGGTGTAAGTTTGTGTTTGTTACCTAAAACATGTACTAAGTTTGTATAAAAGTCTGAAGCTATTTTCTTAGCATCAGCCGGCAGTTTATGGATTTGGAAAATTCTCATCCCTTTGTTATATTACTGTGTGTGTAAGATTGTGTATGTATGTGAGCACGTGTTTGTATGTGTGAGAAGAAGGCACAATTGTGAAAATCCTTTTATAGTAGAAATGGGTTTGGTTTTGGAAACACCTGTCAAAAATTTTTCTTAAAACTTGTGAACCTTCTTTGGTATCATTCATGGCTCATAAAGCATAGGTATGAAATAATGCATTTAATATTTGCAAGAATTTAGTACACCATTAAAATCATAGGTTGATTTTCAGTGGTGACATAACGCTTTTAATGCACAATAAATCTACTTAACAGCGCTGTTATGCATCTCAGTTATTCTCAGCAGTCCATGAACTCCTCGGGTATTTCATGTGCAGAAATTCAATTTGCAACATGATGATTTCTCTATTTTGTTCCCTGGTGATAATCATCAGAAGTGTAACTGAATGCAGATACATTTCAGAGATTTTTAAGATACTGGACGAAATATTGCTCTCATCTTAACAAATTACTTAATCATAGAATCATAGAATTGCTGAAGTTGGAAGGGACCTTTAAGATCATCAAGTCCAACCATTAACCTACCCTGACAAAACCAGTTCTAAACCATGTCCCCAGGTACCACATCTACCGTTTTTTTAAACACCTTCAGGGATGGCAAATCCACCACCTCCCTGGGCAGCCTATTCCAATGTCTAATAATCCTTTCAGTGAAAATTTTTTTCCTAATATCTAATCTAAACCTCGTCTGACTTAACTTGAACCCATTTCCTCTCGTCCTATCACTTGTCACCAGGGACAAGAGGTCAGCCCTCACCTCTCTACAACCTCCTTTCAGGTAGTTGTAGAGAGTGATAAGGTGTCCCCTCAGCCTTAATAGAGATACTTATGTTAAAATCCAGGGACCCCTCAAAGATGGGAGATTTCAGTGTGTAGGTGTTATAGATTCTGTATCAATGTAAACAAAATTTCCATTTCCTTTTACTACCAAGAAGATTCGGGCACCAATTTGACAACTATGTTTTATTGAAAAGTTGTAAGACAACTACTTTCTACCTATGGCTGCTGATAGAGCCATAATTTCTATCTATTCTTCTTTAGTAGTCTTGATCTTGGTTTGTTATAACTTGGTACATTCCAACTCTTAATAAAACTGTTTATTTGGCTCTGCAATTTGTCTGTTAATAATCAACTGCTGTTTTGCTGTTAATATGTTTCTAAATAACATAAAATGTACGAAAAGAAAGACAAATGGCAGTTGTAATTGTTTTATAGTTTACAGGAAACAGCCTGAAATTGTTACAGTTATTTTTCCATGGGAAAATTCTGGAGAAGAATATTCACAAAGGATGATATAAAACTCCCTAGACTCTTGCTACGATTTAATTTGGAAAGATAGACCTGATGTAGCTCTTCTAAATGACCCTCTGCCTTCTTGAATTGAATACAGAGGGAGAGATTAACCTTATTAGGATAATGTTGGCCTTTATGAACAATCCTCACAGAGATTAACAGGGATGAAAGAGAAATAGAGCACTAATAAATGTGTAAGCTTCTTCAGAAAAGGTCTTAAGTAGGCCTTGTTTTTCTAAACTATTACAAAAACCTTTACGTCCAGCAAGTCCAATTCAATGGCAGATGCTCAGTTTCCCAAAATGAGGTCGTATAGAATGTAATAGGGATGATATTGATCTCCAGGGGTTTTAAGTAATTCTGTGTGGTTTTCCATTAATTCAGTAGGGCAATTAAAATAATCCTGTGAAGTTAAATTTCGCCTCAGCTCCAATTTCCTTAACAAGTTCTCTCCTTTCCAAAACCCACTACTACTCTTTTGGCTACTTGACGGTAGCTTTTTGGATATTGTCACACTGAATACTGAGACTACTGGACCTATATAGCAGGCCTTTGAAATGGAGATATCAAAATACGACTGTTCTCAGGAGCCTGTCTGAGAGTTTAACACAAGAGAAACCCCATGTGGCTGATGTGGAGGTGCTACTTGTGTGAAAACCCTTGGTGAATGGCAGAAACACAGTGAAAGGGCTCCCAACCCCTTGCCCTGAATTTTGGGGGGAAAATCCATTGAAAATATGAGAAAATATGGGAAAACACCTTCAAATAAAAGTCCAAATACTCAAACAGACAGATGATAATGAAGGCAAATAATGTTAGTAACTGCTTTCAGATAAGGGATCAAGAAAAGCAATCAAAAGGAAAGAAGATTAATTGTTTTATCTCAAGATTATCTGCAATCAGTTGTTGATAGAATCACGAAGGGTGTTTCAAAGTTGTGGTTTAATTAAGAGATAATCCAGAATTATCACATTTAATTATTTTGTAAAGGTCATTATGTTTTCGGTCTTTTTCAGAAATATAACCACAGTGAAGCAGGCTATTAGAATAGAAGAAAAAGAACATGTTACTTCAATGGGTAACACAACACTGAGCAACTGATGCTGGTATATGTGAACAGCTGATGTTCTTCATTAGATAGACCATTTACAAACTAAGTTGTCACATTCTTGAATAGACAAAAGTACAAGTAATTAAACTGGATGGTTCTGGATTATTTTACGTAATCCAGTGTTTAAGAATGGTTGTTACTGCAGAATCAGTCTGATCTTCAATAATCTCTAGACTAGGCAATTAGTTGTCTTGCCTCACATGTGTGATTGATGGCTACTTTTAAGCAGGACTGATTTTCAATATTACTTCTTTCCCGTCTACCCTTTTCCCCTGGCAGTTAATTTAAAGGTTTTCAAATAAAGTAATCAGAATATCTTGTAAACCAATTATGATGAAATGTGTGCTTTTATTTTTCTTCCCAAATGTTGGCTTTCAGCATCTCTTGGAAAGTCCCAAAGCAGTTCTAATGTTTATTTGCCTGTTCTTTTCTTGATGTCTCTCAATATCACCGCATATTTTCCTACTGAATATTAAAAAGCAACATTAATCATCCAACAGTAAGGAGAAGAGATTCAGCTGGTATAAACAGGCTCCATTGACTTCAGTAGAGCTATGATAATTTATGGCATAAGATCATGCAGTAAATAGCCTATTAAATCTAAATGAAATGTATAGTTAATTGCACATGGCATATGATTTATAGCACTATTTGTTCTAGGAATTTCTTGACATGATATCATTACTATTTGGCAAAACATCTGAAATTTATTGTTGGAAATTTGGTTTCATTTTAACCATAACCAGTGAATGTCTAAATAGAGTAAGTGGTAATAGCAAGTCTGTTCATTCTGTTGCTTAATATGCATTAAATATAAAGTATTTGTTGTATTATTATCATTATTATTTTAATGCTAGATGATAATAATGTATAATTTATAAAAGAATACTTTTAAATTGGTTCTCGGTTTAAATTTAGTTGAATGTATTGCTAATGCTCTGTTCACCTTGATGAACCCATTCAATATTGGAAGCCTGATTCCTCAGAAAACTGAGGCCAGTAGTAGGTAGAAACAACAATCGATTTAACTCTAATTTGCTTGTGTAATTACTGAAGTTGCATTGCAGCATATTCTGGACATCTGGATAGTTTGTTATTTTAACTGGACACCAATTTTCATTTTGCATCAGAATAATCATCTTAACTGACACATAAAAATAAGACAGAGACATTTAGCATTCTAAAATCAGGCCTCTGGTACCAGGATCTAAAATACAGTCATGAGAAGCAAATTGCCGTTCGCAAAGCAAGAAACAACAGCCAGATTGTTTCTTCTTCACTTACTGTGCACAGTGTGTGTTGGCACTACATTGCAGTAGCTCAGAAATCTCAAACTGTCAGGAAAAACAAACCATGCCCTACAGACAGAATAGAAGGGTGAAGAAAATGCACAAAAAGGAAACCCGGAATTCATCTTCATTTAACAAAAGCATGCTATATTTGCCAACAGTGTGGTGGAATCTACTTCTCATTGATGAGTCGCGCCTTAACAGTTCGTCCTTTTTATGCTGCTATTCTCTCTTGTTTCAGCTTACAGTACTAAGCTTGATTTAATGGGCAGTGAAACAAAAAGGGAAGCACATCACTCACATTGATGGTTCTTAATTGCATTCTCGTCTGTTTGTTTTAAAGATTCTCTTTCATATTAGGAAATTAAAAGGTGTTCTGGTTGTCCAACAATCCAGCATTATTTCTTATTTGCATGTCTTTCCTACATATTTTTAAGACAGTTTGGTTTTACAGAATGTTGTCTTTGCTCTTAATTTTATTGAGGTATCATTTTGTCATTAGACTACTTTGTTTTTTATTAGATTTCCAGCAAAATTAATATTATCCTGAATATCACCAGTTTGGACGTCTGAATCGTATAATGCAGTCACTGACAGGCTTTCACCTCACCATTATTCCATCACTTTATAAAGCCAGGACAATTTTTGTTGCTGGGGATTATTCCTCATGAATTTTGTGCTCTTGATAAACCTGATTTTTTTTCCTCTGCTCTTTTTGTCTATGTTTGATCTTGGATACTTGCCACTCTACCTAGACCTATCACAGCCCTAACTGTGTAAAGGAAAAACTGACTGATCGATGCAATAGTTGCAGGACTCCATTTCATGTGCCCAGTCTCCATAAAGAATGCACAGGAAGAATCAAGTTCTTCAGCATGTCATCCAAAAGACTCAGTGTGACCACTGGGAAGCTGCCAAATACCTGAAGTGTGAGGCAGGGGAATGCAGAGAACAACCCACACCTGGAGTTTTCTGAATGAGTATCCATTCCATCATGCTATAGGGAACTTCTTTCCTTTTCTCTTTGTTGAGCCACAGCCTGAAGTTTGGTCTTGTGTCCCTTCTTGCAAAGAGCTATGTGGTGGTCATGGTCCCCAAGGAACCCCATCTAGATCAGTATGTCCCCGACATAAAAATTAATGCAGTTTGTGAGTGTCACAGGGAAGTATTCTTTTCATTTTCCCTTATAATCTTCTTTAGATAATCATATATGTCTACTGTTGAGAGCAGGCCAGCCTGGATGGTACTTGAGTTTAATGTGGTATATT
Source organism: Charadrius vociferus (assembly GCF_000708025.1). Classification (NCBI taxonomy): domain Eukaryota; kingdom Metazoa; phylum Chordata; class Aves; order Charadriiformes; family Charadriidae; genus Charadrius; species Charadrius vociferus. Next base: position 7,352,371 of record NW_009647830.1, on the reverse strand, counting down.
ATTCTTATTTGCTATTACTTTTTTATTTAAAAGGTAAAACAAGAGACATTACAAAAAAACTCCTAAACATTGGTTCACCATAGATTAATTAAGAAAATAGACCCTTCCCTTGATAACTTCTGAATATTTGATATATTGTTGAGAATTTACAGTCTGGAATGATGAAAACATCCTGGTCAAGGAAGATGAGAACATGATGCTGGTGCCAAGCCTTTAAAATTGATTCCTTTCTTGGGAGAGAATTGTGCAGGCAGGGTTAATACTGGGCACCACCCAGCTGCAGGCTCTTAAGAAATATCAGATTCAAAATGAAGTTGCCAAAAAAGTTTTGTTTTGTTTTATTTTTTTGAGCAGGAGTCTGGACCCTCACTTAAAATTCCTTTTTTTTTTTTTTTCCCTTAACAGGGATTTCAATGTTTTAAGTCGGCAACATGGATGATGAAAGACCTTGGCAAAGCCAACAAAGTAATTTTTCCTATTGTATATTCAAGACATATAGCCCGTCAACAGTTTTAATGCTTTTTTTTTTTGCCTGGTGGGGCTCCCTCCACATCCCCAGTATGGGTTGTTGCAGCATTCATCCTGCATGTCCCCAGCGGTGCCAGGCTCGATGCCAGCAGTCTGCCAGCACGCTCAGCCCAGCAGGGAATCAATACTCAGAGGTTCAGGGAGCTTTAAAGTTCAGGTGAGGATGGACCCCATCATCTCCTATCTCTGCTGAGAACTGTCCCCCTTGTCATTTAAGGACAAGCATGAATTTCTTCCAAAACAGTGCTGTAGGCCCAAACAAAATGTAATGTTTTCCAGAGGAGTACTGACAGAGGTTTTAAGTAAGCAAACAGAAGCACATGTATAAGCTGAAAATTTAAACAACAGTGGTTGGATTTCTGTCTGCAAAACCAATTCCTCAGTCTGCTCTTCTGGTTAGCCACCACAGTCCCTTGATCGATTAGTAAATCTGTGTGTTACAGGCAGTTTCTGTATACAATCCCTTTTGTAAGTATAACACACTTTATATGAAGTCATTGGCTGTTGTTGACTGCAAAAGCTGAGGGAAAAAATGAACAGAAACAAACAAATATTACCATCTAACTTAAATTTTTAACCCAGCATGTTCTTGTAAACATAATTATTTTTTCCACCCACCCTCTCCATGATCCATTAGTGTTTAGTTTAAACCTTTTTTTTCCCCATGGGATGAAAACAATTTTCCTTTGAGGCAAATCACTCCCGTCACCTCCAGCTGGCTCTTTTTCTCTCCTTTTCTCTCCTCATCTTGCTCTCAGGACAGTCACCTACTTAACCCCTTATTTATTTATTTATTTTATTGCAGGTTTGGAGTGACAGGATCTGTAGGCGTTCCCACAGGGTGACGGGAACAACCTTGGCTGGCAAGACCCTCCCCTGCTCACCCCTAACCATGGAATGGGAGAGCTCAGCCCTTGGCTCTGCTATTGCTGTGGTGTCCCTGAGCCCCAGAAGTGAGACCTCCAGCAGTAGGGGATGGTCTCATGGCCTTTACGATAGACCAGTGATCAACTGTTCATCCTTGAAGAGACCAAAAATCTCTCAGTGCTGTTGCCTGTCTCGCTCAGTCTTGAATCACTCATGCTTGTGGCATCATTTAAATGAAATATTTTCTAGACTGTCGTCGAAGTGACACATCTTCTGGGTTTTCTAAATTATCATTTCACAGTATGTACACATGATTGATGAGAGCAAACACAAGTAAAGGCACTGAAGGTTTGCAGAAAGCTTCTAAATGAATCTCTAGGTCATTTTGATCTGGATCGAGATCTGGAAAACAACAAATGGGCAACGAAGACCATCAAGAGTATAAAATGACTTCTGCATGAGCAACAACAAAGTTAGTATTGACCAGTCTGGAAAAGACGTACTTGATGGAAGGAAGGGGAAATGATACAGATTTATAGGATCCTTAGTAGCATGTGGGGGCTCAACTGATATTTCACAGAATCACAGAATCACAGAATGGTCAGGGTTGGAAGGGACCTCTGGAGATCATCTAGTCCAACCCCCCCGCCAGAGCAGGGTCACCTACAAATTTCATTCTCTTTACCACAAGACAGAAGGGCAAATCAAGTAAAACTGATGATGACTGGTTCAAAATAAGAGGACTCTTAGCAAGTATTATGTGGATGCTTAAAATTTACTTGGTGCTCAAGGAAGGACTGGCTAAGTTCAAAAGAAAAAAATACTGAGAGTTACTATGTACAAGGAACCCCATCTAGATCAGTATGACCCGACGTAAAAATTATTGGAGTTTGTGAGTGTTACAGGGGAGTATTATTTTCATTTGCCCTTATAATCATCTTTAGATAATCATATATGGCTACTGTTGAGAGCAGGGTACTGGCCTAGCTGGTACTTTAATTTAATGTGGTGTATTATTTTCTATTACTTTTTTATTTAAAGGATAAAATAAGAGACATTACAGAAAAAACTCCTAAACATTGGTTCACCATAGATTAATTAAAAAAATAAACCCTTCCCTTAATAACTTCTGAATATTTGATATATTGTTGAGAATTTACAGTCTGGAATGATGAAAACATCCAACAAAGAAAATGTAATTACTCTGCCTTCTTATAAGCTCCCAGACCGAGGAAGCCAGTCTGACTGGAGCATATGATTTCAGACGGCTTATACATTTAGCAGTAATGAGATTAAATAAGAAATAACGTCAGTGTCAGGAGTAACTTGGAGTTTGAATAATGGTGGTGCTGAAGCAGAAAAAAAGCACCTGTCTGGTACAAAAAAAAAATAATTCTGGCCCATGGAATGGCAACATTGCTAGAATTAAATGGAGAAGAGAGGTTTCGTGATATTTCTGTGTAACAGCTCATCCTTCTTTCCTCTTTTATTCTTGAAATATATGAGTTTCCTCCTGTTGTTCATTGTCATCTCTCTGCAGGACTGTGATAGACTGCCGCAACAGTCTCCCTCCTGTTATTCCCCTGAACTCAATACACAATTTACATAGGAAATATGATGGTTTATTTTTTGTATGTGCTTATAATCTACTGCTGTTTGAACGTGTAGTAAACAATACTGTGTGGTTGTTCCCCCCGCTGTAACTATATGGATATAATTTTGATTTTTTCCTTTAAATTGTTTCTATGTACTTCTCACAATAACTTTTCATTCTGAAGAACAACTATCAAAGATTTAGCAAAAATGCTACTATCTGTCATAAATGCAACTAAAACTCAAATGAATAAAAGCTCAGATAAAAGTCAAGTGTATTTTTAGTATTGTACTCTGCTTTCTTAGATAGTAAATGTGCATTTTAATGGAAGTAAAATGGGTGAAAAAATTAAGCTAATCGCTGAATGAGACAACCTTTTCCAGAGAATCTTTGGTTTAAAACTTTGAAATAATTAAATTAAATTACACTAAATTAAATTAAATTCTACTGGGTGCCCGATATGATTATGGTTCACACTTAGGAACTAATACTCTGTGTGTCATGTGAATACAGACAATATTGGCCTTATATATATAAACATGTAAAATTGTAGTTTCAGCTCTGCTCTCACTGGAAATGTTGCATATTACTCATTAGTGAATGCTGAAAATGGCACCGTCGGATGGGATGGTTGAGGTTTTTCCCAGAATGGAGGTAAGCAGAACTGGCAGTTAATGAGCTGATCCTTTTGACTCCTACAGCTTTTGAAGGGATGTTCACTGAACGTGTAATCATTCAGTGAACAGGCATTTTAAGGAGCAAAGCTCGTACAGATTAGCCCCAAATGGGCCCTTTATGCTTAGTTCCACATCTGTAACTCAACTGCAGGCCAAAAAAAGCATTGCATATATCCAATTATTGTCTGAGGTGTACAATGTGATGAAACAATTCAGGCACTTCGGAAGTATTAACACTTGCAGTCTAAAGGAAGGAGGACCAATTACCTTCATGTGCTTGTTAGAAGGTTGTGAGGAAAGAGAGGTTCTATTCGGGAATAAGGAGTCTTTAAGATGCTGTTGTGTTAATTGCTAAAGTGAGCGTAAGCCAGTGTGCTGCTGTGATTACAGTTTTATCTCCACAGGCTAATTGTTAGGGCAAATGTCAGCATTTGTGTGTCTAACTGAGCGTTGAAAATGCGTGCATGTAATTGGTACTTACAATTATTGCAAGTGCAGAATTGTACCCATAAAACTAGAGTTCTTCTAAAACACCTAGTTCAGCAAGAAATTTGTTATATGAAATAAAATAAAAAACTCCTAGCACATGTCAGATCTTATCATAGAAGGCACCATTTAAGGGTTCCTAGCAGGTATTTTAGTGGAATAATGCTTGACTATCAATGTCAGGCCCTAAATGGTGCAGTGGAAGATGGTCCAAGTTTAAGCAAATATAAAAGCTACAGTCTTGTCACATTTAAGATGAATGGTTGTTTCTTTCAATAGGAAGAAGAATTATCCACTTTTTTTCCTTCAAATGGCTAGGCTCTTTTCATATTGTCAACAGTTTTGCATAATATTTTCTGACCAAAAGTATAAATCCAACAGCTATTGCGTTTACCCATGAGCAGGCACTCTGCTAGATGTGTGAATGACTAAGTAGATGTTGGTCAAAGGAAAAAACTTTGAGAATTTATGCTTAATCTGATGAATAATATTATTAAAAAACCAACAAAACCTCTGAAAATAATAACTAATAACAATGTTTCTTTTTTTCAGTTTTAAAATGACTTGTTTTGGGGTTTTCTTCAGAATCAATTTTCACTTCAGAATGGTATTTCAACACTAAATGACCCTATGTTTATTTCAAAACTGTTACTGAAAAGAAAAAGCTAGCAAACTTCCAGACCCGAATGACAGACTTCTTAGGTAAAATAAAGAGTCTTGTTAAATTCAAACCAATATGTTGCTTGTTTACAGACCCAGACTTCCCCATTGGGCACTAAGGGAGATGTTCTCAGACCGGGGCTGTCACCAGCGGAGGGTTCTGACCCCTCAGGTGGTCACTGGTCCCACAATACAGTTTGGAACAGCACTTTTAGGGCTGAAAAACAGCAAATAATGGATATTGAAGAAAGTCACCTTTCTGAGAGAAGCCGGTCAGGGATCTTTGAGCAAATGCTTTCTCTCAAAAAATGATAATTTGTCAAGACTAATATTTTTACTGGAATTGTATGTTTGAAGAAAAAAAAAAATATCTGTCTGGAGTTTCTTGTCAAGGAAAATTCCTGAATAGTCCAGTGGTTAGGCAGGATGTGGCAGACCTAGATTAAAATCCTTGCTTTAGTCTTATTCTTTGTAGTCCAAAGCAGATTCAATTATTTGTGGAAAGCAAGACAATTCAAACAATTGAATTCGGGTTGCTGAATTAAGAGTGAGGACCAAAGCCTGGATTTCATACAAGACAATCTACAGACTATTTATAGATGGGGAAAATATGGGTTTTAGTGCAGATCAGGAATTTCTGAAATCTTTCCTTGCCCTTATAAGAAACAAATCCAATTCTGTTTTTCATCTGGCTGAGGTCCAGGTCTAAGTGGAACTATGCTGGACTAAACATCTAACTCAGAGCTTTCAGTGTGGTATTGCTAGAATGAAACCTTTTTTACTGTGTCCAAAAAATGGGATGTAGCTGGGCAGAAAGGAGAATGTTGTCAGGCAAGAGAATATCATCAGTCATTTATTTCAAAATTACTTTAGTTTACAGGTCACAAAATACTGTGGATGAGAAAGAGTTAAAAATATTTCTGTAAACTTTCACATGGGCAAGGAATACATCTGTTAGCACAGCCAGATGGTATTTCTTTTTTCCAATACTGTTGTAACTTATTTCAGCTTAAATCAATACTTCTCTGGCAAAATAAATGGTCTATTTCCACTATGGAAAGTTTATTTGCGCAGAGTAAAAAATAACATTTGTTTGTACTTTGAAGGCCACCTGTGGGAATTCTAAAGATATAATTCATATATTGTATTTATTATACTTTCATCTACCTGAAAAATGATAAGGGGGGGGTGGGGGGAGGGAGAGAGAGAGAGGCTGGTGGATGGGGGAGGAAGAGAGAGAGGGAGGCAGGGAGAGAGAAAGAGAGAGAAAAAAGGAGTAGAGCTTAATAGATTGAAATGTGTGGAAAAAATACTGAAAAGGACATTAAAAATATCAACAATCAGCACCATTTCAGGTTAGTCTTAGAAGATTTAGCAATAGCAGGAGGATGAGAAGATAAATGACCCAGGAAAATCATGGGAGAGAAAACATTGGATTCAGCAGCTGCAGCTTTATAAGTCCTGTAAGTAAGTCCTTTTACATCCCTGGGGTTGTAGTCGTGAAGTTTGCAATAATAATAGGAAAATCATTTTTGGTTTATTTTTAGAAGAAATAACTTGCAAAATGAGGATTAAGTGTATTTAGAGAAGACGGCACTACGAACCCTGTTAGGCAAGCCAACAGAGAGCAGGAATAGTAAAACCAATCCCACATGTGCGTATCACACACCAGGAGAGAGGAAGGGGGTAGGTACATTCTTCCATGCCACTAAGCTGACAGTGGTCATGTTCAGCTGCACACTCATCATCTTTCCTGGATGATTTTACAAGCTTGCCACAAAAGTGCTGAGTAAATAACTGCAACTTTAGATTTTCACTCAGCATAGAAAGCAGGCAGGCGTTTGATTGGAATTCTTCGGTCAATCCTCTCTGCTACGATAAATGAGCCATGAGTAAAGTCAAAGCACTGAAACACATCATTGTTTATGACCATTTAGCAGTTCGGAGGAAAATTTTGATTCAATGGAAAGCAACCCAGCATGAAGCAGCCTGCGTAGACAACACAGCCGTAACCCCCTCTGCTTTGACTTGATACTCTTGGCCAAGGAGAAAACTTGAGGCACTAAGAGACAGCATTTTTTCTTTACCAATATAGGCTCTTTCACAGCACTGTGTGTTGATAATTTCTTGTCTTCTGGTTACTTTATCACATTGTATTGGCCTGAGGAATACTGTGCAGGACCCTGACTGCTTTAATGTGTGTAATATGCACTGCTTTATTTGTATTGCAAGAATTAGTGCTAACAAAGTCAATATCATGACACCAGAAGTGACACCAGTTCTCTTTAGTTTGCTTTATTGTAAGGCTTCTAGGGTTACATTTATGTGTGCTACATAAATGCCACTTCATCATATCACATTTGACGTACTTTTAATTTATCCACCTTAACATAATTGCTTCTGTGCTGGGTGCAAGAATTTATTATTCCATGCAAACACTTGAAAAACTCATGGAAACAAGTATGTTCTGGTCACTTCTACCTTGAGCACCCCTCCTTTCTCTCCCTCTGTCTTTCTGCTAACATTTTTCTTGCCCATTACTGAATTGAACTAATATAATCCACATAATAATGTATGGATTTTATTTGTAGGGAGGAGATGTTATTTCTGTTGTTCACATTCAGAGTTCACATTACAGAGAGTCGGAGCGACTGAGATTTTTTTTGCAGGTTTGTGTGCCATTAAAGTATTTGAAGCTTGATAATATGAGTGTGAATGTTTCTAGAAAATCTGGTGAAAATTCGAATTCTGCTATGCATTTATCACCTATTTCCTATTGTTTTAAAACCAGAAGAGGTGCAGGAGGTGCACTATATGCTCATATGCACAAAGATCTATATTTCAGTCAATCAAAGCAACAATGTGATAAGCATCTACTGTCAGTTTGGTCTACTGAACCTCACACCTAGAAAGTTCTTATGTCAGCATTCAGATTTTTCTCATTAGTGATGTGAAATGTAACAGATTATATTGATCTGCCACAATTTGTCATATAGAATTTGCTTTTTCTATGTGTCTTTAGGTGTTAGAAGGTAGGCAGTGTCAGGACCTTTATGCCTTTCTTCTCATCAGGCAGAAGAATTGATCTGAAGACATCAACACCCAAAACCTTTTCCCATGAATGAAATGAAGAATTCTTGTACTTTTTAATGCTGATGGTTAGACAAAGAAATCATTCTCCACTGGCTTTGTGGAAAGGTAAAAGTCTGCTACAGGTTTCTACTCAAAGTGGTGGGATGATCACCTTTCTGTTTGCTGTACAGGGATCACAGTTTCCTGTCTTTGGTATGTGATATATGCTTCAAGCGAGATGGTTTTGTTTTGGAAAACAGACAAGTGAAGGAAATTCTGTTGTGAGCAAATCAAAGACTGTTGAGCTACTAGTGTGCTGCTTCAGTGAAGCACTCTGTTTTTCAGTTCTTCTCTTGCATCAGTTATCAGAACTTCACTGTTGTGGTTCTTCTAGAGAATACCAGTTAATGCTCATTTCTTAGCACCTGTTTGCTTCTTTTGCCATGCTGGAAAGGACTGGTTTCTGTTCCAGAACGATATAAAGGGATGATAGACGTCAGAACCATATCTGTGCTATGCCGGCTGCTGGGTCTGGTTACTGCCGAGTCATCCTTCTCGGGCAATTTCAACTGCTTTGGAGATCAGATTATGCTGAGAGCATCGCCTATTTATACTTCCCTGAAATGCATGGAGCAACCTATGTTTCCTTGATCATTTTTGTGTGTGTTTACTTGGTTAAACTTGTCTGAAGTCTTGATGATCTCTTATTTTACACCTCACACACAATTCCAGTTTCATCATTTTCCAAGTACAGATGTTTTCAGCATTTTATGTGAAATAGAAAATGTCATTTGTCTTTCTACCTTTTTGTTTATTATTTGACTCACCGGGGTTATCAGAGGTGTGAATAAGTAACTTACTTGTGCCTTACAGTGCATTTCTTGTGAATGCATATTTCTTTTTTTGTTTAGCAAACTATCAGATGTGGTGTTGATCTTTATAATACATGGAGTTTTCTCAGGAAATCAGAGTTAATACAGTCATGCTATTTGCTTTGCCTATTTAGGAAGGTGATTAATGAATGTGACATTTATCCTGATTGTTATGCTCTTTAAAGATCTTAATAATGAACTTCATTTTTGGAGACTCCAGCTGGAACTAGCAGTATTAGGGAGCAAATTAAGTAGACTCCAGTTTTCCTGAGAGGCTTCTGAACCACAGAGTCCTGTCGCTACTAATATTATCAAGCCCCCAAAGAAGTTACAAATGTGCTTTAAAGCACACTAGCTCCCTGAGTGCTGAGAGCTAGATGAAAATTTTTGAGTTCATTGCAGATGCTAATGTCCTGCCTCGAATTAAAGTCAAATTATTCGAAACATTCTAGGAAGACACTGCTGGAGCAGCTTCAGCACTTGAAATGTGGCTGAAGTCAGCCAAGAAATGAATTTCTGAAGGCAAACAGGCTCACCTACCCCACAAAGATGCCTATTGTATCATTTTTGTAAAAACAGCATGCCCTATCTGGAAGGTTCCTACTTTTATACACCTCTCTCTTCCAGTCATTTGGACCGTTTCTAAACTCTCCTCCACCTAAGAATTTGGCTGGTTTTGAGGGGTTTGCAGTGAAAGACTTACTGTATAAGAATTTTCAGTATTAATATTTTAGCTGTTTTCATTACTTAAAGTAAATGAAAAAGAACTATCAACTCAGATTGTTAAAATATGCTAAAACATCTGTCAAGGGCAGATGATATAATTTTTCCCGTTTTGTTTCTGTTATCTTTTCCTATTAACAGGCAGTAAAACTGACAGACTGAATTTTATCTGTAAACCAATAAATGACCGTATATGAAAGTAGATCTTATTTTCCAAGCATTTAGTACACTTAAACAAGCATTTGCAGTTATCATGAATATGACAGCACAGAAATGTTTATTCTGTTTACCGTATGTATCTCATCACAGAAATAAGAAGAAAGATGAGACAAGGAAAAACACAGAAATAAGGGGAATATAGCTTTGGAGTAACTATGGAATTCCCATCACAGGGATAAATATCAGCTTCACTTGTTTTAACTTGCAAGGATAATAGTTTTTAACGTAGTTAAAAAACATGGATTAGTAACAAAAACAGTTAAAAAGACATGCAGCATAAGCTCTAGACGTGCATAAAAGATACAGTCAGTGCAAATGGATATAACAGAAGCTGCTTTTTAATACCATGGCTTTTTCTGTTTTGGTTTGGGGTTTTTCTCAGCAGAGGATCTTTTTCCTTGTTCGATCTTCTCTTTAGATGTTTTGGAGACAGAACAGTATAAAAGAATATAAAAATGTTGTACAGCTGTAAAGTGACCAAATACATTTGGGGTAGAGGGAAGCTGCGCACATTACTAACTTCCAAATGCAAGAGCCAAAGTGGTCAAGGAATGTTTATCATTCTGTAAAAGAAGATGACTTGTTCCAGTGTAAACAGTCTACACCCACTTACTAGTAAGAAAAGCTGCTTCTTTCAAGTTTTCCCTGAAATGTCATGTAGATGTATTAGGGACACTTCTATTTTTGATGACTTAATTTACCAGATGGAAAATAATTTTATCAGTTTCTATGGTCCAAAAAATGTTTCCCTGCTCAGGGACAGTGGAGTTTGTATAATAAGGAGTAAAATGGAGACACTATTTAAGCCTATTAAACTGCTTTAAATGGTAAAGACTACATCTTCCCATGTAATATGTTGTTTTGCTATAGCTATTTATATTTTCCATAGACCATTGCTGAGAAGCTGTTGCTTAACTAAGAACTTTGTCACTAGCTAGTGTTCATGATTCCTCAAATCTATGTCAATGCTGCCACCCATTTCTCAGTGCCAAGTGTCAAGTAAAGATAGATATGCAAAAGCATTTGGTTTTTTCCTAATCATAAAAATCATATCCTTTAGGGAAAAAAAAAACAAACCCAAAACCACAAACCCAAACAATTTTTAGGTGAATTTTAAGTGAATAGAACTATTGCCTTTTTTCAAAAGGAAAGCAATCAAGGCCATGATGTCCATGAACTTCAACAACTTTTGGTCCTTGTTAACCTGTCTTCAGGAATATTCAGGAGTAAGATTTTCAGGGGCTTCTTATTTACAAACTGTATAATCATCTGTGGAAGTCTCCTCCATGAAGCAGTCTCTTGTAAATATTACTATGAAATTATAAGATTTAGAGTAAAATCTGTGCCTACTGAGAATGCAAAACATTTCTGCATCTCATTCTTGATGCTAAATGCAAATATATGAAGATACTTGGATTTCCAGTGAAAAATAGATTTAATTAGATCCAAGAAAAGTCTTTCTCAGCATTCTCATGTTTCTGAATGACAAAAACATTCCCTCCAGAGTCTTAGAAAGTAGTTTAAAAATGGAAGTAATATTGCTTAAAGCTGGAGTTTTTTTGTTTGCTTGTTTGTTGTTGGTCCCCCCCACCCCCCTCCCCGAGGCTGTGTCCAGTATGGACAACCATTAGATGAAAAGTCTTTTTCAAAGAGAACCCTTTGGGTATGTCAGGAGTTGATATTGGAATGATGTCTTGGTGGGACTTTGTGAGTTTTCCCAATTGACATAAAAAAAAAAAAAAAAAAAAAAAGGATAGGATGGTGAGCAGTGGAGCTAATCAAGCCTGTTCTGCTGAATTTGGCTGAAAATCACATGGCAGTTCTCACCTGGAGATGGAAAGATAAACTGAGTAGACAGACACAGTGTGCTATCAGAAGTATTTCTTTAAAAGGAACTGATCTTAAAAAAAATTCTAAATTTACTACATGTAATAAAAGAAACAGGACTGGTACTTCCATTGGTATCTGCAATTTTCAGGAATACTTAGAATTTTTCAAATTATCGACAACACTGGACTTCCAGATTTCTTTACACCTCTAGTACCTTATAGTTTTGCTGTGGGTTTTTTTTCATGTCCTGGCTTTCCTTACTACATCTGATGCATGTGAAGGCAGTCCTTGTGAGAAGGCAGGAGCACCTTTCCAGGGGAAGTGGACTCTTCTAAACCATGGTGACCTGTCTGCTCAAAAGAATGGATTTGGCAGTGTGGAGGGACATTTCACACTGCCTATGCAAAATGGTTAGATGTAGCTGTACAGGCACGTCAAAAGTGCTCTTTTAAAAACGGTGCTGTTTTATTTGTTTATGAGAAAAGTGAACATTTATAGCTAAAGATTTAAGGTGGGGCTGGGTTTCTACTTCTTGTAATTACCATTTGAATACAGAAGCCATGTAAGCACTGGCTGTGGTCTGACAAATATAAACTCTTAACCGTTTGATATTGAAATCAGGGGATTTAGTCTCTGGAATTAGCAATTTATATTCTGTGTGGCTGCTACAGTAGTTGCTGCATTTAAATTATTTATGCAAAGAAAGAGTACTGTTGTGTTCTTTATTACGAAACACACCGACTGCATCCTCAACAAGGGTAGCGTTTTCCCTCTGAAATTCCGCTCTGTTTCCAAGACTGTATCTTTATCTTGTCAGTGGCTGCGTACTGCGATGAAGACGAATTGAGATCAGACAGCACTGCACCTTTCATTGACTCTGGAAACAGTATCAGCTTTGTGCAGAGACAGGAGCATCTACCAGCAGCAGAGAGTTCCCCTTCAGACAGTCATTAGTGCTTCTTGTAGACCATAGAACCAAATCCTTCAGGGAATGAAACCACGTTCAGAGCACGATGTGTGCCTGGCAATACAAATCTGCTTTTAAGAGGAAGAGAAGTTCAGAAGGGGAATCCTTGTAGTTTCCCGTGGAAAAAAAAAAAAAAAAAACAAAAACAAACAAAAACCAACAGCTCTTTAAGAACAAGTTGAATAGAAGTAATGCTTGTGGAAGCAAGCAAATAACAAACAGACTCTCAGTTTTCCAGAATGGTTACTCAGTTTGGCATGCTAAATTCTTCAAGCAGAGAAAATTCACTGCCATCTGTAGATCAGTCACTCCCGCAGTCTCATACATATCCACTTACAATTCTATTTATTTCTAAAAGCTTTAAATACAATTCTTCCTGGATAAATGGCATCAACCATGTATAAATAAGAACAGAATTTCTCCCATGAAAGTAGAGCTTCTTTATACATTTTCCCACAGCCTGTGCTGATCAGTTAGTAATGATTTGCATTATTTTTAGATTATTTTTTTTTTTTAGATCAAATCTCAGCTTGACGTCCGTGATTGGTTTGAATTTTCATTTTTGATCTGAGATAAAATTAGCTTTCAAGCTTCACCAATTTGAAATTAGCCCTTAAATTTGCACAAGTTGAGGGCTGGCTACCACTTCTTCTGTAGAGTCTCTAGTTTCCTCCCTCTTTATTTAGAAAAAAGTACCATCTTAATTACAAAAATTGCTTGAGTTCTTGCTCTTCTTCTGTGGGATCTGTTCTAGGATAGAAGCATCAAAAGATTAAGAAAATGAATGTTCCTGGCCAAACTTGTGTTGTCAAATCCTTCTGCTTTGGTCTAGTCTTCTCCAGCTACGTCCCACTCCAAAGATCATGTAAGCCCTGAGTAAGAACAAATGAATGTCTGCTCAGCCGTCACTGCTACCTGTTTTGTACCTGATGGTCTGCTGCTATTGCTGATAGCATGGACCTAGTTACACTGCTAAATTTATTTGAATCATTTAAATCTCTTTCCTCAATATTTTTTTTCTCCACTTTATTTCCCTTATCTTATCAAAGTTTCATCTATATGACTAGAAATCTCAAGCTGTAATAGCCTCTATTGGTAAGGTTTTATTACCAGCCTTTGGATTTTTTTTTAAAAAAATAAAAGTGTGGCAAGCACCCGGGGCGGGGGGGGAGAGAATTAAAGTGCTCAGCAGTAAGTGTGATCAGAGGGGCTGTGAAAATCTAACAAGCCTAATAACAGGGAACTTCAGCTCCCCACGTGTACAAATGCACAGTGTTTGTGAAAATTATTTCTTGACACTTTAAGAGGCTGCTACTTAAAATAGATATTTTCAGAGAATGGCAACAGTGGCTATTCTTTCTTGGTCTGAAATAACTCACCAGAAAGCTCATTCAAGTCACAGCAGTAACTGAACACCATAATAACATTCAACATCTAAAGGACAGCAAGTGACACAAGCAGAAAATATGCAATTAGAGGAAACTTCAGTGAAAGGAGTGATTTAGTAAAAACAAATAAACCCCATGTAAATCAAGTAAAGTCTTTAGAAGTTGATATGATTTTGTAGAGAAAAATAACAACCATTTATGGAGACATGTAAATAGCATGAATCACTGCTTGTGGCAGCAGTCATGTCAAGGTTGTGCTTAGTTCGAGCAGAGGAGCGGGGCTTACTGGTTTAGATGGAATGGGTCACCGGTGCAATTGCACTGTTACTAGAAGTGACCCAATATCTCAGCGTGACGCTGGGCTTGGCTGTGTTAGCGTACCAGTCTGTGCAGGCTGAGCTCAAGGTCTTTTGCATAAAACACAATTTTAGCATAGTTTAGACAGGCCATGAAAAGATATGCATAGTCTTGGATGTGGAAGAGAGAAATTAAAAGGTAAGGATTATTTACCTTCAAGAATAGGTTAATAAGATGGGATGTGACAAAGTGCACAGATGTTCGATTTTACTTCCATTTCAAGACAACAGCTAAATGCCAATAACTAGGTTGAGAAGAAATGAGAAGAATGAATCCTGAGATCATTTGACAATGTTTCTGATGTATTCTTTTACAATTGTGAGAGATATAATATGCCCTTAGTTAGCAGGACCATATATCTTTTATAGTCATTTCTATGTTCCTGTACCCATATTATCTCTAATTTGGTAAGCCTCTGGGTGGCATAACAATGGTATTACTGGATGTAGGCCACTTACTGCTGGCCCCTTGGTGTAGAGGATTTGCCAAGCCAGAAGAGAAAGAAGCCCAAAATGTTCTATGCTCTTGAGCCAGGATAATGTCCCAAACAGACTATTCTGGCTGGTGCAAGACAGAATAGCCCAAATCAGATGCAACTGAAGGGGAAAACAGCGTTCTGAAATAGTCAAGAGGCAAGGCAAAATTTTGTTGTGGTTTTTTTTTTTTTCTTTTTTTGTCCTTTCTTTACTGGAATTTTGGAAAGCTGGCCAAGAAAAATGGAAATGTTGCCAAGATGCAACAGAGCCAAAGAGGAAGCTAAAGTTTAGGCAGATCTCTTGTGACGCTTTTATATTTCTGGCCTTAGGGGAAAGACTGGCCAGTGGAAGCCAAAAGGAGAACTGCCATTGATTTCCTCAGGGCAAGGCTTGCATACCTTGTCCTGCTCTAAACAAGTTTTATAAATATGCATACCAAACTGTGTCCTTGGGCACAGGGACAAAAACAACTCTTAGCACGACTTGAATTCATGTCTTCAGAGGTGAAAGGTTAGACCATTAATAGCTGGTGCCAAAGAGTACCTTCAACCCCTCAGTTCCCCAAGGAAACAAGATATAATTATATAATCAGTGACTCCATTCACGTTTTAATATTATTTACCATTCTTGTGATAATACAATTTCAAGCCAAGAATGAGCAGCATCTCCATCTTCTCTTCAGCATGAGCTGCAAAGGATTCATTCCCACAGTATGTCTGAATGTCTTGCAGTCTGTGCAGATAGGAAAGTTAATGTTTGTTTGTGTGTATGTACTGCTGCTCCACAATTGACAGAGATAATTCATTATATTTTCATATCCATTCTCTTTTCAGAAAGGAGAAATAAGCCTTAATGAGGCTTCTTTTCTCAAGGCCAGATTTTCGACTCTGTATTCACCCATCAAGTCACTTCAAGGTATGAGCAATCTCAATGAACACAAAAGGATTTTATTATGCAAATTATGTTTGTTATTCCCTGTTTTAAAGAATTTGCGGTTTAGCAGCTGGAGTTCTGCAGGGTACCTCTGCACAGTACCAGTGAAATTGTAGTGACCGCTGTGATGGAGTTGATCTTGCTCAAGTGCTCTGAATAATTGTCAGGAGGACAGTGGCATTTATATTTAATTGTAACTAAAAGCAGAAGAACAATTTTAGTGTCAATGGGGTTTAAGAAATTTACGGTAATTTTCTGAAATTTAGATTAAGGATTTGTTCAGTTATGAAAATAAAATGCATATTAAATTGTTAATCCTAGTGAGAGATTAGTATGTAATAAAGTTTTGTTCTAATAATGTTATTTGTCTAAAGTAAATCTCTTAGTTTATTCTAATATTCATTGACCTAAGTCAACCTCTAGTTGTGTGAGTGTGTTTTTATTTATTTAATATGCTACTGCAGCTTGCTATGTGGACAGTATTTGCAATATTAATAATTTATGAATATTCTTTGTATGTAGACAAGGTTAACAAAAAGGAGACACAAAGTATTTTTTTAAGGGAACAAGCACAGACGAGAAGCTATTCACCCTACAGCATGATTATGGCATGATTATTCATTTTTTAAGTAGTAAGAATATGTAAGAATAGTAGTAAGAATATGTACCTATGTTTCACTAAAGGGTTATTAGACATTGGAATAGGCTGCCCAGAGAGGTGGTGGATTTGCCATCCCTGGAGGTGTTTAAAAAAAGGGTAGATGTAGTGCTTAGGGACATGGTTTACAGGTGGTTTTGTCAGGGTAGGTTAATGGTTGGACTTGATGATCTTAAAGGTCCCTTCCAACCTCAGCAATTCTATGATTCTATGTTTGTTAACAGCCATTATTGGTTTGTTGTCTCAGAAATGTATATGACTGGGATTGCCTACCCAAATCAGAATCTTTATGCTTTGTTGAATTTTCTGCTTATAAGCAACAATTATTTAAAATAGAAACCCCTTTTTAGTCACAAATCACCAATAAATAACTTTGTTATGTTTTATTTTGATATAACCATGTGACAATTTTCTACCGATAGCAAGTCTTTTCATTTCAACCACATGATTTTGTTGTTTCAGCATGTGTGGAAGTCTATACACCTATACGGGAGAGAAGTGGGATAGCTGATCCCAAGCCTGTGTACAAGTGTCTGGAGGTCTAATTCAAGTCATGTCAATTACTTTATTTTCCCTTGGCATTTTGCTTCAAATTCACCATCTTTGCAAAGGTGAGAATACTTTCTGTGTCTTATGGGAGCTGTGAAACTTCATCAGATCTTGATAAGATAAGAAATTAGCTATTCCTGAATAATTCCACATAAGAACACATTTGCAAAGTTAATTATGTTGAAAGTGAAATGCATTTCAAAGTGGAATAGCTATTGCATTTAAAAACACTTTTTGTTGATCCAAATAAATTTTTAACTGAGCCAACACAGTCATTCATTTACAGTGTTGAAAATCAAATTCAGGAGAACACAGAGGCACATCTTATTCTCAACTGTTTAAAATACCATATATGAAATCGCTTAAGAATGCCCAGCTGATGCATACAGGATCTTCTAAAAGTGTTTACATGAATATTGTTTTAAGTAGTGGTGTTCTGCTGCAGCAAGACATGTATTTGGCAGGTATTATTAAATTTCTGTCAAAGAATCTTTATGACAACTTTAAAAGAAATTTTGTCACATTAATGAATATTCCTGTGACATTATCTTAGTAATTTTAAAACAATTCTCTAGTAGCATTATGATGTGGTTTTGATGGAGCTTTTGATGGGAAAACAACTTCTTGTCAATTCTGTGGAGATAGTCTTGAGAAAAATGTAAATGTCACTGGCAGTTATACTGCAATAAAGTCAATGACATGATAAGTGGTTTATTTTCATTTCATTTCTAATAAAACTTAAAAAAGCAAAGCTCTTTCCCAAAAAGGCCATTGAAGTCTCTGTTAACGCAAGGTGCTACCATCTTAGCATTACCACACATATGGTACTGCACGGGCCTGCGTGAGAAGGTTCCATAACCCTGGGCCAATAACACATTGCCAGAAACGTATTTGTTAAATCAGTGGGAGCAAAGCTTGCTGCTGAATAAAAATATTTTCAATTCCATCTATTTTCCATTGAAAAATAAGATTGACTCAATGATATACAGAAATGAATTTCCGCATGTACAACGTATCTGGAGTCTTCAACAGACTCTTATTTCCAGATTTCTAGTGTTGCTGCAAGACAACATAGATTTAGAGGGTCCTTGTCCAACGTGGAGCTTCTAGTATGGATTGAAAGCACAACAGTTTTTCTGAAGTAGTTACTCATAAAGACTCTGAAATTAAACCTTTTGTCCAGTTAATCTTATTGAGATGTGTAAGAAATGGAGTTTTAATCAAGAATAGTTGCATGCAGGAACCTATTTAAATTGTACCTGAGTGAGAAACAGTGGGTGAAAGATGAACAATCTTCTGATAGTTAGTGCTGGCTTTCCTGCAAGGACATTCCTATCAGTTCAAGACTCCTGACTTCCCCATTTCTCCTCACTGGCACAAAATTTTGTTCGACACAGTTGCGCGCAAGATACCTATCCAACGCTACTTGGCACACTGTGACAAATTGAGCTAGAAATGGTCCTGGTACCTCCTGGTACCAAGGCAGTGCTCTGTGCCATGCACGTTGGACTGTGGTCTCTGGGCTGGTCTGCTGGAAAACGTGCGTGGAGTAGGCTGGGGCAGACTTCCAGGCCCACAGTGGGGTCTCCTGTCATAGCAATTAGAGCATGAGTGGAAAAATTATAGATACTTACATTTTCCCCTGAGGCAACCAGCTGGAAAGTGTTCTTGGACGTTGTGAAGGTGCAGGTCTATTGGAAAGTCAGTAGTATTTGTGGCCTGAAATCACTCAGGGTTTTGTGAAAACCTGCCAGCTTCCCTCTGTTCCACTGTGTGAGACAGTCTACCCTGGGTCAGACCTCACCATCTTCTTTTGCTGCCCACCAAGTGACATGTAGGAGGGCTGCAGGGGTTCGTGCACTAGATTGCGTGCTGAGAGTGCCTGGTAGAGCAAGGAGCGCAGCTTTTCATGGCTGTGCAGTGTCCTGGCCCCTCTCCTTCTGCTGGAGTCCACTGGTCACGTGAAAGCAATTGTCAGGCTGAACAGGGCAAAAGGAAAAGCTGCCCAGTTTGTGAGTTGCAGGTCCTGCAACCTGAGATGGAGACAACATTAACAGGTCAAACACAAAGTAAGAGACTTCTCACAGCTGCGATTGCCTGGACCCTGTTTCCCATGTTACTGGAAGAGAAGGCAAACCGCTACACTTTGAGCCTGTGCACTTTGCACCCTAGCATCTAATTTCTTCCATCATGATTAAGCAGGCAAAATAGGACCATCATGCTTTTTTGGTTTTTTTTTTGTTTTTTTTTTTCAGGTGTGTTCTTTACAGTCCCTTCACTTTTATGGGGTCCTACCTTATTGGATTTTTATATCTGGATTGTTTAATTCCCTGGGAGAAATAGGATAGGCAACTTCAATTCTATGTGAACAGTTGGGTGAGAATAGGGATTTAATGAACAATAACCTCTGTAGGGATGGTTCAGGAGGCTTTAGAGGATTTTGAGCCAAATGGAAGATTCAATGGGTGACAGATGAGTTAGGCATTCACAGCAACTTTGATCAGGGAATTCAGTGGCGTGACAGACTGAATTTGAAGGAAACAGATAAGAAGTTACACCTGGCTGCTTGAGCATGTTCTTTGAAACAGAAAGCTCAGGACTGCACTTAATTTTAGGTGGTTTATGTAAGGCTGTGAATAGCCCTATGTCTGGAATGAGAAACTTCAAGCAGAAATGGGAAAGAAGACAAGGATTATTTGGTGGACTGCTGATAGAGAAAAGTGAGGAGTCGTGGCAGGGTGAGACATTTTCAGCCTTGGAATTAGTGGTAGGATGGGTGTTTGGAGGGGTGAGGGCATGGTGATCTTTGTTATGGCAGTGATCCAGTGGTGTGGTACTTTGAAGACACAAAGTCAGAGGAGATTTTCTAGAGTCGTTCTACACCCTTCAGGTGTAGGGAGTCATCCATGAGGAGAAAAGAGACAGGTCTTGGACAGGTCATTTGTAAGAACTGAGAAACCAGGAACAGTGGATGGGAGAGGGGGCTCATGGGGAAAAAATGGGGGATAGGTGATAGAGGACAATCTCCTCTCTCACAAAAGGAGATGGTCCCAAAGACCTTCAGTTTCCCTCTCTCCTTCCCTACTAGTCTTTTCTTTAGACTACTGCTGGAAAGAATTAACAAAAAGATGGAATTAAATTTTAAGTGTGGGGAGATAGAAAAAGTTCAGGGTTAAGAGCTCCTGCAGGATGATTCTGGGACTTGGAGGTCTTCCTCCAAGGAATCCACACAGCATTTAGTTTGTGTGTGGACAGAGAAAGTGGGACTGTTGCCCTTTCCTGTTCCGCTCTGTGCTTCCTGAAACACGACAGCCTCAAACTGTTTTGCAGAAAACTTGTTCCCTTTGCAGGCTCTAAATTATAGCTTGAAAAGTAATCAGGTGAAATGCAAACCAAACATCCTCCAACATCCATCTGTTTCTCTAGGTCAATATTTAAACAAGGAAAGCTTTGAAACTTCACAGTTCTACTTTGATCTGTAATTTGTATGCCTTAGACTTCATGTCATTGGACCCTGTGGGCTCAGAGGTCAGACTGGACTCACTGGACCTCCTGCTGCTGAATCTGTGCACCAAAGTGCTGCCTCAGAGGAATTTACTGCATTTGCTCTTCCTGGTTTGAGATTAGGTATTCAGCAATCCAGCGAGTGGGCTGTGCTATAAATGTGTTCAGCATCCTTTGGGTTACACTTCAGAGAAATGAGGTGAGCAAGAGTTACGCGTGTAGCCCTTCGTTATTGGACGCCACCTTGACATTCCAAATAGCAACACAGACCACAGAAGTGCTTCTTCCTCTGCCCCACAACCACCCACATGCACGTATAACCTTCACTACTAAAATATTAGACGGGCAGAATCCAAGTCAGAGGCCCTGACTGTGGGAACGCTGAAGCTGCACAAACTGAGCAATTGCTTGATAGCATTGACAGAATTGATACTTGCAAAACCCCATCATTAAAGATAAAGTGCAATCTTATCTTATCATAGGCACTTTGGTAGTTCTTTCTGTTGTGCAGAAGGACTTTTTTTAAGGGTCTTAGTACTTTAGCAAAATGTTTGGACAATGATCTTCCAGAAACTGAAGTGCAGAATGCACTTTGTTTATACAGAAACCCGATTAGTATTCCTTGGACATCATCCATCCCACTGGTTCTTATTGCAGAGCTGTTGACAGGATATGTTCCTGTGATCAGGCAGGTCTAAAGTGATTTTTTTCATTGAAAGGAATAACTTGTTTCGGAAATTATCCTGTTTTGAATGAAGGGAACCAACAGTCGATGAAAAGGGTAATTTATTGGTTAGGGGATCAGCAGGATAGTTTTTCTGCTTTGAAATTAGGGGCGTATGTTAGATATTTTTTATTTTACATGGATTTGTAATTTCTTTTTTTCTTTAAATATGAGTGTTAGGTCAGAAATCCTAAGTTGCCCTTTAACAAAAGACTTCTATTTTCTATAGGTATATAAAAATTGACATCAGAATAGAGTCCTTGAGTATCAGTTGTACAAAACATATTTAGATCAAATAGGATATTTCCAGATTCTAAAACAAGTGATGTTGGCATTTTAATAGATGATATTCTTCACTGTGAGTCAGTATTAATTAAATTAATGTTACTGCATAATGACCCATGATGTTGAATTTTTTGGCAGAAGAGTATAATCAAGATATTAATTGCTTGTGGTGATTAAAAATAGTCTCGATGATATTTTAAAGAGGAAGAGGGCTAGCTCCATTGTTCTATCCAAATTCCAGCTCTGCTAATTGCATTGTGCTTATCTAAATTACTCCAGCTGTACATTCACATGAATACGTAGATTGACTGTTAACGACTGATATGATCCATCTTCCATATTTTCAGGTATTGCCAAATTGATGTCTAAATTGTGAAGTATGTTCCTGGGCCCAGTCCACCTCATTCTGTTATTCGGGAAATGGCACCTGGCTTCACCCCACAGAAAGTATTTCTATGGCTAACAAGAGACAGAGCAAGGTAAGAGTTATTCCTTCATTGCATGCATTAAATCACAGCAGTTACCCAAGGTAACTTGTAGCAGCAGAAGAAAACAAAACAAAAACCACCCTCAATCTAGCAAATTAGTCTAAGGAAAAAAAGTCTCTGATAAACAGATATAAAAACTGTAAAATATAAAGGTTAAGAAGTATCAAAAGTAAAATTATACCTGTAACCTTAATTCTTTCCTCTGAACACCTGCTTTTAGTTCTTTGATAAATTTGGCGTGAAGAATGAGAAGTAAAGTAGCAAAAGTCAGGAAGGGAAGAAGGTTTCTGTCGAGTTTAAGGCTATTGGATATTGGAAAGGTTGTTTGCATTTTCCAGAGTGTTCAGAAATGCGCACCACCCCCACCCCCAGTAAAAGTGGTGCATTTTTTCTCATCGCATGATCTGTTTTCAGCCAAGCAGCCACGTCTTTTCAACTAGGTGTGTTGGACAGGATTTTCTAGTAATTTCCATTTGTATGTATAGGTTTGGACCCTTAACTCTCACTAAATTTTTAAAGCAGATTTTTCCTACTTCAATATATAACTTTAATATTACTTTATATCCATACTTGTAATAAAAAGTTAAACTATTTTTCTAGATGAGTAAAAAAGTGACCATGCTGACTACAGCTACTATATCAGTCAGAAAAAAGTATTAGATTGATGGATTTACAGTCACCTGCATATCACCTCTGTACTTGTGTTCCATAATGAGAAACTTTGAACAGATAGCCTAAGCTAATTACACTGCTTCTATGATATTGTCTCCTTCAAAAATAATAGCAAAATCATTGCCGTGATGAGGACACCTTTGAAAAAAGTTTCAGGATATTTTGCACAGACCTTTCCACATTTCTCTGTGTACCCTAGAGAAGATACCAAAGCAAAACTACAGAAGCTTCTAGGGAATACACTTCAAATGCACAACATCACCCAAGGCAAATATCTAGCTGTGTGCATCTTTCCTTGAAAAAAAAATCCCACTTCCTCCTCTTCATTCTTAGTGCATGAAAATGATTTTCCAATAATTAAACATAAACCAAACCCAAGAATTATACTGGTATTGAGAAAATGTGAGTAGATTATTTTAACTCCCTAAAGATCTCTAGAAAATCTTTAAGCCCTAAATAATTATAAGCAGAAATAAGGCTGATGTGGCTTGCAGGCATTATTTTCTGAAATAACTAATGAAAAAAAATAATTCCTGGAAAACATGTCCTTGTTATTATCAAACATAATATTAACATTACCAGGTCAACAAGATAAAAATGGAAACAGATCAGGTGTAACGCCCCGCAATATTTTTTTTTTCAAGAGGTGAGTTAACTTTGTTTTTAAAGAAAAACATGCTGTGTATTTGCTAAATAATTTGATCAGGTTTTGTGTTCTTTTGTATTAAATCTCGTATTGCCTTTGGGTTCCTTTTAATAATCACTAAACTTGCCGAACAATTTATGAGAGCCACACACACGCACACTCTCAACACTAAAATTGCCCGATCCAAATTCTACTTATTTAATTGATTTTTTTTAGCACCTGGCTATTAACTTCTTCCTTTTGCAAGCCCTGACATTTCCTTCTGTTACATTCCATGAGGAAAAAACAAAACCACAGAGCAGCTTCTTCCCATGCATCTCACTTCCTCACCTTTGTGAAGCCCTGGCAAGTGAAGAAATTCCAGCTCAAGGTTTCTGACCTTCCTTCTGAGTCATAACCAAAACTGAAACCCTTTTTCTACTGCAGATGCTGCAAAAATATCAGCAAGAAATGTTTACTCTTCCAAAAGAAAATCTCACAAAACCTGAGAGATTGCGACACCCATGTTCTTTGCCTGTGTCCAAATATCCGTATACCTTAAAACCTTAAAATTTTATCAAAATTTTAAGTGATCTGAAATTCCTGGCTCTTTTCCAGAAGTTTGCTGGTTTTAAGTAACTAAAGGAACTAAAGGTGAAACGTTGGGTCTGTTCCTGGTGGGCTTCTTGACCAGAGAAATGGAAGGTTCTGAATAAAGAAATAGAAAAAATGGAGCGAAAAATGTGACAGGATAAGGCCATTTTCACTGCAGTTCAGTCTTCCACTGGTTCTGGACTGGGGATTAATCTGTTTCTTCTAACTGGTGACCTACAGTTTGATAATAGTTCATCCCTAAAACATTGGTTTAACACAGGAGACTGAATTAAAGTGTGTAGAAATAATATTGCTCTCTATCCTCTTGCCCCAGTACTGGCCCATGCAGTGGTTAAAAGTACTTGTAAGTTTTGGTCCCTACATCCCAAAATCCATTTTGTCCAGGCAGTAAGTTACAGTGTTTGGAAATGACACAGTTTTACACTACTGGAATCAAAGTAGAAACAACTACGCTGCAAATTCCTCCATCTTTAATGGTTTCTTATTTTAAAATTGTGTGTATATATTTTATATAGTCTATATTTAAGAAAAAAGCGTCATTAATTTGCAATGGGGAAAGAAACAGAAAAGAAAATAAGGAATTAATGTTAGGATCTGGACAGCGATAAATGGGCTGTTTGTTACTTGATCACACATGAAAGAAAGATTTGAACTCATTTGGTTAAAGGCATGTCTGTATAGACATAATAACCATTTCTGACGGGGGTTTTTTAGCTCTGTTTTCTTAGCTAAAACATCAGTAGATCAGGTTCTAAGACTTTTTGTCCTAACGAACCAAAATTGAAAAACAACGCAGGACTTCACGTTACATCTAAATGGTGAAGTTCAGCTTTCATCTGTATTCCCTTTTCAGTATAACAACCTATTATTTCTCTAGAATTATTTCTTTTATTAAAAACTCTCATGAACTCGTTTTTTCCTGCATGAACTTACTTACCATTACCAAAAAATACACCTCCATGTCCGGTAGTCTGCAGCACAGACATATTTTAAAGGTACGGACACATGGCTGAATGGAACCAAATTAGACCTGCTGAATTTGAACAAATGAAACTGTCTACCTGCCCACTCTCACTCTTTTAGCATGCCTCAACATTGAGCTAATGCATTTTATCTCACCACCAGGGCGGCACAAATGCATGCATAATGGGTCAGTTATGTCAGTTCAGCTGTTAGCATGCAATTACTTGAGGCAGGGTAAGAATGTAACGTTTAGTTGTGAGTCCAGAACCTTAGTTATGAAAATCTGGAAGATGAACTGCTTTTACAAAAGGAAAATAAATACAGACTAATATTTTAAAAGTCTTAAATCCGAAACAGATTTTCCTGACGTACAGATTAGTGAATGGATCGCTTGTTTGCCTGCCAATCAGGTAAGTGTGGGCTGTTTAAAGCCATGCCCCCATCCACGTTCACATCTTCTTTTTTTGATCTAAATAGAGAAGGAATGTGCACCTTGCAGAAGTATTGCTTGTCTTACCTCTAGCTTCCACAAGCAGCTGTATTTACTAAATACTTTGAGAATAGTAACCTTTGCCATGATGTTTGAGGTTCTGTTGTGGAGATCGAGTTCTAAAAAAAGAAAACTGCCATAAAACCGTCCACTGCCTGAAATCTCCTTTGTGGGCCTGAACTTGTTACTCAGCATGTTTACTTTGCTGACGGTGATTTAAAGCCAGGCAGTACAGTGTATTAAAATATAAACGTTTTGATGGAATAAATACAAATCAAATGTGAAAGCATAGCTGGCACCTCTGAGTATAAAACATTATGTTGCTGCTAAACTGGCTATAGATATTAGAATAAAATTGATTTGACAGTGAAAAAAAGTCCTTAGGCAGTGTAGCTAGCACCATGTCAAAGGAAGAACGAAACCATCTTTCTGTTACATATGGTTATTGATCACTGAGGAAAAAATTCTGCAAACAAAATACATTGACTGTGTCAGCCTCTCCTACCTTATCTTTTACAAGCAGGCCACTGACATCTCTCAAGGGCATGTGTTTTGGCACTTGAAAGCTATGTAAGACTTCAAAGCAAATGTTGCACTGGAAAAGAGTCTTCGGAAAAAGTCTGAAAAAAAATCGAAGTGTCCATTTTCAAGAGCAATAAGACATATACTGCACAGATTTTCACTTCAGTTTTGATGACTGAGTTCTATTTTGAATTTAGAGAGGGTGCTATGTGGGGTACCCTTGAACAAAGAAGCAATATTTAACTTTAAGCCGGGCTTAAGAGTATGAATTTGCTGTCTCAAGAAGATAGTTAATTGTTTACTTGACACCTTACAATAGAATACCACTCTGTTTTAATAGCATTTAATTATTATTTTATTAGATTTCGTACTATGCTTTTGTAGGTCAGAGTCAGAACAAGTCATAAATATGTATCCAGCTTGCACGTAAACATGGTATACAGAAAGAGTGAATTAATACATATTAAGAGAGGGAATAGCTATGGAGAAATGGGGGTGTGGGTGTGGGGAGAGGGTGAGGGAGACAGAGAGAGACAGAGATTGCAGTAGGGGACCAGAACCAGCAGGGTTCCAGGGCAGGGGAAAGAGCAACTTGTTGGGACCAGGAAAGGACCTTCTTCCCTGAAGGGAATAAAATAAAAGAAAACAAATTCCCTGCAAGGCAAATTCAACCCCCTAAACTAAGGATGTGGCTTTAATATGTTTATTTTTAAATGTTCAGTTTTTAACAGGCCTCTGAAAGTCACACAGAGTTAAACCATGTTTCATTGTCAGACATACCACTGGAATTTTTGTGGTTAATTAGCAGGTGATATTACCAGAGGGAAGGTTTTACAGATCTTTCTTTATCCTAAACAAGCAAGAGATGTTGACATAAGGTATCTTTTATTTTTAGCAGGTGCTTTAAAAAAATGTTAATTGTTAGTGTATGTTATTAAAAAAAAAAAAAAGCACATTCATATTGTATTTACTTTAAATAAATAAAAATCACAATATAGTTTTACTATCAATGATAAAATAAAAATTCAATGCTTTTTATTTCCTAATTTTAATATATTCACTACATGATCTGAAATAAAAAGTTCAGTTTCCTGTAGTTCATTAGCTTCTGCTTCATCCATATTTTTCAAACTATAAACCAATCTGTTTTCCATGTTGTTCATGAACACTATTGTAAAAATGCTTACAGGTTAATTTAGTCATTAAAGAAAGAAGGAATTTTTAGTAGCATTTAAATAACAGCTGCCAGATTCTCTTCTTTTGAAACATCTTTTCAATGATTTAAATTGTACTTGTTTATCATTTGGTCATATTCACCAAAATTATGAACATTATTAAAATTTTCAGGGAACACTTCTTGCCTCATCTTTTATTTCTTCCTCTTCTCTTGTATAATGCAAAAAACACACAAAGCTTCTGGCTAATTTTCTATTGAAATCAATGTGAGGTTTTCCTAATGAAGGAATTAATTACAAGACTGAACATGTGGCTAAAATGCACTAGGCTCTCAGTTGCTACAAACTGTTAATTTCTAAAGACTGAGTTTGACTGGCTCCAAAACCACCTTGCATTTTTTTTAATTAGGTCTGTCAGGGATATATCAAATTCAGATAAATGGATCTGACAATGACATGATATATTTGTACTTGTGTAGGCAGCTTTTACAGTTGTACCTCTCTAGTACAATGAGCCATTACCACCAGCTGATGCCTGGTTACCTATACTGACCAAGGGGACATTTTGAAAGAGAATTGCTCCATATCAGCATACAAATGGTCACATCATCATAACTGGCACCAAGACACATTTTTTTAGCCAACTTATGAGACAGATTATGGGCAGGAAAAAGCAAAAATTATATTATTTTAATTTTGTTTCTTTGTTTGCTCAAGATGAAGTTGAAGCCATAGACGTGGTAGCAGTGAATAAAACTTTTGCTGTTTTTATTTATTCTGTACTCATTTCTGTGAATAAATCCAAATTTAGAGCTCAAGGTCTACCGTCTGGCATATTTGGGAGGTGTTGGAATTGAGCATATATGTAAAAGGTTACATTAGATTAACAGGCTGTCTTTGTATTTCATCCCAACAGCAGTACTTATATCTTTGTTAGTGTTGGTCATTTTTTGCTGAAAAGAAAAAAAGAAGTCCTTCAGAAGACGAGGCAAATACAGCTTATTTTAAATAAATTATTCTCAGACAATCTAAAGGCAACAAATCAAGACATGCAAGGAGACAGAAAAATGATTTACCAAAGGTTGACTGTATTTGACAAAACTAGTAAATTTCTTTGATAATTCATTTTCTAAGCAAAGGAGATGTCATGTATTTGTCAGTAATGATTTCACTTAAAGACTTCTCAGTTAAACTGGACTTTAGAAGAATTGTATAGATGATGAACAAGGATAAGACCTTGTTCAAGGCACTGGAGAAGCAGCAGCCCGCACGCATACACTGCTTTGGAAAGCTTTGCAACATTTTCTCTTGGGACTAGCTGGATTCAAAATTTCACAAAAGACTTTGCCATAAAAAGTAGAAAAGTGCTAATAAAACAAAGATAAAAAGCATAGTCGGTTCTTTACGCAATTCCATAAAGAACTGGATGACCTAGTGGACTGGAATAAATAAAACAATATGAAATTCCATAAAATAAATTGCATGGTCATGCATATAAAGAATATGTGTGTTTTAATTTATGGAAGATTTTCTGTGAGCTATCAACATGATGCAGATTTGAAAACAGAGATAGTAAACAGTGCAAAGAGAGGCTTTTCCACTAACGCTCCAGTAGGGCAAGATATTGGGTTCAGCTCAGAGGAATAATGTGTGCAGTTCTCCTCCCCCATGTTCTAGAAGAAATTCAGACTCTTGCAAGTATAGAAAAAACGCTATTGGCTGATTACTAATTTGGAGAGCTAATTTTATGAGAGAAGGCTAGAACAGCTTTTCATAATTATGGTAGTAAAATGAAAGCTTAGGAAATATTTCTTCTCTCTGTAAAAAGCTCATGAAGTTAAACACCAGGGAGTAAAAAGATGACTATTTTAGCTGAAAAGCAGTGTTTGGCATGTGAACAAAGGTAAGCAAAGTGGTCATGAATAAGTCTAGGGTGGAAATTAGCAGAAAGGTTTTTAACCATCAGATGAGTGAGGTTTGGACCAAACTACTGGCATGTAGCAATGGGAGCCAAAAATGCCTAAATGATTTTAAGGTGGAGCTTGAAGATTCTTAAAAAGGACTGTATCGTGTGATCTACTTGAAAAGGAGGAAGTGTATTTGGTATACTGGGTCGCTCCTTCAGGTTCTTATTATCAACATCTATTAGGAACTTCATGTTTCTATAGTTGTGCATCAAAATAACTGCTTCCCATCAAATTACTTGTGACTTCAGTAACCAAACACTGGCTTCCCAGGCAATAAATGACAGCATGTTTAGCTGAAGTTGACAGGAAGTCAGCATGTTTTACAGTGTATCTAGGTTCACAGTAAAAACTCAGCAAGAAAACCACTTACCTTAGGTAGTACCTCCTTTGCAAGTCATCAACTTTTAGGTTAGAGTCATATTTGCATCTGTAGTGTCTGTCAGACTACACCTGGATAATTTTACGTTCATCATTTAATGAATACTTCTTCAAAGTCAAGGCTTTGCTTAGGAAAGAATAGGAAAATAGCACACAAACTGTATTTGTACATACAGATTATACATTCCAATTTTGTGCTTTGCTCAAGCAGTATAGTTTTCATGTATAAGTTTCCGCATATGCAATACAAGGGAGGTTATTGAATACAAATTTGTGACTTTTTTTCTTATCCTCACACCCAGTTAAAGATAGAACTTCTGTATAGATTTCTTTACTAAACTGACCTACATTATAATACTTGAGAGGATTAGAGGATTTCTAATTATACACATTATCCAAAAGGAAATGTATGCATAAAGTAATGCCTTTTGGGGCAAAGGAAGTTTTACCCAGCAAGGTGAAATTCTCTTGATCTTTCAGAGTAGAATATTTACTTTAGATTACTGACTTCATTAACTATCAGCTATAGAATTTAGTTGGTCTCTTTGGGTGCATTTGAAACAAATAGAAGGTCAAAACACTTTTTAAATTCCTTTATCTTCACCTTTTTGAATAGATCACCAAGCAAACAGTTCTTTAGTGATGCTATTTAATAAATATTTCAAGGTCTCTTAAAGCCTAGCCGATTCCATAGAGTGACTTTCATAGTTCTCAAAAGCAGTGCCATAACACTTCAACACTCCAACTTCATTCAATTTCCATTTCAGCTCCTTGAGTGTAAGACATTTGTGATGTCTCTCCCTCTTCACTCCAGGCTCAAATAAATTAAAACAATCAAGAAAATACAAAAAAAGAAAAAAATGTTATCAAAACAGTGACACTAATAGTTAGGTTATACATTACAATCAGATTGAAATTACTGTAATAGATCTTTTTAAAAGTATGATCTAAAGCAAACACACTGAGTAAAAAAGAAGGTATTGTCAGATTCATGGTCAACACTAATGTTATCTGTTCTCTAATCAGATTGCTGCTACTGTGGACCCCATCAAATCACATCATTACCTTGCCGGGGTCAAGGGTCTTCAAAACCCATTTGTTACAAACGCATTGCAGTGCCATAAGCACACTTATTTGTTCCTGAATATTGTATTTATGCTAGGCTGTGTACAAGGGTGTTATGGATATTTATTATCTTAGAACAGCATGACTAGTGGGGTGGGATGTGAAAACAAGATGTATTTCCCTGTTTATGCTAAAACTAAAAGCAGATTGAATTCACTGAATTTCAGTAGATGACATATAAATCAGTATTTTCTGACAAAATAATATAGGGTGAGTTAATAGAAATGATTTCATGGTCTCAATGAGTCATGAAACTCCCTCTGAAAATGTGTAATATTAATTAAACATCCAGCAATAATTCATTATTGTGTTTGTCAGAAGACTATAAACAGGGCAAAAAGCAAAGTAAAGCCCAATGTCACCCACAGCATCACAGAATCACAGAATCACAGAATCACAGAATGGTTAGGGTTGGAAGGGACCTCTGGAGATCATCTAGTCCAACCCCCCTGCCAGAGCAGGGTCACCTACAACAGGTTGCACAGGACAGCGTCCAGGCGGGTTTTGAATGTCTCCAGAGTGGGAGACTCCACAACCTCTCTGGGCAGCCTGTTCCAGTGCTCCACTACCCTCAAAGTAAAGAAGTTCCTTCTCATGTTAAGATGGAACTTCCTATGTTCAAGTTTATGCCCATTACCCCTCGTCCTATCACTGGGCACCACTGAAAAAAGACTGCTCCCATCCCCCTGGCATCCTCCCTTTAAGTATTTGTATGTATTAATAAGATCCCCCCTCAATCTTCTTTTCTCTAGACTAAAGAGACCCAAGTCCCTCAGCCTTTCCTCATAAGAAAGGTGCTCCAGTCCCCTAATCATCTTCGTTGCCCTTTGCTGGACCCTCTCCAGCAGTTCCCTGTCCTTCTTGAACTGGGGAGCCCAGAACTGGATGCAGTACTCCAGAGTAGAGGGGGAGGATGACCTCCCTCGACCTGCTGGCCACACTCTTCTTGATGCACCCCAGGATGCCATTCACTTTCTTGGCCTCCAGGGCACATTGCTGGCTCATGGTCATCCTGTTGTCCACCAGGACTCCCAGGTCCCTCTCCACAGAGCTGCTCTCCAGGAGGAGAGCTGCATAACACACTAGCAAAAATGTGAAACTAAATTTCCAGTATATACTAAGTTACAAGGAGCATGCATTTCTATGTGCTGACTTGTTTTTATGAATAATTTTTGATTGAAGAAAGAACCCAGAAAATACTGGAAAGATATTCAGTTTTTAGGGTTTAATTTCTGCTAAAGTGCTTAGCATTATGGACCAAGTTTTGAACAAGGATGCCATCTGATCACATGAAGTAGCTAATCTTTTCTGCATGCCAGTGTATACTGAAGGTGTAGCCAGGGAACATGCTAGACCAGCAGGGAAAGGCTCCCCAGAAACTTGTGCTACATAATTTGGTCTTAATTTATTATGAGCAATCTGAGCTTACTGGCTCTTTGAATTTCTTAGGCCATAACTGTAGTGAAATGCTCTGTTGCATATGGGTGACACTAGAACACAAATAATTTGGAGAATTTCCTCAGAATGTTTAGGAAAACTTCCTTATTGGTCTTCTTAAGCTGTGCTGTTTTATTATCATTGCGAGTTTTTTGTTTCTGACCCAATTTAACATTCCTTAAAGAAATGAAAATCTACATGTTCTTAATGCCAGTTGGACTATTTAAGCAAGGATGTTTGAGCCCAGATGTGAAAACTTGGAGAAAAAAATTCATAGTCCCCAGCAGAAAATAGGAATTATAGCTGTTTTCTTTTCTATGAGACACTTTCTCTTAGGTCCCAGTTTGGCAGAATGCTTATCCCATACGTTATTTTAAGCAAAGAAGTAGTTCTAATTGACTTCAATGGGACTACTCCTGTGCTAAGGAATCACATAGGTTTAAATATCTTACTGGTTCAGACTTTTAAGTTTTGGAATTTTCACTGGCTGGATGGGGACTTGCTATTGGGTCATTGTTTTTACTACCATGGCAATAAAATTTGAAACCTCTCTGAATAGACTGAGATGGGGAGTTCCAGACTAAAAATGGAAATGTGTGAGATTCAGTTATTGTTCATTCATTTTCCTCACACTCACAGCTCAAATCTAGCAAGTAGTTACACAGGCATTTACCCTAGACACACTTTTAACTGTGTACAAGCATGTATATGGATGGTTCCAAGTCATCACCATTTTAAATCTATAAGCTAAGAATGAAAACTTTATACTGAATGAAAAAAACATCTGGAAACTCTGGACACATTTTGGTGATGTGGTATATTTTGAAGGGTTGGTAACTTTCTTAGCATAGATTCCATTAGACACTTCTTCCAGTGGCAATGAGTGCTTTGTCTCTCTGTTATGGCTCAGATATTGGAACAGGCTGCCCAGGGAAGTGGTGGAGCCGCCGTCCCTGGAGGTATTTAAAAGACAGGTAGACATGGTGCTTAGGGACATGGTTTAGTGGTGGTTTTGGCAGAGTTAGGTTGATGGTTGGATTTCAAGATCTTAAAGTCTTCCAACCTAGACAATTCTATGATTCTACATATGAACACACTACTGAGGATCAGTTGAGCATTTGTTACTAACTGTTTATGTATTCCATCTTGAACTATAACACATTAGCTTAAACCTCTTTCCATTAGCTTCTTTTGACATGTCTGACACTGTGTTGGGGCTGTACAGCTAGCCAGTTTTGCTCAGTTGTGGCAGAATAAATCTCAAAGCTGTAATAATGCAATCATGTGCAAGAGCCCTTTGTTTAAAATAGAAATTTGGTACTTTACGTAATGAAATTTATGGGCAATGAAGTTCAAGCAAGATATGAAGGGACAACAGTGCTTTGTTTTTTATCAGAATGTAATAGTTTAGATGGGGCTGAAAACGTGCCTGTATCTATCTGAAAAGCATCTTCACAATGGCCTCTTTTGGCAAGACTTTTTAGTGGCAGGGGGTCCTTTTGATTGTCTCGTTCAAAGAATCAGCCCTGCATGGTACAGTAAGTTCCTTAATGTGGCTGGTATTAAGAGAAGCCATCATCAGCTGACTCTACTTTGAGCAGAGTGGTTGGACTGCACAATCTCCAGAGGTTCCTTCCAACCTCAACAGTTCCCTGACTCCATGAATCAAACCTTTTATTTCAGTCACCTTGAAGGTGGTTGTATGGGTCATCTGCAGGTATTGATTTCTCCTTTTGAGAAGACTAAGGGTTGCCTTTTCTGGATGATGAGGACTAAAGGGACTGTTGTGCACTGTGTTTTCTCTTACTGGTTTATTTAGCGCAGTGTGTGCTCACTGATACACAGCAGGGAAGACACTGCCCAACTAACTCTGCCAGTAGCATATGCTAATGATATCCAGGTCAACATACAGCAGTCACAAATAGTAACTGAATAGTACATAATCCATCACATTCAGGCTAAAGAATCAGATTTAATAGAGTAGTTAGTTTTTATAAGCACATGAAATAGCAGTTGGTAAGTAAAACCCTATAAAACTGAGGTTTTATAGTAATACAATATATATGTATCTATTACACAGCTAATCATGTCTGAATTTGTTTTTAACAATCAGTTAGTATTTACTGACTGTAGTGTCCAATAACTGCCTAGTTAAATTCATAACTGGAAACATTAATTTGAGGTGGCACTATAAGTTTCTCATTCAAAGTGTCTCTCAATCAGAAGCCTAACACAACAACAACAAAAAAGAAATATAAATTGCAATATATATACAATATGTATATTGTAAAAAAAAATGAAAGCCATTGACACACATTTTATGGAATGAAATTTTTCAGTTTCATTTTAGTGATTATTCTCAGTGAGACAACCACAAAGCATTTCTTACCATTTAAGTGGGAGCCACAACTCACAGGCTATTCATTGAATTTGTTTCTGCATGTATGGAAGAGAGAGAAATAGCATTGCAAAGAATGACTGGGTAATGTACAGAAGTAAAACCAGTTTCCGTTGCCAAAAGCTTTATGATATTTGAATGGTGTACACTACTGGGGAGAGGAAGGACACAAAGTTTCCACATAAAGTTTTTTTTCTAAATGGGCTAAATCAACTACATGCAACTAAGCTGTACGTGCATGCAGTTGTTGAAAAGGGTGCAATGACAGTGTTTTCTTGCAATACCTGCACCTTTGCTTTCAGTACTCTTCAATGAGAAAAATTACCAGCTAGTAACCGCTAGTAGAGCTGGTTTGCTGTGTGACCAGGGTCCTTCTGAATCCTGCATGGAAGTGAGGAGCAGAGGGCTCCTGCAGCCTCCGGGATGAAATTGAAAGCTTCACATAATTTAGATGGTTAATACAGAATATAATAAAGCCCAATTGCCTTAAGTGGCTAATATTAAATATGTTTGGCTTTGTTAAAGGCTTAGGATCCAAGAATTTAATGGGGTACTTAAAACACAGCAGGTCTGGACTCCAATTTAGTTTGTATTTTTGACTGCAGTTTAAATGTAGCAGTTTAGATATCGTTCAGGAACTGATTTCAGTTGCAGAAAGTTTGGAGAGCTCAGACATAAATGATCTCGCCTGACTATTTATCTTGGTTCTTTCACAGAGCGTGATGTTTCTAGTGTATGAAAATCTTTTCACTGTGAGAGTATTGTTTGATTAATAGAGCTGTAGTGGAGGGAAACAGTCACTTTATGAATGAAAAGAAACACACAACTTGACTGCCCAAACACATGTCAAAATGTATATTCAGTCACCCAAATACTGAGCTTGAATTCTATACACTAATGTATATATAACAAATGCATTATATGTCATGTTGTATTGAATCCAATTGTTCCATTAAAAACTTTGAAGATAAAACAGTTGCTAAAATAAGGTCTTTTCAATGTTTTTGCACATCATTTTAAATGCAATAGCTAATAGAATTTTCTCATTACACGGGACATGATTAATACTCTGGGAGATTAGGAGAACCTGCCTGGTGAGCTGACTTTCTCTCTTATTTTTTATGTCTCTCTCCAGGCTCAGCAGCCTAAAGTGAGTTCAATTACACTTCCTTGTTTTCAATTTAAAATAGATTTACTTGTACTTTAATGCTTTATCTGGAGGCCCTATGTTTCTGGAAGATTTGGTTTTGGACATTTAAATGTTCATGAAAAAATAAACTGACAGAACACCTGTAAAATTAAACTGTACTTGGAAAAAGAAATTCTGTTCTGCAGTCTGACCTGTCATTAAAATGCACCTATGTCTGAGTCAACACTGCTCCAGAGATCTGTTTTACAAAACAAATTGTAGCAGTTTGTATGCTGTTCAGACCTTGAGTGGTCTAAATACTTTTTCTGAGGAGTTAAATTTATACTGCTTTCATCTGTAATTATATTTTCTTTTTTCTTATAGGCACATCTGATATACAAAGAAGTTTCCCAAGAGACAAGAGAACATCTTAAGAGTAATACCTGAAGAAGGGTAAGTAGAAGGAAGTATTCCAGCATTGGTATAATTGTAAATGCCTAAAGAAGGAAAAATAAAATTAGACAATACCATAAAGCAAAGGAAATAACACATAGGTTGCAAATGTTTTCTCAGACTGAATTAATTCTTGGGGTAGAGGGAATGAAACCTGGATTTCTTCTCCTTCTGGGAATTGGGAAAGAGAGATGGAAAAGTTGAAAATTGTTCCTTTCTAGAATTAAGATTAAAAGTTGACATTCTGAAAATCAATGCAAAATGATATAAAATATATAATACAGATCTCATGAATAATTTATTTTCATTTTGACCTGTATTTCAATTCTTTTTTTATGTATCAAGACGCAGTAACATATGTTACACATGAAGATAAAGTAAGGCCTTCTACTTCAGTGCCTAAAATTAGACTTAGGTGGAGCAGAGGCACCTCAATCAAAGAAAACAATCCAGGACATTATCCTGTGATAGCTGACTGGTCCTAAAGGCACCTATTATAAGACACTGAGTACCTGTCTATGGGTTTATCTGCTAACATGTATACAGAAGAATCCAGACCACTGGATGTGCCTTTTAGGCTTACAGCTGATTCCACTAAAAAACTTCGTATGTCGGAGAAATGCTGGAATTCCTCATTTAAAAGGCTTTCTATAACTATATTTAAGTGGCTAATAAAGCAGTGTGAAACCTGTGTCCCCCTGGTTCTTTCAAAGAAGCTTTGCACTTTTATTGTCAAAACAAGATGTTGCTGGCCACTTCTCTTTGTTCTGGACTGAAAGTTAACTCTCCTAGAGCAGAAGTGAAACAACTAAGTATTGTCAATACTATAGCTATAATACAAATGTGTAACTGCCAATCTTAATACTCTTTTTGTTATTAACTGAAGCATGTCATTTGTATTCTATTTCTACTTTTTGCAGAAATTGTGCTCAGGTAGTTCTCAAAAGATATTTCCCCATCAAGATATCATTTTCTGAATATTAATAATGTAAAAAACCCTGCAGAACACTAGACAAGTTATGTGGCAAGTTTAATAACCACTTTAAAATGTAATCTTTACTTAATTGTTGTAAGTATAGGCCTGCCAATCAAGATACAGAAATATGCATAGCTGCTAGCAAAGCCACTGTAGGAATTTTAACTTGATGTTTGCACAATATGAAATGAAATCTGAGTTGA
Source organism: Charadrius vociferus (assembly GCF_000708025.1). Taxonomy (NCBI): domain Eukaryota; kingdom Metazoa; phylum Chordata; class Aves; order Charadriiformes; family Charadriidae; genus Charadrius; species Charadrius vociferus. The sequence goes on along the minus strand of NW_009647830.1, from coordinate 7,315,386 downwards.
TACAGTGAAGGGTTGGGAAAATCATAGACAAATAATTTATATTTCCCTATCTGAAATATGATTTTAAAGCTAATATCTATATTCATAATCTCGCAACAATGAGGAAAGGAAATGCAGGGAAAATACGGGAACTGGTTTTAAGTAGATACTCCACTTACTGTGCTTCTCTTTATGGCTGTCAATGTGGGAGAGTTGTAGGCCTAGTGCTGGGAAGTTCTACCCAAGATTTTAATTTTTTACTGTAAGGCTGTTATTTATTGGACCCTGTGATGAATTTATAATTCATTCATCTTTAACTGCATTTCTTTTCTTAGAGGAGGCTTTTGGAAGAAAGTGACATTTGCCTGAAATCTGGAAAGCTTTGTTTCCAGACAGCCAATGAAAGTAGGTGGCAGAAACTGAATTCATGAGCATCTGTGTGGGTAAAGCATGTGCCCTCCAAAGGAAAATCATGATTCTTTTAACGTGGAAATGTCATCATCTTTATCTACCCTTATTGCACTGTGTTGTGGTACTTTTACATTTCCTTAAAAAGTTACCAGAATTCTAGGGAACATATAGACTAAATGTTCTTGTTATTCTTTCTCAGCACCTACCCACATTTGAACTACAGTTCAGTTTACATTTGACATGAAAGTATTGAGGGATGCAAGAATAAGGTCTTCTGAGAAATTTTAGAAAGGAAGTCCATATTTTAGAAGGAAATCATAACAAAAACCTTAGAAATAAACACTTGCAAAATTAGGAATTGAAAATGTGGATAGCTGAAGCTGAATTGTATTATGACTAGGAAAGGGGTTGACCTTTATTGCTGTCTTACATACTGATAAATGCCACATAGGAGCTGCTAGTACCTGTCATTTACAGAGTTTATATACACTAATTTTCATATCTATTCCTGTATCACTTTACCTTTTGGAGGCAGCCACATCTTTTGAAAATTTGTTATTTATCTGAGATAAGATTTAGGAATATATTTACAGTCTGAACAGAACTCTGACCAATCTTAGTGTTAACTCTAAGGAAGAATAGGACTAAAAACTCTTAGGCAGTACTTTCATGCTTATGGAAAAAGGTAATATAGGGATGGTTCTACTCTGAATATAAGTGTTCCCAGAGTGAGTTACTTTGATCACTGCTTCTCTTTAGGCAGAAGCCTACATTTGACTGTAGCAACTGATACATTGAATGTGGCATCATAAGTCTATCCCATAGTTAAACAGATTATATTTATATCAGAAATATTTTCATAAATCGTGATGTGCCTAAACTTAGCACAACATTACCAAAATTAATGTATTTTAGAGTACTCAGTTTAATACATTTATTAAAACTAAAACAAACCATGCTGTTTAATTTAAATTATGCACTGTTCAGCTACAGAGCTGCAGTTCATCAGAATTTTTTTTATCTTGCTTTCTACCCTCCAATCTTTAATATCATGCTTTCATTTTCAACTGTGCTTTTTAATAGTATGTGAATACTTCTGTCTTAAAATATTTTAAAAACCCATCATTTTTCACTTGTTGTTAGTCACATTGTCCTAAATAGTTCTTGAGGGTATTGACTTTGATGCCATTTTCCCAAAAATTAGCTGATTTTAATATTTGAACACTACTTATTTTTTGTTGTAAAAGTGTCTAATTACTTTTTTTCCAAGATGATAACACTTTTTTATTATTCTTGAAAATGCTTTTCCATTATTATCTTGTATTGCACAAAGGGAGAATATGCTACAGCGGATTTTAGTCTGTATGTTTCATCATCCTATTTATCACGATAACTTGAGTATTAGAACGATAAAGTAGTAATACTTCTGAGATTCCTCTGAGGTTTTAAATTGTTAGTGCTGTAGAAACAGTGCTGTGAGCTGATGCCAACATATGTTCCTGGAAACATTTATAGTAATATAGCTTCAGCAGAGACAGTAATGGTATAAACAGGGCAAAGGAAATACCAGAAATGCAGCAGATGTTATTGATTATATGCCTTGGAGAATATTCCACTTATGTATTTTAAGTCCTGTCAATGTAAATCAAAAGGAGGTGAAGTTGTCAGTAAGATATATCACAGTCAAAATAATGCGCAGTGACAGCAGTCTCACCATGCTGATGGAGCACATCATGATTTTGGAAATGCAGAAGATATCCATACCACAGCTGAGGTACTACAAACCAGAGGAAAATAATCGGATTTAAACATCTGAATCATTGCGAGCTGTGATCAATTTTATGCTGAAAGTTCATACGGCTGATAAGGCCATATCAACTTCATGTTAAGCTGATAGGGCTGCTTTATGTTGAGTAGACTGGTGTGTTTGAACTTGATCTAAGTCTTATTCCTGCCCTAAAGGTTTGCAGCTTTCATTATTTCTCAGGCTTTTAAATCTGGAAGACATAGCACTATTTTTTAGGAACTGAAATGAATATCCAGCAAAGGCAAGCATAAAAGTCTTGATATAGAAGACAATGCTCAGTGCTCCTGTGGTGATTAAGTATGGCATAGAGCTAAAAAAAAGCTTTTCTTGTTTTTTGTGAAGTCAGATCTACTAAGAGCTACGTTACCAATTTTGGAAATAACATCTTAAACACTGTGCTGGTTTTGGCTGGGGTAGAGTTAATTCTCTTCATAGTAGTAAGTACGGGGTTATGTTCTGGGCTTCTTTCTCTTCATAGTAGCAAGTATGGGGTTATGTGCTGGAAACAGTGTTGATAATTCAGGGACGTTTTAGTTAGTGCTGAGCAGTGCTTACACGGAGCCAAGGCCTTTTCTACCTCTCACACTGCCCTGCCACTGAGTAAGTGCACAAGAAGTTGGGAGGAGACACAGCCAGGACAGCTGACCCCAACTGACCAAAAGGATATTCCGTACCATATGACAACACGCTCAGCATACAAAGCTGGGGGAAGAAGAAGGAAGGAGGGGGATGTTTGGAGTAATGGTGTTTGTCTTCCCAAGTAACTGTTACGCGTGATGGAGCCCTGCTTTCCTGGAGATGGCTGAACACCTGCCTGCCCATGGGAAGCAGCGAATGAGTTCCTTGTTTTGCTTAGCTTGCGTGCACAGCTTTTGCTTTACCTATTAAACTATCTTTATCTCAACCCAGGTGTTTTCTCTCTTTTATATTTCCCATTGTCTCCCCCATCCCACTGGGGGTGGGGGAGTGAGTGAGTGTCAGTGTAGTGCCCAGCTGCTGGCTAGGGTTAAACCACGTAAGTACAATATTCCATGTTTTTAAAAGCTTTCACACTCTTCATTATGAATAAATCTAGGAATAAGTGTTCATATGGTGTTGCATGAAATTCTGCGCTAAGAATGGGAGCTTTTTTTGAAGTAAGCTTGTGCCTTTTGTAATATGGAAATTCTAGCACTATCCACAAAAATTCCCTTGAGAGTAAAAGATTAGCCTTACAAGTTTGTATAAAAATAGGAGTAGTAGAAGATTAGTAAGCTTTTCTGTAACTAAAGAATATTTAATGTACATTTTCATCTCCATTTCTTTGAAATTACATATTATATGGACATTTATACCAAAAGATTTTTTTTCTTTGAATAAATAGCAGGAAAATTACATTATTTGTAGTTTTTCAAAAAATGCTGCCACATAATCTGCTGCAAAAAAGAATTATTTTTAACTTGACTAGTGGATATTGAGAAGGCTAAATTCCCATTTGTTACCCCTTTTTTTTTTTTTTTAAATTAACAAACAACGTCTTAAAAACAGCAGCAAGGCACAGATTACATTCTGATGTTGTGTAGTTAAATCAAAGCTCTGCTGCTTGTCACCTAAATCTGAAAACTCAAAGATTAGTAAGAAAATCTGCTTGTGGCCAGATATTACTGGAGATGGATGTGCAATCTTCTTTGTCACCTGGTGGAAAATACCATATCTCCCTAGGTTTTAAGTGGGCTGTGTATTTTTGAGAAGCTTACATGACACTGATGTGTAGATCAGCAATTAATAGACAGTTTTTGTAACTCATCTACAGTGACTTATTCAGTGCGTTTCCTTTAAGTAACCTCAGTGTTATGAGGTTAGAAATGACCTCTAGTTATGTCTAAAAGGTTGTGCTGAATGAAATGTAAAAGAACATGAACACAACAGAAAACGCCATTTTAAAAAATCATAAGAAGAAAATGTGCTTTCTGAGTCAGAAGGCAGTCTTTCCTGGAAAAAGAGGCAAAAAGATATTAGGTGGTGGATAGCTTTCCTATCTGAGTGTGCATATTTTGTGAATCTGGGACCAAATTCTGATTTAGATTATATCACAATGAGTTACTATGTATTGAACAGCTTTACAGACCCTGTCACATCATTTAATTTCCCCTTAACAGACTACAGGATACTTGCAGCGCTTGTTGCAGCACACGCAAAACTTTGATTTATACTGATTTTTCAGGATTTTTACCTAGCCTTCCCTCCTTCTTTTCCCATGAAATTGCTTACACTGTGTCCAGAGTGCTGAAGGAACATCCCAATAATATCATACATTTGGTACTAGGAATGGAATTAATACAGATTCACCTAATTTAAAAAGGAGAGAGCCAGTTCTGTTTTCATGCGTTTTCTGTAGTGATTTAATTTCAGTATGAAAACTAACCTTGCTTAAAAAAATAATCTTGATTTTATTATTGAATCACGAGATTGAGCTCCAAAGATTTACAAGTCTCTCAAGCTAACCCACGTCCAAATGATCCTTCATACCTCTATTTTATTCCCCCTGCACACCTTGGAATGCAATTCCCAGGTATATTCTCATCATGGAATACTTCATCAGGTTTCAGGGTGAAGTCATACTGCAGGTGTTGATTTACATGGAGTCGCTTCAGGTTACTTCAGTATTTGCAAAGTAACCATATGCAACAATTTCATACTGTATAACAAATTCAGTATGGTGGTTGTTTTTTGTATCAGTACTAGATGTGGCCCCAGTTGTGTAGCTAGCTGTTACTGCATGGTTTTCATTAATGGCTAGCTGACACATATTAATTTCTTGCTTAACAGTGACACTGACCAGAAAGGGCTGCAACAATCGATTCATCCGTTCCACTTCTGCTGAACTCAGCTAATGAGATACTCGCATCTTGCTGCTGCTGCTGCCAGTCATTTCTATCTGGTAACTTTCTGGACACGATACTCTCCCCACAGAGGAAATGCCATTGCTGCTCATATTAAGAAATATAAGATTTAAATTTTTTTTTTTTTTTCTGACCTTCCCAAAATGCCAGGTTATGAAAGCAGTCTTTTAGAATAAAGGGCTTTTTTCATATGGATTGAACTGTTAGCCTGTAGCGATAACCAAACTCAAACCAAAAGTAGTCATTCTCTTCCTAAATCTTAGAATGATGTTTTCTTTTAAGAATGTAAAATCTCATAGTTATTACTGACTTCCCGTGGACTCATTTTTGCCACTCTATCATTCTTAAACCCTATCATGCTACCTAAGGATTTATCTACTTTTATGATATACACTAGAAGAGGACTGTGTTTTAGGTGTGAAATCTGTCTATAGTTCTCACACGCCTACTGAGGAAACTAGAGGACATGAACTGGATTTCCTTTTGATGACATTACACTGGAAGATGTGTTCCAGGTGTGCACTATTTCAGCAGCTAATTTTCTTCAGTTATGGGACTAGTCCCAATCCCACAAAGTAAAATCCCTGAAATATTTACAAACCTCATCATTAAATATTTCAATGTACAGGTCTCTTCCTAGTGAGCTGTTTTTGTTAATTTTAGTAAAATCTAATCCCCTAATCCTATAGGGAACAATAGGATGGATGGATGGACAGACAAATGTGAACTCTTCTTTTCGCAATAAATGATCAGCTTGAGTGTTGAATTAAAAGGTTCACTCACCCTTCTACACTATTATCTCCATGTTAATTATGATGGCTTTGGGAATTGATATTAATCTAAAATCAGTGGGAGTCCATTTTTCTTACACAAGAACAAAATTTGCCATTGTTCCATCCCTAACTTGGGGCTCATCTTTTCCAATCTCATATATCTCTGGAAATTAATAAAAAAAGTTTTTAGTGTGCTTCGAAGCATAGACTTCATTTCTAGGCTCCGGTTTTTGAAGTGTGTGGCACTGCAGCTTTCACACTCCGTTTCAATTTGTAGCATTCAAAGGTGGCTGTGTGCCATTCAGGTGGTTTTTTGATCCTGGGATCACTCTGTAGTGATCCAGCTTCTTTGCAGAAGTTACACCCAACCTGATCCCAGAGTTGGTGGGGCACACATCCCGTCTCCATGACACTGAACGAAAAGGTATGAGCTGGAATCGTGCGCAGACAGGCTGTGTTGCAGTCGTGGTTTTATGACTAGCTCAGTGGACTTGAAGGAAGCTAGCTATGTGTTGATGCAGTAGTGAAATATTGCCTAATGAGACACATCTTCTCTTTCTTAAAAGCAGAGACTTTTGATAAGAGCTAAATGGCTGCTAATAAAGACATATAATTATGTAAGATATATTCCAGATTCTTACGCATAATTGATCTGTCTACATGGACAGGTTATTTGTACTACTAGTAATATTACAGAGTTACAGCAGAAAGTATATGTAGGTTCATCAGACAGAAAACCATCAATATATGTTGGCAGAAAAGGCTTAGTTATGATTTCGAGTAGCACATTTATTCTTCATCAATTAAAAAATGTGCAGAAAGAGAACTGCATATTGCATTTGAATCTTGATAAACTGAAAAAGCTGGAAGAGAAATTAAAAAACTCTGGATCTCTATAAAAAGCGCATATTTGCATGCATCAAGGTCTGAAAATGTGATGCATAATGTCTGCTAGTTCTAACACTTCTCTTTTCTTGGCCCTGTGCTTTCTTCAAGTAATATGTCAAAATCAAGGGAGAATTTGATCCTCTGAATTACAGTAAATATTATTCTTTTCTTGCTAGAAGCCAAACAGAATTTTGTGGTAAGGGTATTTAGCACAGATTTTTAAATACTTTCATAGGAATTTCTTCCAAGACCTTTTAAAATTGATAGTGTGTTTCTTCCTCACATTACAAATAAAACATTCTTTGGTTACTTAAGTTTAAATTATATAAATTACAAAACATTAAAGACATGAAATGAATCCCCAAATGCTGTTAGATTATTTAAACTGTAAAAAATCAAATAAAAAGAGTTATTATTGATGCTACCTTTTCCTAAATATTGGTATTTGATGTAAATTCTTGTATTAGTGTTGAGAGCTAAAAATGATCATAATTTCTTGAACCACTATGATATCACCATCTATCCATCCAAATGCTTGTAAAAGATTCAAGACTGACAGAAACTAAGTGTCTTCTCTGCACAAAGCAAAGTACTGTTAATGTGTCCCACATGGAAAAAATTTAATCTTTTTTTCTGACCTGAAAAGATCATGTTTAGGATTTTGAAAGGTTACTATTTACTTTGGTTCTCCTTCATGAGAGTTCTTTGAGTAGTTGGCGTTTCAAGAAATGCTGGAAACCAAGCTACTGAAAAACAACTCAGTTAAGAGTCTCAGAATTGGATATTCCAAGAAAAGTGATACATACTTACAGATTCTTGCTCCTGTGAATTTGTTCTCAGCCAAATGCTACAACTAACACAGGTGAAGGATTATCCTGTTATCAGTCTTCTAAGGCAAAAAAATTAGCATGTTTTTCAAAAGTTGAATCCACAAGCTTCACAATGTACATTGAAGGGTGTCATTGCATAGAAGACATATCAGCTGCTGGCTCTGGCAAGATTAAATAAATAATAGCTCTGCAAGGCTGAACTCTTTAAATTATAAGGGCTCCTGGAAAGGACAATTCCTGGCATCTTGTGAGTGACAAAGAGAATTAAAGATCCAAGTAAGAGGCTTGTGAAGGAAATTAAAATATTTTATTATGTGCTAAAAAGTTTGAATTGCACATTATGAGAGACTACCTTTTCCTGAAAAGTCAAAGACCAGTTTGGTAATCTCAGAACAAATTTTACCATCACTATTTACAACAGCTATAAAAGACCTGGGTTAAGAATTTCTGGTCTGCCATCAAAGGTCTAAGGCAAAGCTTCATTCTAAAACTTTGTAGGGAGTGTACTATATCTATGGCATCATGAGATGCAACTTTGCATGCTTTTAAGACATTCAGTTGTGTTATTTGTGTTTTCATTTTTCATAGTTCTTAACAGCAGTAATGATATCAGAGTCAGGCATTTCCTGGTAGGTATGGCAAAGTGAGAAACTCATATCTTCCACATGGCTCCTAACTGCTGGAAATGCCTTCTGTCTCTGCAATTGCTGTTTCACGTCCCAGTCTATAAGGAACAATAAGTTAATAAGGAATTGGGTTTCCTGCTCTTAACACATGAAGATTTAGAACTGTAACTACCAGAAATTTTAAAAAAATGCAAGGAAGAATGAGAAGGTTATGAGCTGTGGACTCCAGACAGCTAAGGGAAGTGCTGAAGTTCATTACAGTACTGATCTTTATTCTGAAGGTCTGGCAGGACTTACCAATCTCTAGGAAAAAAGAAAAAAAAGATTAAGTGATGAGTGGAAAAGTGTTCCAGTCTTGTGAAGAAAAAGAATAGGTGGACAGGCTGACGATACTACATATTCATGAGAGCTATCTATCATAACAGACTAATAAATCTTTTTCTTTAGAAAAATACAAGACAAAAATGTGGGATCTGTGGGAATATATTCAAGAATTTCTTAAGCACAAGTTTTCCTAATTTGTTGAAGGTGTAATCTAGATTTTGGACTACAGGAGAATTTGTAATATAAAATATAAAATAAGCTATTAGTCACTCCTGTGTTCATTTCCATGCACAATTGTGGAACCAACACTTGGAGCAATTTTGAATATCTGTATTATGGTTTGGAAAACTAAGAATTAAAGTAGGTAATTACTGAGTCTGATTTCTGAAGTGTTACGTGTAATATGTAAAGGCAGATATGTTATGAACATGCTGTCTGCAATAGAGCTATTTATGAAATTGACTAAATAAGGATGTTTCTTCAGGATTGTGACACCAGAAGGGAGTTCCATAAAAATTTGATAGCTTATTGGAAACGAGGATTTACCACTAGCTTACATTTTATTGCATGCTTTCCGGGAATGTGTATGTAATTCCAGATGCATATATAGAAGGTGTGAGATGTTTTGGACACTATACTGATTTACATGAAATTCAGTGCAATGTTTGATATTTGAAAAGTACATTTCCAAAAGTAAATTAGGTATTTAATAAAATGGGAAACAACTGAAAAGAAGGACTGAAATTTACCAGCTTTGCAGTTTTTCTGGCCTTATTCTTCTGTGTTTTACTTTAAGAAACTGATGAGATGAGTAAATTTTATTTCTTTTTCCTTTCTTTTTCCCTAAGAAGCTTAGCCAGAAATGTTTTATAGAATTAACAAAACAATGTTTTGTTCTGTCTATACTCTCATAATTATAATTTTTTCCTCCTCATTCATTAGGCCATAACCCTTGTTCCCATACATGTCTTTGACCCATTATCAGATTCCATCTCTGTGTGCTTCTCCACTATTATAATTGAAGAACCAATTTACAGTTCTGACCTTTATTCCACTTCTTGGATACAACTGTTACTTGCATTTCTTATCCTTATAATTAGAATGCATATACCTGTATTAAAATAATAACAACAAAAGAGATGACTCAATTTACTTGTTGGCTGATGTATTCTGGCTGGGTTGCTCTGGAACTAAATTGCCGGTTGTCTCTGCTTTCTACTTTGTGCAAAGCTGATTGGAAACTTTTAGGTGAGCTGTTCAAAACTTTATCTTCTCAGATCTGACTTGAGTTTCTTTTAGCTTTACTCTACTTCAGCTAATCATATGGAAATTTCGTATTCCATTTGTCTTGTAAGGATGAATTTCTGAGAAAAAAAAAAAAAGTGGGTTAATATTTTGTTGCTTTATTGCAGGAAAAGTGGAAAGAAAAAAAAAAGAGAAAACTCAGCATCAGGATCATAAGAGACTGGAATTGACGCAGTGCCATTGCAATTACCAGTCAACTGTCCAGTTGATTTCTTAGGCCCTGAAACCCAGGCAATTCAGTGTTTGGCATAACATCGCTGGTGAATCACATTGAATGAAATCAAATTGGGGGTTGGACTAGATGATCTCCAGAGGTCCCTTCCAACCCTGACCATTCTGTGTGATTCTGTGAAATCAAATCAAATCAAATCGAATCAAATCGAATTGAATTGAATTGAATAGGATCAGATCAAATAGAATAGAATATTTCAGTTGGAAGGGACCTACAACAATCACCGAGTCCAACTGCCTGACCACTTCAGGGATCACCAAAAGTCAGAGTATGTCATTAAGGACATTGTTCAAATGCCTCTTAAACACTGACAGGCTTGGGGCATTGACCATCTCTGTAGGAAGCCTCTTCCGGTGTTTGACCACCCTCTTGGTCAAGAAATGCTTCTTAATGTCCCATCTAAACTTCTCCCCTGGCACAGCTCTGGTCCATTTCCACATGTCCTGTCACTGGATCCCAGGGAGAAGAGATCTGTACCTCCCTGTCCACTTCCCCTCCTCCGGAAGCTGTAGAGAGCAATGAGGTCATCCATCAGCCTCCTTTTCTCCAAACTAGACAAACCCAAAGTCCTTAGCCACTCATCATAGGACATTCCTTCCAGCCCTTTCAACTGCTTTGTTGCCCTTCTCTGGTTTCATTCAAGGACCTTCACATTCTTCTTAAATGGTGGGCCCCAGAACTGCACACAGTACTTAAGGTGAGGCCGCACCAATGCTGAATACAACGGGATAACCACCTCTCTTGACCGGCTGCTTATACTGTGTTTGGTGTTCCCCAAGATGTGGTTTGTTCTCTTGGCTGCCAAGGCACACTACTGAATATCTCCAAGGATTAAACTAGTACTTAATCCTCTGAAAATTGTGATAGCCTGTGTCAGTGTTAAGACAGCATGGAGATAATCACTCTCAAGGTCCTTTTTCTGAAAGTGTATAGTGACCGGGACATTTCTGACAAATGATTAAAAAAAAGAGGGAAAATAGTGAATATAATAAATGTCTGGATATTTTGATAAATTCAAAAATTAGAATAAACAAGAGGGTTTTATAACTAATCTTAATTTAAAGTTGGATGATGTGAGTGAAAGATCAAAGCTCAAATACTAGTTTTCTCTCTCTTACAGAAAGCTTGGTGTTAGGGTTTGAAACCAAATCCATCTGTAGTTCTTAACAAAACTAGGCATTAAAAAAACAGTAAATAAGGGCTAAATAGCCTCAGAGCGCCTTTTTTTTTTTTTTTAAACTTTTACTTCCTTAAATGCAATCTTTATGAATAACCTCTAATTAAAATCTCATAAAGCTTCAGGCTGTAATTCAGTCTGAAATGCTAACTGAAAAAGTTCTGACACATTATCAGACTGATGGAAGATCAACATAACCAGCTCCATTTTTTTTCTGAAATAATGCTTGCAGCTAGGCTAAAGTAAAAAATAAGGACATGGTAAACTAGCATATTTTGGTTATAGATTGAGGCTTGATCTTCATGCTGCAGACAAGTGTTACACACCTATGGAAAATTGGTTTTCGAGTAAATTTTACCCCCTAGAACATTAGACTCACTGAGTATTTGTGTGATTTATGTATAAAATTATGAAAAGCCTTTTCCTTCTGAATTCATAGGAGTAAGTATATCTAAAGTCTTTGAATTCAAAGTCAGAATTTATTTTTTTTTTTAGCTTTGCATGGGCACAATTAAACATAGAGTTCAAGTGGTGTGGTTTTGTCACATGCCATTCTCTGGATCTTTACTGCTTCCAGGGAAGGAGCCATCTCCACGAGGGAATCTTTGGGTGTTAACATTTCCCAGACAGTCCCATTTGTTCTCTTGGAATTCTCCCGGCCTGTTCCCAGTTTATGCTGTTGGGAACCTTCCCTGTCTGAACATTGCAAATGTTCAGTATTTTTCTGCTGCTGACTCAGTTTCCCCTAGCTCTGTGTTGGTATAGTTTTATGTGTTACAATACATGTAAGTGGTCCTGTGAGTGGAACATCTTTCATATGAGATGGTGCTGAGAGAGATGGGACTGTTTTCCATGGAGAAGGAAAGGCTCAGAGGGATCTTGTGAATGTCTATAAATACCTGATGAAGTGACTGAAGGAAAAGGAGCCAGACACTTCTCAATAGTACCCACTGACATGACAAGAGGCAATGGGCACAAACCGGCACACAGGAGGTTCCATTTGAACACAGCAAATAAATTATTTCCTGTGACGGCAGTCAAATAGGCTGCCCAGAGAGCTTGTGAAGTCTTCATCTGTGGAGTTACTAAAAACTCAACTGACCATGGACTTAAGTAACCTGCTGTAGCTGAGGGCTTGAACTAGATCTGTGATTCTGCTCTGGAGAAATTTTGAGGGTTACCTTGTAACATCAAAGACTCTCTGGTTTCTAAATGAAATCACATTATTAAATTTTCATTACAGCTACATGGTAAAGCTTTTTTTATGTTAGGTTGAGGCTAGGCTGATAGAAGGAAAGAAAGAGGCTACAGATGAAGTTGGAGTAGGACTGAAAAGAAAATGTGGGATTCAGGTGAACTTTGCTGTGAGAAGTTTTAAACTAAGCAAGGGAGGTAGGGGTCCTTGTGTAAGGCTCAGGCTTCATTTAAGGATAGAATTAGGTTGAGGGAAAAAGGAAGGCCAGAACTGTGGATGGAGTGGGGCTGGAAAGGTGCTGTCAAAGGAAAGAATAGATGGAAAATGAATTTTGCTATCAGTAAAATTTCATTTGGGCAACAGCTGCGAGGTCTTGCATAAGGCTTGACCTTCAGTTATGTTTTGAATGACATTCATGATTTCTCATATATATTCTACAATTTCTTTCCAAATAAGAGTCATTTTAAAAGTCCTGCAAATGCCTAAAGTTACTGTTGCTTCAGATAGGTCAGTGAATAGCATTTAAATGAAAATACACCACCAGTCCTTCTTTTCATAATTAAACACTGAGATACTTCCCAACTTCTCATGTTTCAAAATGTAAGTCCAAAATATATTTCTTTACCTAATACGGGTTTTTCATGGGGTCTTGTACTATTTCCTAAAAGGAAAGTGAAGTAGCCTTACTTTAAACTCCTTAGTGAAGTCAATATCCCATGACTTGCTTTCTTGGTAGAGAGCTCTGAAGTGCCAAATGGCGTATACCAGACTTGCAGTCAAATTTTCATAGCTGTTTTTGTACTACTATATCATCTCAAGCATATTAGCTTGAAACAGTTATTGCAAAAAAATGCTGTAAATTCTGGATTTGTAGGCTAAATTCAGATAGTGTTATGTTATCTGAATAAAGGCTAAGCAAATTACACAAAGACTGAGCAGGAATTATAGGGACAATGACAAACAGGAGATTACTATGAGATGCTTAGGAGCAGAGAAAAACAAGGATCAAGCAAGACTGGGGTGGGACAAGTGTGGGAAATTCGAAGGAAAGATAATAGAAGTGTGCAGCCACATGTAAGCTGGTGCTGGCTGTTCAGTACATGTGTCTGAGTTCTTGGCTTCATATCACCACAGTATGTTCTATATTCTTATTAAATCCTATTTTTAATTCTCGTCTCTGTGTGTGTCTCAGGAGCTGTGCTCAGCCTCCCTAATGCCTGGCCCTGGGGACAAGGAACTGCAACAGCCTCACAGAGCTGGGACAGAAGAAACACTACAGGTCTTGTAGTCAACCAAATTCACTTACTTTAAGTTACATGATGGTCTCCATATACTATCTGTTATAAGTGAATAATATAGCGTGCTCATTGTTTTTTCAGTCTTGATCATCATTCACTCAATGTTGCTAGTTTTAATCTTAGTATTTTCACTTAAGTTTCTGAACTACAAGGAAAAAATACCAAAGACGTGCATATCCATCTTAATGATGGTTCTCAGGTAACTCACAATCACTGTTAATTCTGGCATGTGTGTAACAAATATTTCACTCCATTGTGCTTTGATTTGTCTGTTTTAATGGATGTGCCATTCAGGGATATTCTGTTCCTTATGGTGACAAACAAATTTTGGAGTATGACAGAAACACAGTTCTGTGACACAGTTTATGTTGTAGAAATTGCTGTTAAATAAACTTTGAGATTAAAAAAAATAAAAATAAAATCCCAGACAGGATTGAGTTTATATTTTAATGAAATTTGAGATTTCTACCTTCTTAAGTATTATGATGTAAAAGAAATAGTAAGTAGGGTAGGATTATTTGCAGGTATATTTCTAAAGCTAGGAAAAATACACAAAATAAATGGGGTTAACTTTATATTCTCTGAATTCTCTCTTTTGTTATCATGCCTGACTTCTTCACCTACCCCCAGGTGGAATTCCATAAATATCTTGCTTCATATGGGAGCACTGGGACTGTAGAACAGTGTAAATCAATGGCCAATACTTGTGAGGTTCATCTGGACTTAGTTATGTAGACCTCTTCTCTTTCATAACTGTGATACAGAGCTATTTGTAACAAAAAACGTCTTCTTAAAATAAAAGTAAATTCTGTAAAGCAGTAGGGGCAATATTTTCAGAGGAAGAATTCTTGAAGGAGTAGTTAAGTGACATGAGCATGGGCCTCAAAATCCAGAATTTCATGTCCACTGTCTTTGCTTATTTGAATCAGGTCATGCCTTGGCCAAATAACTTTGGTATTGTCTGGCAAAGTATGTAAATCCTGCCAGATGCTTTTTGTTTGTTTCTATGCCTTAACTATTCCTCATCAGAGTAATGTGATTGTCATTTGGCGTGATTTGTTAATGGCTTTTGTCAGCAGATGGGTATTTATATTAAACCATCTTTCCTCTGCCCTCTGCTTTATTTCTTTCTCACCCATTACAGATTAGTGCCCCTGAATCAAAGCACTACAACTCTCCAAAATATGCCTCTGCAAAGAAATAGTAAGTTGTTATGATTTAATCCCAAATATGTCACAAACGTGTATGGGAACATAGAAGTCTGGCATCTTGGTTTTGTGTAAATAGGCATAACTCTTGAAATCCATGAAACTATGCTTATTGATACCTGCTGCAGCTCTGTTATAAATAGTCAAACTGTAATCAAATTTATCCTTATGTATATTCATTGCTCGTTGCATTAGTTTTTTTCTTTGGGTTTTCCTAAACATAATGGAAATAAGAATTAGAGTTTGATGATATAAAAAAAGTAAGCCCACAGTTCCTGGCCACAAACTCTTGCCGATAATTAAATGAGCCTAAATCTGCACTGAAGCAGTCAATCAGCATCCTTGCTGTGCTCTGTCAATACTCTGTTCTCACTGGGCAGAATATTTGCTAAAGTATTCAAATGCTGATCAGGAGCACGTTTGTTAAATAGAAAGAAAGAACTAATTGGAATTCACTTAATGACATGGTGTGTATATATATATACACATATATATATTTATATCTTTTTCTGTATTTTAATATATTTTCCACTTCAAATGAAACCTGACAACACAATCTTCTCCAGAATCTTCAAAGTATGAAACTAGGCTCAGAATAAGTGAGTCTTCTAAGAAGTGCCACTACATGGACAAGTTACTTTGACTGGTAATATAAAATAGGTCCCTACCGTAATATTGATATGTGAAGAAGGATGAGACTTTTGATTATCCCAAACTTAAAGAGAAGAGGTAAAATGACATTTTTAAAATTTAGTTTCTCCAGAACTGAAGAATATTATTCCCACAGCGAACTGAAGGCCTTTCTCATATGCCTCTATTCAAATCTACAAGAATTTTTTAGCAGCACTTATAGGTGTATAAATGTGCATGGAGTAGATGAGTCAGGGGAGTTGTATTTTGGGGTAATGTTTTGAAAGACCTTGATTGTCCTTCACAGGATAGGTATCTGCTGGCAATAGCTATTAGTAAATTTCACTTAGGCAATTCAGAATTTAAACTCTTTTTGTAACTTTATATTAAACCAATATACAATCTTACAAATATCTACTAGCCACTGACTTTCCCAGAGCAAAGACACTTCCACTGAAGTTTTGGATAACACTTTGTACAAAAGGAAGAGTTACATAAAAATTAGAAACTCTTTTTCAGAACTGTTAGAAGATGAGTTCTTATTTTCTTAGCTTTCAATTTTATTCCCACAGTGAATGCATCTCCCACTCAGGGCTGAAGAAACTTTGCACAAAAAAGAGATAACTGATTTTTTCACTTAGCCTGTATTCAGTCCAAAGAGAATCCATTCAGCTAACTTGCCTGGGCTGAATGGAGGCTGTCTCCAATGCACACAGAGATCCATACAGGTCCAAACTTTCTATCCTAAATTCAGTCAGTAGATGCTTGTTCTCAGTAGGAGACCGATGCGCTTCTGAGATACCGTCTGCCTTTACAATAATGTTACGCAATGTCTACTTTAGGCATCCACATTCAGTTTTCTTACCCTGCTTTGTTTCTGCTTCTTTCAAGAGTTCAGAAGGCAAAATAGAGAAGATAGTGATATTGGGAGAAGCACTACACATAATATTATGCTTGGCATACACTGAGGATAATGTAGAATCATAGAATAACTCACATTGGAAAAGACCATCATCAAGTCCAACTGTTATCCTAACACTGCTAAAACCAGCACTGGTTTTAGCACGATGTCCCTAAGCACCACACATACCTGTCTTTTAAATACCTCCATTTCCCCGGGCAGCCTGTTCCAACGCTTGACAATCCTTTTGGTGAAGAAATTTTTTCTAATATCCAATCTAAACCTCCCTGGCACAACTTGAGGCCGTTTACTTTTGTACTATCACTTGTTACTTGTGAGAAAAGACCAACCCGAACCTCACTCCAGCCTCCTTTCAGGTGGTTGTAGAGAGTAATAAGGTCTCCCCTCAGCCTCCTTTTCTCCAGAACAACCCCAGTTGCCTCAACTGCTCCTCATAAGACTTGGTCTCTAGGCCCTTCACCAGCTTTGTTGCCCTTCTCTGGACGTGCTCCAGCACCTCAATGTCTTTCTTGTAGTGAGGAACCCAAAACTGAACACAGTATTCGAGGTGCGGCCTCACCAGTGCTGAGTACAGGGGGACAATCACTTCCCTAGTCCTGCTGGCGACACTGTTCCTGATACAAGCCAGGGTGCTGTTGGCCTTCTTTTCTACCTGGGCACACTGCTGGCTCGTATTCAGCCGGCTGTTGACCAATACCCTCAGGTCCTTTGGTGCCGGGCGTCTTTCCAGCCACTCCTCCCCAAGCCTGTAGCATTGCATGGGGTTGTTGTGACCCAGGTGTGGGACCTGGCACTTAGACTGCAGTCTCTTTCCGAAGTCTTCCAAAGAAAGATTTCCAGAGAAGCTCTTCCTCAGCACAGTATCTACTCTGTGTAGTATCATAAATTTTTCCATAACTCCACTTCCCTCTGATCTATGCAAATGCTGTTGGGCTGGATCATGGACTCTGAAAGGAGCCTGTATTATCTGTGACCTATTACATGCGTTTTAGTGCCATTCCAGTTTACACCAGCTGAGACTCTGGCTTACATAGGAAGAACATTTACTGAAACAACACAAATCTGTACTAATTTTCTGTTTTATCTCACTTCCCCTGGACCTTTAAGCTAAAAACAGCTAATAGCTTTCTTTTTGATCAGAGTTTGCTAGGGAAAAAAACATTTTACATCTGGGTCTAGAGTTGTCATGGTTACACAGTTGGCAGATGGTATATGTTTTATATCCGTTTAAGGATTTTTTCTTGAATACATTTTCAGAATTCAGAAAAGAAATCATTAATTTACATGATTTGCTGAAGAGAGTTTAGGGAAAAAAGGAAGGACTTTTTCAAAAGATAAATATCATCTGAGGCTTGTTTTCCATCTTCTGTAATTGCCATTTAACATTATGTGTAATTAGGCCACTTTTTAGCAAAATCACATTATTTAAATTTATTTTCTTCAGAGCTGAAGGATTTTATTCTCACAGTGAGCTGAAGGACTGAGTTGGGAACGCTCAGTAGCAACTGCTCCTATTAATACTTGCAGGGATGAGTGTAGTGAATGCAGATGCTGTGTGTTCTCCAAGAGGCAACCTTAAAATCGTATTTGCTTTTCATGGCATTTTAATCTTGTAGAAGCAAGACGATTGCTATAAACTGATGTAAGAAATATTCACAGTGGAGGTATTTCTGGAAGTACTTAACAATGACACATGTTTAAGCTAGTAATTTTTACAGATGTAAAACTGATACTGTTTACTGATCATGGTAGCAACCTTCAAACTTATTACATTGTTCAGAGAAAACACTGCTTACAGCTGTATTTCTTATTTATTTGCTTTCTGAACTGCATAGCTATGCACTCTGTTAAGCACCACTGCAAAAGAGAAGAACCTGGTCATTCTGTGTGTGTTATGAAACTTGGATGAGTCAGTGATCCTTATGGATCCTGGACTTCCTGATTCAGCTAACCCGATGGCCAAGTATTCTTGCTATTACCCAGGATGTTAAAAAATTGGATCACTTTTAACCACCGCTGTTATGGTTGAGATACGTATCTTCAGGTGAAAAAAAGGTAAGGCACCTTTTTTGCTCTTTTTTGAATCTTCATGGTCATTGTTTGCAAATGGGTTTCCACACCAAGCTGAGGGCATACTTTCTCTTTCTTTTGCTGTTCTTGTTTTTATTTGAAAATATTTTAATCTGGGGAGCTGAGACTTGTCACAAAAGGAGGAATCTCAATGCACTTGGACTACATAACTTGGCAAAATGGTGCAGAACCACATTAACATGACCAGAGGAAAAAAATGTCTCTGTATTTTATATGTTATAATGTGAATCATTTAGACTGTCTTAAAGATCAAATCTAGTTATTGGTAGCCTTCAGACTTTTTCCCCAGCAAGTATTTTCTCCTACTAACCGCTTATACAAAAGGCACAGTTCTAGTCAATACTCTACATGCGTAAACAGATTTGGTTGGGGGAGAATGCTGATCTTAATTTTATAGAGAGAAGCCACAATTTGATGCTTTGACAAAGTAGCACATACTGCCCTAGAATGTTATGACAGAGGTGATGAAAACCTTGTTAGATTCCTTTAAAATCCCATGCTTAGGTGGCACTGTAATTTTAATATTGAATTTCATGAACTCGTTTTAGCAGAAGGACATACTTCTGAGAGCTCTCACAGCTAAGTGGTATGCATTCCCAACCTTTTTTTATGTACATGGTCACTAAACTTTGTGTATTTTTTTGCATACATTTGCTGTTCTGCGCTGTCTATTTTTGCCCAGAAAGTTTGGAAACTTTTGACCTCAGAATCTATGGCATAATTGTAAAAAGAATTGTTCAAATCCCTCATATAACAAGGGCAGAAGTTCTAAAGAGAAAGAAAACATACACAAATTATAAGAAAAATAAATGCACAATCAATGTTTTTGCCACATTTACTTACAAAATTCCTTAAGAGTTCATTGCCATGGTACAATACAGAAAAAATATCCCATGGAGAAATGTGAATGCCTTGACATAAGGTTTTTGTATTGTAATTAGCCTAAGAATATTTTAACTGTTAAATAATTTAAAAAGTTGTACATAATCTATGTTTAATATATACATCAACTTTTTGTACATGTATGTATTTATCAGAGACAAACTCTTAGAAAATTAGACACACGCATACATTTTGCAGATATTTATATTAATTATGAGTCAAGACTGAAATAACTTCTCCTTCTTGAATTGTCATGTGGTGTGTTTAGAATGTAAATTAAAACCAGCCAATTGTGTCTTTCCTTTCGGTTCACAAGAAGGTTAGAAAAGAAACTGTGTCTAAACAGACATGAAGCAAGACTGTTAAACCAGATGGCTCTATTAGTGACCATGGAAAAAATCTTTTACTGGCAAGGCCTTAATGTGCAGATATTCACAGTGCTTGAGCAAAATTGTCCATTACACCATTCCACAGCAGCTCTTTTCTGAATTACATTTTACATGTATTTTTAGGTGGAAATGGTGAGGGGTTGCCTATGTTTATTTGGAGGTAGGAACCTCCAGATACTCTCTCCATGTACTTGGAAGAAGAAAATCACCCTACTTCCATTAGCATTGTCTGGTAGAGAGCATCGTCTGCCTCCTCCAGCGGTGGAGAGCCTGCGCTCCTCCATGCTTGTCCCTGGCATTGCAGCTGTGACTGTGCCCAGGCCTGCCTCGGCTTTTCCCTCTTAGATTCAGGCAGATGCCAGTCACTTCTTGGCTGTTGGCTACTGCTCGTATTAAGAGGAGTTTGATATGACAAAGACCAATGTTTGGTCTTGGTGGAACAGAGCAAGGGGTCAGAGTGAGAGCTTTGTACTACTGCAAAAATATCCATCTCTTTCCAGTACCTGTTTTATTCTGCTATTCTAAGGCATTCTTTATTCTGTTCTGTTAATTTAATTTCATTTTGCATATTTTAAAAAATTGTCAAAAAATGCTTTGAAAAGGCACTCAAAGTCCTGAAGAAGAAAACCAGTTTATAACCTGGGATCCATGGATGAATCAGAAGCTGAGGCCAGGGAGCAGCTCCTTGTGATATCAGGGGCCGGCAAACTTTCAGAAAACCCTAGGGAGAATGCAAGAAATAAAATCATTGGAATACTGTTGAGAATAACAGAGTGGGGAGTGGGAACCAACCGAAACCCAAACCGAAACAATAAAAAGGAAATGCTTTCCAGGGCCTTTGACAGGCATGAAATTGGTAAGTGGAAGCTGTTTCCTTCTCTGAAAGCCTGTAATGAGAGTAGGGTTCTTCAGAGGCACTTTTTCTTTGCTTGGTAACTGTGACACAAGGTTTCCTTGTGAATATGATAAGCAAAATTAAGATTAATAGAGAATTGTAAAGGTTGTTCCCAGTGTGGTTTGAATGCAATCTTCAGGGACTGTTTCTCTCTGCAGGGATGGCAGACACTCTTAAATGACTGTCTTTGAAAGAAATGCTTTACCTTCTCCCATTGCACGTGTGTAATGAGAGAAACTCTTAGGGAAGAATTTCATCCATTCATTCATCCATTTATCCCTATGTCTGTGTGTCTATCTGTACATGCTGTGTATATACCAAGTGTGTACAGACTCATGTGCCTATCAATCTACCTGTAGTCAGCCAGTGCACACAGGATATATACATATACACATACACACACTTATACCCACACATGTAATTATATAGATCATTTGCTGTATCCAGTGTCTTGAATCACTTTATGAAAATTTTATTTAAAATGCTTTAAAAATTATACGTAGATGACGGATCAACACTAGCAAACAAATTTAACTATCCATGAGTGAACTATCATCTAGCAGTTTCAGAGAGATGAAACTAAAAACTCTGCTATGGAGATTTATACATCATTTCAGATATCTATTTTACCAGAGTTTTAGGCCTAGATTGTCAAGCTGTTTAAGTAACTATTTCTTATTTGTGAGAGTATGGGACCTATGCTAATTTCCTTGTACACAGACTGAGATAAAAGTTCTAAACTATATGTGTGTGTGTAAGAGAGAATACATAGTGTAGGTGGGTTAGAAGTGTTCTATTACCTCATTATAGTACAGTTTAAAATTCAAAATAAGAGGTAGTCTGGAAATCCCTGGGGAAGTTTTCACTTAAGTCACCAGCTGTCATGCCAAAAAAATTAATTCTGCAGGTTTTTTTTCTTTTTCTCTTTCTTTCCATTCCCCTTTACACATGCAGGATCTAAGCATCTTGAGTCTCCTACTGCATTTATCTCCACTTCCTACCCAACCACAGAGACAGACTAGAAAAAGCTCTCAGGAAGGACCATGTAGGTATATAGGTAGATAAAAGGGTGGTGGTCAACAGCTGGTAAAGGATGAGGATTGTTTAATGTTACATTTTAAAATTATTTTATCTGCACTAAGAAATTACCATGCAAAATTAAAAGAAAAAAATAAATTTCTCATAGCGTATCTTGAGATGCAGCAACATCTTAATTTTCTGGTTTCTGGGCTGCAAGCGAGGCTTGGACAATTGAATGTCTCACCCTATAATCATGTCCACAAGAATGAGCTCCTGCACTTGTAATTTAACATTGACGGTCCATTGTGTGGGTAAAGTTTGTTGCAGGATGAGGGCTCAGTCATCAATATACAAGACTATATTTATTAGCATTTATTTCATGCTTGATGTGTGAGCATACAACAATGCAATGTGTTCAGAGTTCTTAAACCTCTGTCCTTCAGCTTAAAATGACAGGAACACTAACAAAACTGAATTTCAAACACAGCATTGTTTTATTCTTTCTCAAAATCACTACTTAATTAGAAATTCCATTTGGGACACAATTTTTTCATGACACATGCTGCGTGGATCTAAAATGTGGAGGAAAAATAGCTTCTCATCTCAATTTCAGTACAGGGTTCACCATTCTCAGAGAAGTTATTAGTAGCTGTGTTTGCATCAAAACTGCTGAACATAAAGCTCAGAACATGCAGTGGTTGGTGAAACCACACATCACACTTTAAAACTCATCTATACACAATCCATCTAAGGCAAGCACTTTGTCAGATGCCAGAGCATTTTTTTTTTAATTATATTTTTCCAATTTATGAAAAAAATTATCTCCTATAATCCAAAAATGCTTTTTAGCATCTTATAAATCACATAATAAACAAAACAGA
This sequence comes from Charadrius vociferus, assembly GCF_000708025.1. Lineage (NCBI taxonomy): Eukaryota > Metazoa > Chordata > Aves > Charadriiformes > Charadriidae > Charadrius > Charadrius vociferus. The sequence continues at coordinate 7,292,741 of NW_009647830.1, read as the reverse complement.
TGCTTTACTGTACTTGAAGAATCGAGCCATCATTGCCAAAAATATCGTGTCATGTCTGAGCTTTTCAGTCCTTCATTGGTTTTGCATCACAAAATCAAACTGAGCAAACTGATCTCCAGAGTTCATAGAGCTGTCTATTAGTAGATGCTTTTTCTTCTTAAATTATATGATTTCAGCTTGATTGTTTTTGGTCACTGCCACTGAGCGATATTACACAAGGGGCAGATGTTGCAAAACAAGGCAAGTCCCGGGGTATCAAATTCAGCTTTCTCTCCCTCTGCTTTTGTGAGGATTTACCCATTTAGAAATATGAGATATTCATAAGCAGCACTAGCAACCCAAGTTACAGAGAGTTTAATTTCTCACTAAAAAGTTATTCTCAAAAATGTGTAAGAAATTAAATAGCTGAAAATTACCTATTCACAGCATTTAATTTTAAACTTCATAGAGGTGCCTATGTTAGGGATTTGGTTCACCTTTGTTATCAATGGGAAAGGCAATGCTCTTACAGTAGGCAATTGGCTCCGAAGTGAAAGAGTATTTTGAAGAAAATTCTTTTAAAGTAGAATCTATTAGGAAGTTTCTAATATTTTCATCCTAAAGAGTGACCTTTTCCTGGTTTCCTTATCAGGGTAGGGTGTCCCTCACATCCAAATGAAACCATACCAAACCTTACATATTTTTTTAATTTTGGCCTGGGTACGACTGTGTGATTAGGTCTGTAACACCCACAGAAAGAAACAATGATCCTAATGTTCTTCAGGGTGCTGTTGTATCAAGTTCTACTGTGGATTATGATCCATTCAGTGTATGATGCCGGTACTATGAGTCAATGAAGTTACATTAACCAACATGTGGGGACTGGGGAGTGCTGTGTCCTTCTACATCTGGTGCATATTAGATTAGATACTCTGTGTTTGGGGAATTTTATCTGAACTGGGGTTTAAGAATGGGTCAACACGCTGTTAACGTATACATCTCTCTGACATTTAAACAATTCCTTAATCTTTAGGGTTTTTTTCCTTGATCTTTTAGGTTGTTTCTTTTTCTTCCCTATCTGTGATTGTTTCATCCATGTGATTAGATGATATTTGTTATCAAATGCAGATGATGCATGAGCTGAGGAAAGATACAAGTCAGACACTACGTAGGGCAAACACAGTTTTGTGGTAAGGTAAGAAAAAATTATTCCCCCATAGGGGCACAGCTGGCTAGACTAGTTAGTAACAGCGTGATTATTTTGAATTGCTCTTTACCTTTTTTTGCCCCTATGATGCAAAGATGGTTTTCAGTTTTGCAATTTTAGCAATCACAGATAACTTTAACAAATTGAGATCATCTTAGCAAGTTGAAAGACATACTAAGCCCAGGGAGAATATGTATTTTGTGGGACTGCAGGGATGAACTCTTATGGTGTTCTTAGTTTTTGTGCTCAGAGAGAGAGAGAAAGTCAAATCAGTGATGGCTGGGAAGGGCAGCCAAAGACACAAGACTTTATACACTTGCTAAGTCCATGGGAATGATCTGATAAGGGAGGCAAGTTGCTCCAAACCTAGAACAGTGTCACAGAAATTAAAAGGAGACCTTTGGGGCTGTTGACATGGAAATAGGGAGATTTCCCGAGGGAGGATTTTCTTCTGACATATGGGAGTATAAGACGAAGAGGATTCTCCTCAGCACAGTCCCAACAAACAGCCATGTTTGGGCAATCCCATTCATACACTTAATTTTTAGACCACTGAGCTTTGTCGTACCTAGCCTTTTCCTAGTGGAAAACAACTCCATATAGCTGAAGTGTTCCTACGCTCTTAAGACAGAACAACTCTGTGGTTCCACTTTTCATTCTGCTTGCTGCTCTTAAGATAGATGTAGAGAGGATCACAAGACAGGATGTGCTTCCCTGCTATGACAGGTTGAGATTATTAAAAGAATGAAGGGCAAGAAAGTAAAATATTTAAGTATATTCTTGATACAAGGGTCATTTGAAGCGTGGAATTGAAAGTATGGTAGTCATATATGTGTGGTTAATTTTGCTAAAACAATCAACTCAAAGAACAGCTGGTTAGGAGAGCCTCTCTGTGGAAATCACAAAGCCTAACACTACTTTACCAAAAAAAAAAAAAAAAAAGAAAAACAACTTTACTTGTTTCATTTAAAATTATTTTTTTAAAATGTTATTATAGTTCCATAAATACAAATTCCCATCTTGTCTCCTCTGGGTAAGTGAAAGCAAAATTGTACATTACAAAATAAAAACTTTAAGTGGAAACTAAGGTAGCTGTTCAAGAAAAAGTTTACTGCTGGTCAGATTTGGGAGTCTTAAAATATCTTAGCAAAACCATCTCAGTTATTTCTGAAAAGTGATGACTAGACAAATAAATAGTGTTAAAGTAAAAGCAGCCTGTGACAGAACTACGTTCCTAATATGAGTCTTTCTCTGTTCTCTGTTACAATGAAAAAGAATTTTAGCTCTGTAAAATAAAACTAAGTGCATTTATCAAAAGAAAATGCTGATATGTTCTTCTGTTCAGTAAAAGGGAGGACCAAACATACTCTAGAGGTTCATAAAAGTGCATCATTTTGGTTATAATATATGCATAATTTTTGCATAAGAAATTGTAGTTGTTACAAAAATAGAGTACACTAGTGATTATAATTGTTATAACTGGGTTGAAATAATGATAGTTCAGAACATAATCCCTGCTAAGAACAAGATATTTTGCTATTGAAATTCTTGTGTTAAGATGACCTAATAGCTTCTAATTAATAAAGTGTATTATGAGTATTACAAGTTTTATCACAGTGAACAAGCTGTGATTATAATTAGAGAGGATTATGATGTCTAAAGTGATTGCAGAGGAATTACACAGATATAAATTTTGAAAGTTGTATGGATGTTGTTTGGATCCCATAGAGTGTAAAACAAAAATACTAAAAAAAAGACTATTTTTGGTAGGATTCAACAAATAAAGTCAGATTGATCAACAGCTAAGGAAAAGGGGTTTTTTTATCATTTGATGTAACGGTAAATTAATTGTAAAGTATATTCTTTGCTAAACTCAGAGAAGAGTAGAGGTGTTTCTAAAAGAAAAAGAAAAATAAAACCGTGAATTCAGATTCACTTGAAGTGCTGAACAGAGGAACCCTTTTTACTTCAGTTGACAGAGCAATCCAAGGGAGTGATTACAGATAATGGTTGTTTGTTTAAGTGACTGGGATCTTCTGTTGTTCAGCTTACAAATTTTGTTAAATAAATTCATTACATAAATATTACCATACCATCACAAATTATTTCAAGGTGGCCTTTTCCAATCAAAGGAAGTCTGGCCTTGACTTCCATCATGGATGCAGGTGGGGGAAGGGATGACAGTATGCACTCATCCAAGGTTTTATTTTTCATTTCTATATGCATTGAGGGCTTACTTGCATTTGGGCACCTGAACTAAAACTAATGATACCATTTTCCCTTTTCATATAAACTTGGGTGTTTACTCCAGTTCTGGATGTTTCAATGATGTTAGGTGGCTAAACTGGTGGTTTGAGTGCCTAACTATCGATCCCTTATGTGAATTTTTTATCTCTGTTAACAGCCAAAATCATATGTAACATGGTTCTAATCTGAAGACACGGATCATCAGGTATCATAATAATAATAATTAAAAAAAAAAAACAACAAACAAAAAAGTCCCAAAGCCCAAACTCTATGTTTTCTTCTCCTCAGTCATTCTCTGAAGATTTGCAGTGTCTTATTTCATATCATCTTGTCTTATCTATGCAACACTCACCAAACACTTACAATTAACCATAGCACAGCTTGGCTACAGATGGAATTACTTCCAGTACAGCTCCTATCATACAGAGCAGTGTATCTGTGCCTATGTTCTTTATTTTTTTTAGTGTGTATATCTCTTAGAAAGAAAAAAATCCATTTACTAATACTACCTAATTTCTCTCTTCCTCAGTTCCTGTATTATTTATTATTCAGATCTGTTACTGTATTATTTAACAGTGTGAAGTGCCTTTGAATGCAATATTTATGAAAGGCTCACTACTAAATAAAGTTCTATTGTTTATCAGAATTAATGTCTCCTATTTTTATGAACAATAGCTCTGAATTACAAAGTTTTACATGAAAATATTAAAGTCATTAAAGCCACTTTATTTAATCTATGGGAACATTTTGCTTAATGCTTTTCAGTTCCTCATACTTTGTCTGTGTCAATGAATTGAGGTCAAGGAAAATACAAATCTTTCCTCACTCATGGGATATCTCTTCCTGATTTCATGCCGCCAGTGGAATTTGCTCTTGGTCTCTCATATTCCTAGTAGATACTACAATTTTTGTCTTTAAATTATTTCTTTAATTTTCTTTTTTTTTTTTTTCTTTTCTGAACAGCCTTTTTTTTCCCCATGTCTGTTAGGTCATGCTTATATTAAAGAAAAGCAGTTTGGGCAGTAAATAGATAATATGTGCCACAATAATTGGCAGTATTAGAAAGAATAATAATGAAATATTTGTATTAAAGAGTACGTCTGTCAATAGACCTATGAGTGCTGAACAACAAAGGCTAAAACAGCTTAATTAAAAAAGACAATATATCCCAATAGATCAAAATTGTTGAGTAATAAAAGTGAAAACACAATAACAAACAGAAAGTCTCATAAATAAAATATTCCATTAACTACCCAGAGGTAGAATAGCAAGAATACTATTTCACATTTGGACTGGAAAGCTTCCACAAAGATTTGTGTACAGAAAGCATTATTCTAGCACCTCTGCTGACATGATTTCAGCTATCAGGCTTCAGTTAAAGTTGCTTTTGTGTGTCTTAACATAGACCAAAGGGGAACATACATAAAATTTTAAGTTGCAACAATATTTGAAACTTCCTTTCTGGGGTAAACTTTAGCCTCATGCAGAGGAGGTTAAGAGAGCTTATGAGATAAGAGTTTTTCTTTACAGAGGAAGGAGTATGAGGGCACATCGGCCCTTCTCAGAATAAATTGTTAAAGGAAGTGATTTTAGAACAAGTTGATAAAACATATTATAGCAAATGTTCATGTCCAGTTGGTATCTATCTAACAGTTTCATCAATGGCTACTAAAAAAGTTTAGTAGACAAACTTAAATCAGGATATCTTGAAAGTACAGATAGAAGAAGAAGTCCTTAAGAAGTACGTAAAGGGCATAATTGTTGTCTATATATCCTGACCTAATCTCTTTCCCATGGTACCCCTTAATAGTTATTCTGAAAGGACAGACTCAGGTCTGTATGGACCTGTGATCTTATCCTGTCAAGTACTCTTGTGCTTCAGCAATGTAATATTTTCACACCTTTACTTATCCTTCCATAATTTATAATTGTAAATAAACAAACCTTTCTTTTTTTTCTTTTTTTTTAATTAGCATGGCTGATTTGTAATATTCTTGTATCCCTATCCTGTGCGCTTGATAATTAGATTCTGAATGAATTCACCAGTAGGTTATTAAATCAACCTGCTTGAAATTTATGTGCTCTCTTCCTCTGTCTGCATTTCTCTCACTACATTTTCCATGTCTTGCTGCCCAGTAACTGAGCTTAAACAAGAGACCTAGGAACAGTGTCATGCCCTACCTAGCCTTGGGTGTAGTCTGTTGATTTAGGTACTTTCTTTAAAGGCTGATGCAGTGGGTAAAAGCATCACAAAACCCAACAAAATCTCCTAAAGTATTCTAACTACGCAACAGACATTTATGATGCCAAGAACTTTGAAACTAAAGAAGATGGTTTTCAAAATGTCAAGTTTTCCACCGTATTGTTAATATGTTATATGTGGTCCTGCACAATGAGAAGAAAATGAGATTCTATGATGAATTAAATGAGGTATCTGTGGTACAGATGCAGTCTCATGCTCTTATCTGGCATGTGACATATTACACAAAGCAGGAGATGGATAAATTGGGAGTCATTGTAGCCTAAGGCAGGATAAATAGAAAAGCTGTGCTTTCAGTGGAATAACTTTTCAAAAGGTGTATGAAGGAGAGACAGAAGGATTGTGTTTGAACACAGTGACAGAGAAGATACAGACTGACAGAACTCAAAAAGGCAAAGCCAGATTCCCAAATTAGCCCACTCCCTCAATGTGAAAGGATGAACCTTTTTCTTAGTCGTATTTGGAATCACATTTTAGTGGTATATTTGCTTTCCAACTACTGACTTTCTTATTTTCCTATTATCAGAATTAAAACTTTTTTTTTTTTAATTAAAAAAAGAAAAAAAGAAAGAAGAAGATACCTTTAAGTATAATTGTTTCTTAAAGTGAATTCTGGTGATCATAAATCTGTAATGGATTTATTCCCTTGGATAGAATAAATTCAGAAATGTAAGAAGGCTAACCTTCTGGATGCCTATAACTTGGAATGTTTTTGCCTGTAAAAGAAATTAAGTTATTCTGAAGGGAGATATTGTCACAGGCTAGTATAAGGGGTAAAGTCTTCAATGAGTTAGCACCTCCCTGATGAAGCAATAAGCCCTGGGGTGACCACCCATAACTACTTGCAGTCACCTATTGTCACAGGCATGGACAGGTTTTTTGAATCAATATTTTGCTGCTCAGTATTGTTCATACTTTGTGAAGTTATGCAAAATGTGTGAAAGGGTTTAGGCTCTTCAAGGCACTTACATGCAAGAGCACCAAACTGCTGAATCTCCAACAGGCTTGGTTATGAGACAGACATGGAGTGGCTCTGCTCACCCAAGACAGGAACAGGTCTTGATAGACCCAGTCACAAAATTTCAGTTTCTTAAATATGTTTAATTTTGAAAATTTATATCCCATGGTATTGTGAAATGCCTCCTTAGACTTTGATGCTAAATTAATCTTAAAACATTTTTTTGGATGCTAAAGTCTCCTATCCACACACATTTTCACTTGGTGCATGGTGCCTAAGGATAAGCAGTGAGCGTGATTCTTTCTTGATGTGCTTTTTGGTATAATGCTACAGGTTGGCTCTACTTGGACCTCATCTTTGAGCACTATGATTAATTCTGGAGTGGGGAATCTGTGGACCCAAAGGTATCCTTTTGAGCTTTTTGCATACAAGCAAAATAGGTGAGCTACTTGCTGGAAATCAGTCTGAAAATTATTAGTACAACCAAGAATATAATTGGTGAATCTTCATTCTTGAGTGTTAACTTTTACCACACTGACATTTAAACATGTCTGATAACATAATAAAATCCTTTGGCATTAGTTGCTGAAATTTTTGAGTCAGCTGTAGATGTTTTAAAGAAGAAAATGACAGAGTTTATTAAAAATTGAGATGGATTTGATAGATAAGGATTATTGTTTGGCCTTTTCATTATGTTCCTCAAAGTTCTCTTTGAAACAACTGTTTCCTTTCTGTCTGCCAAACATATCCCATGAAATGAAAGTAAGTATGACAAGTGAGAAACCTCACACAGTCCTGCCATAAGTCTTGGAGACTGTTATCCTGAAGTTTCTTTCTTTTAGTTCTTTCTTTTAACCTTCAAAGGTTCATACAGCAGCCCTAAACACTTTAGATGGAAATAGGATGGCTACTATATGTTTAATGGTTTCCATTTCTTGTAGATCATCTCAGGGTTATCCAAGTCTTCTGCTGTCTCAAGTCATAAAATATAGCTTTCTCTTCTTTTACACATGGATCACAAATGTGACCACTAGAAAAACAGATATAATATCTTACATATGTATTGGATCTTTTACCCAAGGATCCATTACACTCTGAAGTAATCTGGCAATGGCATACTTGGATCACTAATCTACCATTTTTCAGTGTTGGAAAAGCTTATCTATTTTCTATTCCCTCATATATTTGTAATTTGTATAGTTAATTAGTTGAATATATTTCCAAGTCCCCCAGTTAATTCTTGTAAATGAACTCCTCTATTAGCAGCTGAATGTAATTTTGCACATTTTTTCATGTAGCTGAATCATTTGCTTGTCAGCTGTCAAACACAGGTGGTATGTACAGAGAAACATCTTTCTTACCATGACAAGTTAGATTGCCTGTGCAATGCCAGATGTCTACAGCATATAATATGCATCAAGGTTAGTGGTGATTCAGTATGAAAGTGCTAGCTTATTGCAAATAGTTATATATTTTAAAAAGTTTCCTAATTATTATATTTTACAAAGTGGTTCTACATTACAATTACTTTTATTTTTTTTTGGAACCTCTAAAAAGGAAACTAGCATTTTCTAAGTGACTTGGAGGTCAAAGGAGCTGTACAATTTTAGTATGAGTTGGAATCCATTGAATAATGTCTGAGTCCACTAATGAAAGATTATGAACATTATTATTTCTAAGTGCAACCACATGTTTGAAAGGAGTACTTAGTGTGTTTTAAATATGATGTTCTCCTTTAGTTTTGCAATATCTCAAGCATAAAATCTTATAGAGGCATTGCTTGAAAAGGGATTTAAAAACTTCTGGTACTCAAGCACTGACACAAGAGTAACTGTTCTCATTTTGCCAAATTTTCCCGCTTATGTGATAAGAAGGAGGTCTGGCAGGTAAGTTCTTCTGTCCCGGTGCAGTAAATGCCTTTGAAAAAAAATTACAATTTTTTTTTTTTACACTTCCATTTTAAACTCTATACTTTAAAAAATTTCAAAACCATTTCAATATGCAGTTGGACAGTCGTATTACCTTCACAGAAATATTAAAACAACTTGTAAAGGAGACCTTCTGAATCCTTGTAACCCTAAGGCAGAGCACTGGGAAAACGTGAGAAAACATTATTGAATCCCATGCTGCCAGTAAACGATTTTCCTTAAAATATTTGTTATGAGCATTTCTACTAAGTTTCCATAGTACTGGATGCCCTATTCAACTTAGGTGCTTTGCTTAACATCTGGTTGTAAGAACACGCAGTTGCTTGTTGACCAAAATTGATAATGACTTGATCTAACCTGTCATCCAAGAGGAACAGAGCTAAGTAAGGCTGTCTACTCAGACACTTGAATTCTCCCTTGAACTCTCTGAAGTCCTTTAATTTGTCTTACATCCATGTACAAAGTGTCCAATTCATGTAGAAATTGAACTCCATAGTTGAAAATCTGCCATATAGATGTAATAAGCAGCCACGAAACCAGTCAATAGCCAAAGTGCTCCTTTTTCATACCACGTGCATGTGAAAATCAGTATTGGAATCCAAACTTCTGGACAAAACTACATATTCTGCCAACTCTTACTTTCTTCGTCACCTTTTTAAAGTGTCCAAGGAAATGCTGCACACTGCAGAGCGTAGTCACAGGGCCTTCAGGCCAAGGAAGGAAATAGCACTGTTATTCTGCTGCTCTGACCAAAGTTTTCTGCTTAGCTCCTGCTATCCCCTCCCTTCTGTTGGTGTAAGCACTTATAACTACATAACAGACCAAATTTGGGGAAATAACCTGAATTAAAACTATCTTGATGTATAAAGATAATAAAAAAAAGCATTCAGAAAAGATGTTTGTGCTAGCACACAGGCAGGAGTGAGAACCACATAGGTTGTTTGACCTTAATGCTGACTTAAAGAGATGGGAAAGCCATGTTTTACATGTAGTTTCATTAAGTGGTAAGAAAATTAAAGGAGTCATTAGGCCAGGTATTAATTTCCTTCTTTATAGGTGAGAACACTCCTGACTCAAGACCATGATCCATAACAACAAATCCAAAAACTAGTGTAAGTACTACAAAACCACCTGCCATGTGGACAGGCCTAACATGAGAAAAAAAAGCTCTAAAATTACTTTTAACCCTAATTGATTCAAGCTGCAGGTCTGTATCATGAAGCGTGATGATCTATGGCAAGGGTAATGATCCCTTGTACTGAATCCGCTGCCCAGAGGGAGAGTGGCTGAAGCAGTCCAAGCCTCTAGACACAAAAAAGAAAGATTTGGAAAGATTTGTAAAAATTTTCTTCAGATCAGACTTTTCAGTTTCAAGCAAAAGTTTAATTTCAAAGTAATAGGAATGATTCATCTCCATTGGCAGCTGTATGTTTCTGTAACAGTCTAAATCCCAAGCTCCAGTGCCTTTAGTCTTTCTCCTCAGGTAATGCAGCAAATACATTGCCTTTTTGTTAGGGTTTTTCACCTATTGTTGATAATTTCAAATGCCAGAAAGCACAGCTCTGTTGTTATGGGAAAATAGAAATGATAGACCTTTTTGAAATAGGTTGGGTCAGGATCTCTGTGACAAGTACACTGTGCTAAACTTTTTTGTTCTGTGGCAAACCTTGCAGCTGGGTCTGAAGATTGGGTCTGGAAGAAAGTGCATGTGAACCTTGCTTGCCTAAGGAAAGCAGCAGTAACGTCACCAGTATTTCCAAAGGCTGTATTTGTGGGTCACTTCACTGAAGACCAATTTTAACATTTAAGATGTCCTTAGCAGCACTCCACAGCTGTGCTAATATCAAAGCTGGAAGGCTTGAATTAAGTTGTCATCACTACTGCTTCTTCTGAGAGTTGGCTTATCCAAGTACAGCATCCATGCTATTATACCTTCAGGAATATTTTACCACAGCCTAATGAGACACATCATTGCTCTAAGAATATATTATCTTTTCTGGGATGGAAGTTATGTACAGAAGAGTCTGGACACATTATTACCAACATATGTATGTCAGTGTAATGGTTTATTTAGATCCACCTTGGAAACATTATCCTGCACCAGAAAGTGTACAGATGCTGAGGAAACAGTAGTGCTGGGCTTACCTGGAGATATTTGGTGGATCATATATTGCTGTATGACTTTAACAGCTTGACTGTGTTCCTCAGATGCCACTCTGCCCTTTTAGGCCTAGTCCAAAGCCCACTGAAGCCTCTAGAAATCGGTGTCATTAATCAAAAGCATACTGTGCATCAAGTCCTTATTTGAAATTTGTGCAAGATTCAGGATATTACTCATATGAAACACACAGTTGATTAGCATGCATTTTTATCCTACTTTTCATATAACTTATGCAGCAAGTACTGCAAAGTGTAGTAAAAAGCCTACTACATTTCAATTGTTCATGATGCTGTGGGTAAATATCAGCCAGATAAATTACTGTTAAATTCTTCCTTGGCAACTCAGTTAAAAAAAAAAAAAGTCACTGGCAGGACAATTGCATAACAGAAATTCTCAGTTCTTTTTCTCGATTAATTTTGCCAGTTTGTGTTATACTGTCCTCTTTATCTATTACTTCCATACCATGTATTGTCTGACACATATTTAACTATACAGCCACAAATCACAACACATTTGTATAAACAAGACAGTATGAAAATGCAAAAGAGCTATTTATAAGTAACCAACCTGGAATCAGCACACAAAGGCTGCACAAGTTATCTCTGAAACCTACCAGTATAATATGTTTTAATAAAATACTTTCTTAACAACATAGAAAATAAGCTGTCTTGATAAAAAAAAAAAAAATAAAAAATCAATAAAATAGAATCGCATACTGCTGTACACCCTCTAATCTCAAAATAACTTTCTTGGAGGGCTCACAGAAGAGAAAAAATGTTCCATAGGAACAGACTAAGTAATTTGGCAGAACTTTCAAACATCACCAACCATATTTTAGTGAATGAATGAGAAACTTCCTGGTGTGTTACTATATGACATATGGATAGTATAGTGCCTTATGGATAGTCCAAGAGGCATAGTAACAAATTTCAGGTATGCCACACGGACAACTCTTAGAAATTCTTGGTAGAGAGGGGTGAAATACTTACAATTTTTCTGCAAAAACTACAGGCTCAGGTCAACTTTTTACCATATTTTCTTGATTGTTTCTACAACAGCAAAAAACTTTTGAAGAACATTTCAAAATTATTTGTACTATTTTCATCAATAACTTTTCAATTTGAAGTAAGCTGATATTGTAAATTTCCTTTCAGCTTTACATATATATTAAAAAAAATTGTATTTTTTCAGATTTACTGTTTTCTGCTTAGTTGTTCTACAATGCGAGACAAGTTATGGATACAGATATAATTCTATAATCAGTAAAACCTCATTTGAAACTTGGTTTGTAGGAGTGTGGACGAGTATGTGCTCCATTTTGGATCTTTGAAATATAAGGGGGAGGTGAGTTGAAGGAAGTGTGATGATTCTGTTTTCTGTTTACCCATTTCAATATGTAAATGGCATCTGAAGCCTTAAAATATGAAATAAGGAACTGCAAATACATGTGTCCCCAGAAAGCTTCTATTGTTAATAGGAAAGGTAGTCTAGGAATTAGCTATAATCAGACCTCAGATATGGACCATACATGGTAGTACAGGCCATTGTCAGGTTTCTTGACATTCGAAAGGTACAGCATTTGTTCTATCCATCTCTTTCTCCTCTTTCTAAATTAATTTGCTCTCGTGAATTCCTGTAAGACTGAAACATAACTCAGATACTGCTTCAGAACACCTATTTTTTTTCTAAGTTTGGATTTTTCTAAGTAGACAGAAAGTCCTCAAGACTATGGAATTTTCTGATTTCTTGAAAAATGTGAAAATAATCAGAATTTATGAAGGAATAGTTCAACCATGACAAGGGTGTCTGAATTATAAACTTACAATATTTCTACCACCTACTGTTTCACTTGCTTCCATTCAACAAATATTGAGACCAGCCAAATGTCTAACAGCTTCAGAGCTTGACTGGTATGATATGTCTGCTGTCATTGTTGAAAACAAAGATTTCTAGTTCTTCTTTTTTTTTTTTTTTTTTTTAATTAACAAAGTGACTTATGTCAAACGTTGTTTATTTCTGTAGCAATTTACTGTTTTGCACTATTACTCATGCCTTTCAATGCAAATGTTGTAGGAAAAGGTGTAAGATAGGTAGCTGGGCAATGTTCATTGTATTGCAGTAAGATTTTGTGTTTTATTTTTTAGTACAAAAAACAAGATAGAGATCATTTAATTGTTTGAAAAGGATAGTCTTTCGAGCAGTGTAGGAGGAATAGTTCCTGCACAGTTCCTTGCTTTTTCATTGTTTAATTTCAATATTACTGCAACAAATTGAGCTGAGTATGTTGATATATAAAGAAAAAATGAATGTTCTCCAGAGTTTCAGGTTTGTTTTGAGCATACATATCCTGGAGGCTTTTCTCAGTCTCACAGGGCTTTAGTGAATCAGAAGGAATATAACAGGATGTAGGAAGAAATGTGTTTAATGAACTGCATCACAAAAAGAAAAACAGAAGATAAAATGCTATAATGTAATGTCCACAAAACCACTGGCATAAAATGCATGATAGAGGTTACCCCTACAACATACTGGAACTTTTCCCATAGTAATTGAAGCAATATTTGTGGAGCTAACCATGGGACTCTATTAATCTGGAGAGAAGCCCCAAATGTAAAGCAATTTGAAGCATGTTAAAGTAGAGGTGCTATCTGTTGTATCCTAAGAATCTAATTTTCTGCATGCAGGTGAGTGTTTTGCACAATTATGTAAATGTGTGCTTGATATATGCGCTGCTATCTAGGCATGCCTGAATCATAGATGGGTGCATGTCTGTAGCAATGTATTTCTCCAAGCGTGTGAGAACACCTTCAGGAGTTACACATAGTTTTTCATCTGTAATTGATATTGCACAGTCTTCTATGCTGAGAGGGACTTAAGAGCTAAAGACTCATGAATTCATACGCTAGGATGTTCATAGCCTGTGAATGGTGCTATTTTTTGCTAGGTGTGTAAGGATGTGGGTTGAATGCTTGCAGTTTCAAGAGGTCTTTTGATTTCCCCTTCACAGAATCCCAGAATAACTGAGGTTGGAAGGGACCTCTCGCCAACCTCCTGCTTAAGTAGTGAGTTAGAGCCAGTTGCCCAGGACTGTGGTCAGACAGCTTTTGAATATCTCCAAGGGGGCAGACTCCACAACGGCTCTGGGCAACCTGTGCCAGTGCTCAGCCACCTTCACAGTAAAAAAAGTGTTTCCTGATGTTAGAGGGAACCATCTGTGTTTCAGTTTGCACCCATTGCCTCTTGTCTGGTCACTGAGCACCATTGAAAACAGCCTGGCTCTGTCGTCTTCTTCACACCCTCCTCTCAGATTTTTGTTCACATTAAAGAGATTCCCTGCCCCTCTGAACCTTCTCTTTTCTAGGCTGAACAGTCCGAGTTCTCTCAGCCTTTCCTTATAGGAGAGATGCTCCAGTCTCTTAATCATCTTTGTGCCCTTTTGTTGGACTCTCTCTTGCACTCTCTGTCTTGCACTGAGGAACCAGAATGGGACACAGTATACTCCAGATGTAGTATCACCAGTGCTGAGTAGAGAGGAAGGATGACCTCCCTTGACCTGCTGGTAACACTCCTCCTAGTGCAGCTGAGGACACCATTAACCACGTTTGCCGCAAGAACACATAGCTCAACCTGCTATCCACCGTGATGACCAGGTCCTTTTTGGCAAAGCTGCTTTCCGGCTGGGTGGCCCCCAGCATGTATTTGTGCATGGGCTTGTTCCTCCCCAGGTGCAGGACTCAGCAGTTCCTCTTATAGAACTTCATGAGGTTCTTGTCAGTCCATTTGTCCAGCCTGTCGAGGTCCCTTTTGATGGCAGCATAACCCTCTGGGATATCAGCCACTCCTACCAGTTTTGTATCGTCAGCAAACTCGCTGAGGGTATACTTTGCTTCATCATCCAGATCATTACTGATGGGGTTACACAGGATTGGACCCAGTATTGATGCCTGGGTTATACCATTAGCTACTAGCCTCCAGCTAGATGTTGTGCTACTGATCACCACGCTCTAGGCCCAGACATTCGGACAGTTTTCAATCCACCTCACTGTCTGCACTGTCTGTACATCCAGTCCATACATCAACAGCTTCTCTATGAGGATCTTGTGGGACACAGTATGAAATCCTTACCAAAGGGAAGGTAGACAATATCCACTGCTGTCCCCTCATCCACTATGCCATTCATTTCAGCATAGAAGGTTATCAAGTTGGTTAAGTATGACTTCTGCTTTGTGGATCCATGCTGACTACTCCCAATCACCTATTTGTGCCTAGAAATGGTTTCCAGGATTTGTTGTTCCATCATCTTCCAGGAATCGAGGTGAGGCTGACTGGTCTGTAGTTCCCTTGGTCCTTGTTTTTTGGAAGGTAGGAATGACCATTGATTTCAACTTGTTTGAAGAGCAAGTTGCTTGAAAAAGGAAGAAAGAATGGAGAGCTATGAGTGACGGCAATTTCTATCAGCTGGTCTAGCAAGACAGCTAAGCAGGGGTGAACGCAGGATTCAGATGCTTAAACTTAGCCATCCAGTGCCTTTTTAGCTGTGCTAGGGTCTCATGCCTGATATTTAGCAGCTTCTTCAAAGGATCTGTGTCTCTTGTGGGTCATATGTCATATAAGCAAGTCCCATACAATTATTCTAGGGTCAAAAATGGCACAAAACCCCTGCAGTTAGGCATTTGAAACACTCTCCAGGTGTCTACCAAGTTATTATCTTTCTGAGCTTCCCAGAAGATGTGAGGTTTCACTACTTTGCAGACTGGACTACATGCATAGCTTGTAAAAATGAACATATGATATGGCATCCTCTTTGAAACTGCTTTCCTATGTCAGTCACCTAGGAGTTTTTTTCTGAATGATATGAAATGTTTATATTATTATCAGAAGATTTACAAATCGCTACATCTTCTAAGAATTACTGTGCATCAAGTATTCTACCTTCAAGGAATATTTTCACTTTTCCATATTGTATTATGTTACAAAATTTGTATATTAATTCTGGAGGTATTTCGTTTGGATAATCCCATCTGTTTTAAGTCTCACCTTGCCCATTATGTTATTTGAATTTCTCCAGCAATTTTGTACTGTCACTTTTGCTGACTAATAAGTATGTTAATTTGCCATGAGTCGTCATGCTCTTTCTATTATAAATAGAAATTCCATACACATTGCATGATGTTATTAAATCTTCACACGGATAGCTTTTCATTGATGTTCACTATAAATTAGGCTTAAAATGATAATATGCTGCCACCCTAGGCTTTAAAAATTTAAATAGCCTTACTAATTTTATTGTGTGTTGAATTTATAGCGATTTATTCCAATTTAGAAAATTGCTTAGTCAGAAAAAAAAAGAAATAAAATCAGCATGCTGAAAAGAAGAAATATATTCCAGCTTAATTCAAGTTACCATTCTGCAAGTGTACCAGATTCATCTAAAGTTTCTTGATGTGGTCTTTCAGCTTTTACTTTGTACCTCTCTTGTGCTTGTATAAAAAGCAGGGTGGAGAAGCAGCATCAAGAACATTAAAAGGAGAAAACCAGTAATGCCAAAATGACCATCAATTTGTAATCAACAAATTAGAGCTCGGCACATAGCAAAAGTGTCAGAGAGAAGCAGGCAGTGCTGAAACGTACACATCAAGGTTACGCTCTGAGAGCTATGACAAGCGGCACCAGCCAGAGCTCCCATCAATCAAGTATTCTCAGCAGAAGCTGCAAACGCTGAATTCATTTTGTGAAGCGATCACTATTCGCTAGCCAGCAGAAGGAAATTGTCTCATTTGTTTTTCGACATCACCTCACCTGATCTTTGAACCTAAAACTGCTGTTGTTGTTAATAACATCTGTTATTGTACTCTGTTAATGCCCAATTGTAGCAGACCCATTTGTAGTGAATGCTCTGCAAATACCCAGTTGGAAATGACCCTTGCCCCAAATAGCCTGCAGCCTAATTTGAAATTAATTCAATCAGCGCATATGATAAATGAAGGAGGAGATATCTTGACTCTTATTATGAAGTGAAGTGATACATCATTCAAAGCAGGTGAAGGGTAAAAGAAAAATCACTTTAATCTATAAACTTGTTGTGAATAATGATTATTGAAAGAAAATGTGTAATGGGGTCAGAAAAGCTATGCAAGTTAAGCTCATAATGAACTGAAAAAAAAGCTCCTGATTAGAAGCTTTCAGGGAGCTTGGTGAAGTTGCAGAAATCACCATAAATTCAGTGTAAATGTTTTTCAAGATGAGAAAAAATGTCTGTATAAGTAACTTGATTTGATACCTTTGTGAACATTGTTTCTCTGGAGAGCATTTTTTTCAGTCTTTGCTTTTGCGCTTCTTCCTGGAATGCTTCTGCATAGGTATTTAATATGTCTTGGAAGCTGGGGAGCTGTAGTTCAATGGTTGGGTCTGTACTATGTAAGAATTACAATGCTCTGACACTCTGGGAACTTTTGAGGGTAAGCACTACATTTTCATGTCTGCTTTTTTTTGACATCCAGCATAGCTCATCTCTGACCAGATAAGCTGAGTAGAAAATTTTTAATCATAATGACATAGTGTATGTACCCCACCTTGACCACTGGCTGTTGGTTTGGCACAATTACAGCACAGTTTTGCTATTACAATAAGGGGTGGAATCTATTCTTGGTTGTCTTCAATCTCTAGTTTGCCAGAGCAAATTAAGCTTAAAGCAGCGGCCAGACTGAATGTGAAGATCTATGTCTCAGCAGTATAACAATCTTCCCCAAAATCTATGGTGGCTACTTGAAATTTTTTCTTGCAGTTCACAGAAAGAAATTAGAAATGTGATGAATATTACTTCCTGCCTTTCATTTTCCTGAAATCACTGTCCTACCTTTAGATGGCAAGTAGTGCTGTAGCGATAGCCAGGTAGACCTGGTAGCCACACAGCAGCTCGAGTATTTGGGAATATGCAGAAGTTAATAGGTGTCTTTGGAAGGATTAGCACCTGATAGAATATCTAATTGGAGATCTGAGGATGCTGATGCACTTACACAATAGTTACATTTTTCTTCTATTTCAGTGTCACAGTTGGGATCCAACAAATATGGTTCCCATCTGTTAGTGTATTCAGACAGGAAGCAATTTCATTACTTTTTTTTTTTTGTTGTTGTTGTTTAAGGTTTGTATAAGCAGAATAGATTCTCATTTAGCCATAGAGACACCAAAATAACTGGCCATGTTTTTTACCCATGTGAATGGTAATGGTAATAAATAGAAAGAATGGACTAATCTTTTTTTTTTAAATTTCACTAATTATGCAGAAGATTCCACTCTTTGTAAAATATACAGGGCTTGTATACATCTATTATTCCTGGAACAAGCCTCTTTCTCCATCTCTAAGTCATGCGTGGATGATGTTGTAGGACTTCATATGTTCATCATTTCTTGGCATCTTTACTGCTTTCACCAAGCTGTGTAATATCTAGAAGGCCTAGAATTATCCACTTCTGAGTGTTACAGCTGAGTATTAATAGGTTTATGCATCCAGGATGTGCTGATCATATTGCATATGCATGTCATTAATTGAAATCTTGATCTGAAGTTTAGAAAAATCCAGAGTTCTTCAAGAACAGCAGGGCCATTAGAACAGGTCTGTATCCAAAGATTATGAAGTTGGAGCATTTCAGGGACCTCAGTGCTGTTAAACCGCTATTCCTGATTAATTAAGGAAGATGAAGAATGGGGACAGTTAAAGTGAAAATGTAGAAAGGGCTGATGCTGCTCTGATGTTGCCAGTCAGTAGAATTCTTGAAATCCTGACAATCTGAAATACCAAACATGAGTGAAGCAGCTCTTCTGTGTTCCTCCTTTTCACACTGAGCACATACTTGGGAATTTCCTTTTTTGTTTGGCATTGGTATACAGAGCCTGTGCGGAACAGAGACAGTTTTTTCTTCCTGCAAAGTCACCAGCTAAACAAAGCTTTTATGTATCCACTCTCACGACAGGTGAGCCACAGCAAAATAACTCAAAATAAGTGGACACTCCTACCCTCTTGCAAATTCAAGCTTGTGTTGTAGTACACTATGGTGACATGAAGAGCTACATCTGGGATGATATTAGAAGCAGTTTTTTGGTTTGGGGGGTTTTGGCTCTGCCATGGGTAAGCTGGGTATCTTTAAACAAGGGACTTGATTTTTCTGAAGCTTCCCCATCCATATGAAGCATCTTTAAAATATTTTGAAATATACTAGCAAAAATTCCTATTCATATCAATGTGTGTGTGTCTACACACTAATTAAAAAGCTATATAACAGTAATGACAAAAAATTATACATGCTTTAAAAATATTAAGGATATTATTTAACTATATATAGAACCATTCCTGTGTTTTGCATGAAAAAATTAACTTCCTTTTATTGTGTTACGCAAATTGCTTTGACTATTTTTAGCAAATTGATATAGCCATAATTCTTTTGTGTTGTTTGGTCTCCCAAAGACACTTAGGTACCTTAAATTTGGTTTCTGACACCAGATGTGAGGTAACGACCTAACAGGAATATATATTTATGCATATGTATGTAAGTATATATATTAACATGAAGAATAATGACGTTTTTAAAGATGTTTCTATAGGTTCTGTATCTCGTGCTAACTTGACATGAAAAAGTAAACCAGAATTACTTCTTGCAGACTCCTCCAAACACTTTCTTCTTTCTACTCCCTATCTTTAAATTTCCTGTAAAATTTAGTTCAAATTTGAGCATTTCAGTTCTCCTCAGGCTAGGCTGTCTTCCTAGCTCTTCAGTAAATAACTTCTTAGGAGCAGACAGCAGCTGGAAGAGTGGTTAGGAGTTGTCTTAATCACCAGACAAAGAAATCTTTCTCTTCTAGCTTTGATGCCTGTGGGTAACTCAGAGCTATTTTATTTGCATTAAATTTACATGACTTCCTACTGCCTTCTGCAAGCCCTTTCCTCTTGTAGCCTGTCCTTCTGCTTTCCTCCCAAATTTCATGTAGGTTGCCAAGATACGAGTCTAAGATTTTGACTGTATTAATTGCATTCTTGTTACTTATGAGTTCAGTAATATCTGGATAGTGCAGAGAAACTTAAAAAATAAGAATATTACTAATGATGGAGAAGCAGCAGTGTAAAGTTATTTGTAAGCTGAGCTAAGAGCAAACCAGAAAGTAACACCCTACAAAACATAGCTGAAGAAAATTACTGAGTCTTCCTAAGGAAAGACCTGAGTCCTATTTCCTTCATCTACACAGTCCTTCCTCCTCAGTGCTTGCAGAGAGGCTATGGGAGGGCACAGAGAATGCTGTTCAGACTGACAGTATACACAGGAAGTAATACGGTTGTTAATACCCCATTGTTTTACCACAAGTTGAAAAAATCAGTCTGGTATTTAGTTCAATAACTCATTTTACAAACACCGAGGCAGACAGACAGCCACAGAGGTAAGCCAGTCCATAGTCAGAGCTTGGCAGGGCATCACGGTACAGGAATTGGCACTCTGAGTATTTGGTTTGGCTAAGTCATGCACCCCTAGATGAAGGGGGAAGGATTTCTCCTCTCCCCCCTGCCCCAGGATGTCTTACATGCTATTGTTCCTTTCAAGACTCATATGTACTAAAGACACGTTCATCGCAATTTTTCAAATACCCTGTTGGTAAATGAGCTTTGCAGTATGGCACATGTCCCGCTCTTCTGACGACTATTTCCTAACTAAATTGTTTTGTTCTGCACAACCTATTGTTTCCTTCTTTTCATTTCTCTTCAAAACAAATAATACTACATTTAGAAAAATGGAATTTTTGAACTGAAAAACAATTAGCCTCATATGTGCTCTAGGGCTTACAGGATAGCATACATCCTGCTGTATGTCTACAGATGGCTCTCATTTAGATTCACATAGAGCATACTGACTTTGGACATCCTGAGCTCTCTGTTACTGCCTCAGTAAAATTAAAAAAAATTGTCTTTTGTGCTGGCACTGGTTACAGCTGTTATGATGGTTAGTGTGTTGAAAAGATTCATGAGAAAGGAGCAGAATAACTCTAAATTTACCAAAAATTGTATAGGCAAAGATTGTGGCTATATTGTCCTGGATTCCCTCTCCAGGGCAAAAGAAGGGGCTAAGACATCTTGTTACACCTGTGTGTGATCTGTGCGCAGAGACAGCCACAATGAATTCGGGATGATTGTTCAGAATTAATGCCTCTACATACAAAAGCTGTGAAGATGCTACAAAAGCTAACACTACCACTCTGTCCTGCAGGAAAGACTGCACATCGCACCTCTTCAGGAGGTGGCAAACCTGCCACTCTAATTTACATTTCTGCCCTGTTTAGGTTCCTGCTGTGGCATAGTCCCCTCTTATCATTACACACTGCAAGCCAAGGCTAGAAGTGACAACCGTGAATGTTGGCATGCCTCAGAGAGGAGAAGTGAAGCATGAAAGACAATCAAAATTACTCTTGCATTTAGAGTGGAACAATTTTTATATGGCACTGAGTTCACTTGGTGGAAAATGCTGTAACTGGAGGCTGAAATAAGGCATAGTTTGGGCATCTGTGTTTGTATGTATGTTTTAAATCAGCAGAAACAGTGAGAGAGAAGTTTTTCTAAAGAACAAAACATTTCAGTTGTATTTTTTTACATTAAATTATTTCATTTTGGAGGCATAGAAGCATTTAAGCAACATTCAAAAATTGAAATACTTGGTATTTTAATTTTGATCGACATCTTATGTATTCCAGACTTACATGTGTAAATATGAAAAGAAGATGACAAGGGGTTTAAAAATCCCTAAAATAATCCAAGGACACCCTGAAAAGAAATTTCCAGAGATTTTTGTATTTGTTTTGTCAACACCTTGAAAACATCCATTTCAGTCTTTCTCTCCTCCCCTCCCCCTACTTTCTGCATATTTCTTGGTTTCAGTTGAACAAAACAGTCCACTTTTACTACTAATAGCTTTGCAGAATTGAGAACAGGACTGAAATATCAGCAGCATTGGAAAGAATGAGTCTAATACATTAATATTGCAAAACCTCTTTCATCATCAAACTGCCAAACACTTCATTCATCTTTACAGAACAATGTTCAGAGCAGAAGTTTAGCTTCATCCTCTTTGACTTAAACACAGTGGGAAACTATTACTGCCAGGTCTACCTAAACAGACCACCTAATGTCACCAGTTGTTAGCTCACAGCAAGGGCAGTAACGTGGTGTTCCTCAGCAGTCCTGTGCTCAGAAGTATCTCAACTTTTCCCTGTTGATTTCATCCTATGCCTGTTAGAATTTTGCTTTTTGCAATCGTGCAAATGCATGCTTTTTTTCAAAAAAAAAAAAAAAAAAAGTCATAGCAAATAATATCTGCTTACAGTGCCATTGAGCTGTTAGGAGTATGCAATTAGTTATGATTCACTTCATAACCAAAATATGCTCAGGTGTTTGTGGTACGAGACAAACTATCTGCTCCAGATGTGCAGAAGAGTCCTAGAAACTCACAAAGATCATACATCTTTTAAATTTGTCAAAGTTACACCACGATAAATAAACTTTTTTTATGGAGGAGAGTCCTCTGATGGGTGCTTCTTCTGACAAAAATTCTACATGGTAAAATATGCCTTGGGAATACTTCCCTAGAGAAAGCTTTGTGTTTTCCTGAGAGCACAGTGAAACTTCAATAATTGCAGAATGTGATTTTTTTCCCTCCTCTGTTTTCATTGTAGATGTTCTTCCCAGACTGTTGTTTGCCTTTCTCCATATGAAAAGTCCAGTTTTCCATTCCCTAGGTATTGCCACAAAGATCACAAACCTCCAGCATCTACCATCTTGTTAGAAATCCAGAAGAGGCCTTTATTCCCCTTCTCTACAGCCCCAACTTGCCACTGGTCCCATATATGCCCTTCAGACGTACCCATCTGTCAGAGAAATCACTTTTAGATTCTAAGACCAGACACTAAAATTAGACTCCCTACCTCTTCCCTCCATATCATCATGAAGGCAAAACTGCAATTAAGGCTTGTCAGGTCCTACCTTTCAAGCATCTGTGATTAAGTTTAGAACAAACAGACCTATTTTCTATTCACCCCGCAATTGCATACAGCAGTCAGAGAAAAAGGGTTCAAACTATTAGATCAATTGCCTGCAGCTTTTCACCTGCTCAGAGTTTAAATGAGCACAGCTGTCTCAAAAGCGTCATAAGGAAATTCTGCTTGTCTCTTTTTCTGATAAGCCACTGTTCTTCCCCCATTATTTTTTTCCTTATGGTGGGGTACTCAAATGATTAATTTTGTTCTATCTTTTAGTCTGGCCTTGGCAAAATTAGGCTGCAGTCTTTCTGGAAACATGTAGGTCAGAGGACTGAGGAACAGGAACTTGATATTCCCATTTAGCTATTGGTTTCCTACTTGCCCTCCCTAACATATTCTATCATACTTTAGTTGATAGAATCATAGAATCGTTTTGGTTGGAAGAGACCTTTAAAATCACCAAGTCCAACCGTTAACTTACCACTAAACCATGTCCCTTGACACTACATCTATGCACTCAGACAAAATATTATACAGTGGATAAAATGAGGCACGCACATAACACCACACAGAAGATGATGGTCTGTCTCCCCCATCATCTCATCTTCATTTTTGCCCTGCTCATATTATCAGCATATGTCCACACAAAACAAAGCCTTCCTCAGTTAGATCTCCGTAAAACTGTATGAGCCATTCCTTCATCCCTTCGAACTTTGGAGGCTGTTCTGGTACACTGATGTTATTAAAAGGGAAATTTTCAAAAAGTTGTGAGCTTTTATTTAAACATAATTCTCCAAATTATGCATAATTTCAGTCCTTTGAAAATCCCTTTGTTTATCCACAGACACCCTAGAAGGCTGTGCCGCCTTACAGAGTGACCTGGTCAGCCTGGAGAGTTGGGCAGAAAGAAACCTTATGAAGTTCAACAAGGGCAAGTGTAGGGTACTGCACCTGGGGAGGAATAACCCCATGCATCAGTACAGGTTGGGGGCTGACGTCCCGGAGAGCAGCTCTGTGGAAAGGGACCTGGGAGTCCTGGTGGACAACAGGATGACCATGAGTCAGCAACGTGCCCTGGTGGCCAAGAAGGCGAATGGCATCCTGGGGTGCATCAAGAAAAGTGTGGCCAGTAGGTCGAGGGATGTCATCCTCCCCCTCTACTCTGCCCTGGTGAGGCCACATCTGGAGTACTGTGTCCAGTTCTGGGCTCCCCAGTTCAAGAAAGACAGGGAACTGCTGAAGAGGGTCCAGCAAAGGGCTACAAAGATGATTAGGGGATTAGAACATCTCTCATATGAGGAAAGGCTGAGGGACTTGGGTCTCTTTAGTCTAGAGAAAAGAAGATTGAGGGGGGATCTTATTAATGCTTACAACTGGAACAGGCTGCCCAGAGAGGTTGTGGAGTCTCCTACACTGGAGACATTCAAAACCTGCCTGGACTCCATCCTGTGCAACCTGCTGTAGGTGACCCTGCTCTGGCAGGGGGGTTGGACTAGATGATCTCCAGAGGTCCCTTCCAACCCTGGACATCTGTGATTCTGTGATTCTGTGGGTACTTCTCTGTTTGTGGGTTCTATTGTAAAATTAATGGTAATGTTTATTTACAAAATACATATTCATGCTGTTTATTGAACTTTCTATCACAGAACAAAGATTTGTTTTAATTTTTTATAAACTTATTTTCAGTTTTTATTTCTATACAACAATGCCTCTTTTTAGTATTCTCCTAAACCAAATGCATTATAGAGTAACAGTTTCTTCCATCTTCTTCCTTGGAACTTAATACAGAATGCCAAAAGAAATATATTAGATGAATCCAACTTTAAATCACATCTCTGCAGTTTTGTGATGACCTTTATTTTATTTTTTACTGTGTTTTTTTGATTGATAAAGAATATTTCTCAATGTATGTGATATCTTCTATTCACATCCTTTGAGTCAGACTAAAATGTAAGTGGAAATTCTCTGGTTAATAACAATGTACTCTCTGTGTGACTTAGATGCAAACTCAGAGACACCTTTGAAGACAGAGGTAATGCCTAGAAGAACTTAAGACATTTGTCTATTTTTAAGCATCTGACACAAAAAAAAAGTGAATGTAGCAGCCTTAAAACCCTTCAGAGTTTTTCTGATTTGAGAGAAGATATGTTCAGATCCTTCCTATGTTCAGGTCCTTATCTAAACTAACTACAACTCAGTTTAGAGGTGAATAGAAATTGCCCATGCGTACAGCTCTCCAGCATTTGGCTGAAATAGCACCTTCATTTGCATTTTTCTGACAGAGTTCTTTGCTTATTTTCTTTTACATAACTTGGTCCAATACTACATGGAAGATGTGATGCACTCCAATTTTATATAACTATTGTGCGTTTCCTCAAAAGTGAGTTGATCTCCATCTGCCTAAAAGTGACTTATTAGCAAGTGTTTCAGTTCCAAAGGCAACATGATTGTGCATTGTGAAACAAGATCTTTTGGGGTTTTTTTACCATTACTGGTGCTATTTTATTCCTTGTTTACACTCAGTGGACTAATGGAACTCACCTGTGTCAAATTTTGTTCCAAAATTGTAAGTTTTCATTCAATAAAAATGTGGTTCTAGCACTTCCCTTTGTTATGCAAACTTTAAAATAACCCAGCTAATTTTAAGGAATAGTATTTTCTCAGAATCTGCAACAATCTAAACCAATATTTTTGATAAGCGTGAATGATCTTCATGAGAGTTGCTAATCTTATCAGTGTTAATCTTTGCCTTAAGAACAAGAAGCTAGGTCTGATTACTGCCTGATGTTTTTGTGTAGCAAGTCTATGATGTAATATGGCCTCGTCAGTACAAAAATATACAACTAGATGGAGGCCATAAAGATACACTATTATTGCTGCAATATATTTTGTTAGAAAAGTAATAGAGGAACTATTGTATTAGTCCTTGCTAGTCTTTTACTAGATTAACAAATACTCATCAAGAAAATTATCCAACATTTTCATGGTGCCACTAATATTGAAAAAGAGCATGGACACTGACACTTCCCATATGTATTTAACTTCTGCTTGCTTCAGTCAACAGAATTTCTGCAAGTACTGTAGCAGCAGAACGTGAAAGCTATAGCTGACTGTGAAAGTTATAGTTCTAGTCAGCTTTTGCACCTTGTTTTATTTTTTTTATTTAAAACAAAGAACGTAACGCTGTAAAAATCTGTCCTAGGGACAGAGAGAGATTTGATAATTTCTTTCTTATGCTATGGTCTTCATAGGATTTTTGCTTGCACTGTAGTTTTGTTTTACATCTTCTCAGACAAAATTATATTTAAATGTGCATCAGCTCAAGAAATCATGAGTCAATTTCAGTCGTAAAACTACATTTCATGGTCTCTTTTTCTTCCTGTAGAATAACAGTAACATTACACCAAATTATCTGTCTTCTTTGTTTGTGGGAGACTTGGGATCTATGTCTCACAAAGAACATGGGGTGAGGGAATGCTGACTTTACATGATGTTTCTTCTTCGTGAAACAGCTGGATTGATGTTAGTATCACTCCTGCTGGGACCTTTGCAGGTTTAATTACCATAATTGTTGAAGTGGATCTGCTTATAAAAAAACTTGTCCATATCAGTACTCAAGCCAGGGAAACGGATGCACTTTTCCTTAAGGGACTACCTCAGGCATTTTGAACAATTTTAAAGTGCAGGTTTCGCTCACATTATATAATGTCTGAATTCAGAGGAATTTCATGGGTGTAAGTGAACCCTGACTTCGACCCTTATGTTCTCTTGGACACCATGTCCTTTTGCAATGTCTGTGTTTCTCTGAAAAAGATACCACATTTCCTACCATTTCCTTCAGTAAGGTTTCTACATGTAAATAGAACATTTTAAACAAAAGTAAACTGTAGATTTATGGTTCTTATTATCTGACAAACTTCTGTATTTATTTATATTTTATTGGTTTTGATTGATATGAAGGAAAATATTTTTTAATCTTACTTCGCATATTTAAGAAAACAAACGCAGACCACAGATGTATTTATTGTAATGTCTTAAAAGGTGCATATTTTTACCTCAAATGCAACAAAACGTTGGGAAATCATAACAAGTTTCTGGCACAATCTTATCCTTGTGATAGAAAGAATATTTTCATACAAACAGCAGATTCCTCAGATACACTTTTTCTGCTGTTTTTAGTTGAAGTAGACTTCTTTGTGGTTGGATGAAGCTTTCCCAAGTGAACAAATCATTTAAATGTTAACTAGTACTTTGAGTTTCATTTTTTTCCTTTTTTTTTTAGGTCTGTCAATTGTGTGATAAGTCCACGTCCCAAATGGAAAGGCAGGCAGGCAGAATCAGGGGCTTGCATTCTTTTCAAAATTGAAGAGAGTTGCTCTGTCTTGCCTAAAACAGTGTGGGGACAGAAGGCTACAAAGATTTATAATATGTCAACACCTTTTTCCTGTACCTACAATAATCTTTAAATTCTCTTTCTGTTTCCAAACTGATCAGGGTTAAAACCCATTTTATATCTTTTGCTTTGGTGTATATCAGGTGCATACTAGATTGTTCCTACCTACAAAGGTAGGAGTCCTTCAGAAAATGCTTCATGCTCTGAGGCAGTGATTGCTTTCAATCTCTTCTGCTTGTAGGACACAGACTCCAAAAGTTCTTTCTATCTGAACTTGAATTCTAATTGTGTCTTGGAAATACATGTCCCCTCTGCTGAAATATCACTTGACACAAAAGTGAATCTGTAACAGAAAAATAAAATAATAATAACAAACAGAGAAATCTCATACAACCGCCTGAACAAAGGAAGGAGTGTGAGCAGGAGGATGATATCTAGAAATCTACCTGAAGAAATAACATGACCAAATGTTTATTTGGATGTTGGAAATGGCATATATAAATGGTGAAGTTAAAGGAATGAAGAGCAAGTCCAGATAAATGATGAACTGTAAATGTCCTACAAAACAGCAGAGGAGAAACCTAGAGTGGTCCTTCTGCCTGTCACCTCTGTGAGCAGCTTGGTGCTGCTCTAGGTGCTCCTGATGGACCACCACAGAGCTGTGAAGGGGCCACACCATGATGATTAAAAGTTCAGTCTCCATTCTTTCTTCTTTGTCCCTCAGGCAACAGGTAACACAGGGTCATGCTTTCTTCCCTCCTTCCTCCCTCTAAAGCATGGAGGTGTGGACATTATGGGTTTTTTTTTTCAGCTATATTACTGTGGAGACAGTGACCTCCTGCAGAAGAAACAGTGGTTAGCAGGGAGTGTTAAATTTTTAAATTAATAGATAGATATTAGCTTGAGTTTGTCATTTAGCACCCAGATAGTTCAGAGAGGAGAGAAGAAAACAATACTAAAAACTAAAGTCTTCTCATTATTTTTGATATCCAGCTCTATATTAATTGGGGAAGGGTATATGTAAATTGGTGAAGGTATGTGAATTAGTAACACATAATGATTTTAAAAGTCTCATTTTCTTTAAAAATAAAATCATTAAAGAAAATAAACGCCTTTTGAAGCAGATGGCTTATTTTTAACAATTTACATTGGCATTATGAGGTAAAAACATCCCCATGTTCTAATCCAGGCTGAACAAAACCAACCCTAATTACATGTGTTCAGCAAGCAGATTTGGTTTCTACTACAATAACAATAATGCACATAAATATGGTACCTCAAACTGAAAGAGCAATAAGCAGAAACCTGCACAGAGCATTCAGAAAAAAAAAAAAAAACCAGAAAAAAAAACCCACCCAGAAAAAACTTTACAAGGAATCTGGTAACCTACTTGCCAGATTACCTACTTTTATATGAATAAAAAGTAAACTGGACGTGAAATGTAAAGACAGGACTTTGGAGACACAGTTCATGCCTTTAAATAATTGCACAGAGAACTGCCAGCGGTTGTTCAGGACTGGCTCAAGTACAGTTCTCAAGTAGGAATATATTAAGTAATCAGTCGCAAGGACCTGTGTGACTAATATTGTCTCCTATAAAATTTAGGAACACAAACCTGACCTGTAATGAAATGTGATGAAGTGGGAATTTCTTGGAACTTCATTTTGCCCCTGGATAGATCAGTAGAAGACAGGAAATTAGATGTCTCTGAAATAAAAAATAAAACCAACTTGATGATCATAACCACAAAAATCACTGTCATATCTATTCTGTGCTTATTAAAGGAAATTCTGACAAAAAAAAAAAAAAGTATTTTCTAATAGGTTTTCTAAATATTAACCTGCAGAACAGAGTTAGAGGGAATACTGACTAGGAAAGATCAAAGACCAAATGATTACCAGAAATATCCTAGGGCTTTTGCCCATGACTATGGCAGATCACCTCAGATTTCTGTTGTTAAACCTAACTGACACCTTTTCTTTGTTTTAATAAATTACCTCTTCAGCTGGCAGTTGTGTTTTTGATTATGTCCTTAATTTTAGTTTCTGCTAGATATGCAAATATACCCACACTTTCAAAGGAGTTGAAACTTATGTCTTAACATGGTGATTCTGACCTTTGATTTGTCACTAAAATAAATATTTATAATACCTTATTAATTAAGCCTTTTGACTTTGAAATTGAGGAATGTAATGGGTATTTAAGGTAGTACTTCTTGCCTTACAAAAGCAGGCAGAATAGTGTTTGCTTTCTACTTCTAGAAACTGAGTTTGTTTCCAGGCAAGGACATGTACATGAAATTACATCTCTTCTCTTAGAATTTCTTTGTCTAATATTTAAAAGACAAAACAAAACAAAACAAAACTGAAGTTGTAGGGAAGAGCTTTCATAGGGAAGGAGGGGAAATAGGCTGGAAAATTTGGCAGATGGTAGTGGGAGCTTCTGGAGTATGGTAGTTACCTCTTTCCACCAGAAGGGTTGTTGCACTTCATCACTCCTAAAGTTTAGGTGAATAGTACTTTTATAGTGTTTTAGGATCCAAAAAGTAAAAGCAATATATAATTACTTTGCATTCAGTTCAATCTACAGAAAAATAATGACTAGAGTAAATATCAGATAAGAATCCCCCCCCCCCGCCCCCCGCTAGTCCTTCTGGCTTTTATTAAAATAAACATCAGTTTAATGATTTATTTTGAGCATTACTCGTTTTTACAGAAAGACACCGGTTCCAGCACTTTTCAGTAGGTGTCCAGTCTGACATTTCTGTATAGTGTCTCCCAAGAATAATAAAATCTCTTCCATGCCTGCAGGCTCCATTATCTACCTTACCTTTCCCCCCCCATTTGGAATCATTACCTTGAGTGACTCACAAGGTCTTAATAACACTGAAAGTTAAGAGAACCTGTATTAAAATGTAGTGACCCTCAACTTTTCCACTTGGCTAAGTGACAGGAATAATAGTTGGTTACATGGAAAGCATTATTACCAATTTGCATCTCTTGCTAGCTCAGAGTTGAGTTCAGAAAGCCTGAAATTCTTAGGGCCAAACCCTTCCTTGGCTCACATCTCCTCTGACATGGTGCTTTGCTTGAAGATGAAGAGTAGTCCTGTTCAAGTCAAAGTCAAATTCAGTGGGACTCTACAGCA
>NW_009647830.1:7112170-7262412 GCF_000708025.1 Charadrius vociferus | reverse complement strand
CCAGAGGAGGTGCTGCGTGGTGGTAGGCACGTTGGCCGGGGCCATGATAAGTGCTTCCTGCAGACAGGAGCAGTGAGGGATAGACACAGCTTGCCCATACGCAGTGGGCTGGCATGGGTGCACCTCGTTGGGCAACACTAACACGGTTCCTTTCATCCCCGAGTTTGGGAGTCTGTTTATGCCAGGTCTCCTTGAAACGGGTGAGAATCAATTTCCTGTCTCCTTAACACGTCTTGTGCATCAGAGAGAACAGAAGTGCTAGCTTCAGATGGATGGAGATTCACAGAAGTTATCTCTACTAACCAGTTAATGATTTTCATGTTGACGTTAAGAAGGCTTAATACAATATGCATATATTACACTGCTCTTAAATTCTAATAAACACAATATTAATGTTATTTTGATTGCCAGTTTTCTCTGAGATAAGTATTTTATTCAAATTCATTACAGGTTTAACACTGTGGAAACTCATTAAGTGCTTCTAATTTAATGAGTTTTATAAACAAAAAATATTTGTTTATAGTGTAACCTAACTACATTCCAAAATAACTTGATACTGTGGAAATTAGTTTTCTGAGGCCAGAGAAAAGGAACACATGCAAAGGATTTTTTTCTCAGGTAGATCATTAGTACAGAGTTGTTCTGCAAGGTACAGTGTATAGCAATAGCCAATCTCCAGAGCTTTACCTTATTTAAATTGGTTACCTACTAAAGGGCCTGGGCTGGATTTGTGGAGCGTATTAGGTGAATAACACAGTATTATTTTATGGCAAATGCATTTTTAGCTGCTATGGGGTATATTACATATAGCTCTTTGGTGCTGACTTATGGGCCTTGACAACACACATCAGGCTGTTTAAATCATTAGAGTGTTATTTTTCTTCCCCTGAGGAATCATAAAGGGAAGCCCTGCTAACCTGTCAGCTCCCCTCTGCCCTCCTTTCCCGTTTTGTTGTACGAAACCTTAAATATGTAGATGGGATTCCTGGAGCTTGGCTGGTTTCAGAGCCAAGATTCAGATTTGGTTGAGCTGCCCAAAGCCCATAAATTCAGGACAATTGGATGGAAACAGGAGGCCAAGTTCAAGGGTAGAAAGCTGGGTGAAAAAGACTGATGATTTGAGTATCCGAGGCTTCCAGGAGGAACGTTTTCCCCCTCAGTCATAAAAAGTAAGGAGAGACATGACGCCTCAATGTTATGGCTGATAAAACAAAAGTAGAAAAGGGTAACTCACATTTGGGAATATAACATGGATTGATTTGTGTGTTGTTGCAGTAGAGGCGAGTTTGGGGATCCCGTCAAGGGATGGGGCAATGATTTTGCATCATCGTGATGCTATTCATAACTCTAAGGGTAAGCCCTACCCTTACATTAAGACTATGTTAAGACTGAAGAAAACTGTGGATAATGGTGGCTTCAGAAGGTGGTGAGACAAAAAAGGGAATTCCAGAGCCACATAAAATGAAGTAAGTTTCGTGGCTTTCCTGGAAAATAGTAGAAACACCAGTAAACATACAGATTCAAAAGTATTGTAGAAGAAAATCCTTGACACAATAAAAATGTCCCCAAATCCCCAAACCTATTACTTGTACTATAAAAACAGCATGAAAATATTGAATATTGCTGCTTTTATAAATTATGAGTTTGAGTTTATTGGCAAATTTTATCTGAGGAGATGACATTGGACGCTTTAATTTTCTCTGCATTTTCAGTCTATTATCACTATTGAAACATATAGGAACTTCAATCAAAGGCTCATTGTACTGTCCATCAGATGAACAAAAGACAGAAAATTGCTCTCCAGAGACATCTCTTTAATCTGATTCACTTCAGATTATTTTTCACTCTGTCTGCAGTAGGTTAAAATAGAAAAAGACCTAAACACCTTGAACCATTTTATGATTTTTAAAGTTGTGTCTTGTTCCTCAGGGTTTAAATTAGAGAGTCATGAATTTTTCTTGACGTCATTCAAAAAATAATATGGAAGATGGATATTTAGTGCTTGATTCTTTGATTTTCAGGCTACTAAGAGAGGTATTCTAAATGCTTTCTGAATTGTTTTTCCTTTTTGTGTTCTCTTTTTCTTCTTTCCCTTCCTTTTTTATATATGCTGCTCTGTAACTTTTGCTAAATATTATCAGCTTCTGAAAGATTCCTGAGAGACAGAGTTAAATATAATTTTTGCCAAATTTTACCAAGGAGGGGCAAAATAATAAAATTCAGTGACTCCAGATGTCTATGACTTTTAATATACAAGAAGTTCTCATTTCCTTATGAGATGGACTTGGACCAGTGCTCTGTAAAGGGCAACCTCCAGTTCAGAGAGACTTTCTCCCAGTGTTTGAAAGGTCTGATTTGCCTGATGAATGAAACTGTGAATTGCAGTTGTTGTCAAGGATTGTACATCTGGTGGGTAGCCTAATTATCCTTGAATGCTGAAGATAAGAGGCATGTTGAACTTTCCTTGGCACTGTGAGAAGTGTCAAGTTTGAGTTTCATAGACACTATTCATAACTTCAGCAGCCTATGTTGCTGAAGAGACATGTAATTTTGTGACTTTATGTGGATGATTTTTAAAGTATGTTATCAAGTGAACATTTATTAAATAAATTTAAAAGGAGCTTAGATGTAAGGGAAAAATCAATCATTTTTTTTGCAATGCTACTTGAGGACTTCAAATGCAATTCTGATTTCAAAGGAGCTGAATGGAAGGTTTCAAAAGTTCCTGTCTTTCCTCAGCATGGAAGATTTTGGGACATTTAGAAAGCTATAAAATTCTCAAAACCCCTTGAAATTAGCAAGACAACTGCTGTTGAAGACAATTTTATAATATAATTTTATTTTTCCTTATTTAGTTAATAATGTATACAAAACTGAAATTACTTTTCCAATGCTTTCCCTCAGTTTTTGTATTCACACACTGAATCTCACTTTCTTGTTTCATACATGTACTCAGCCACACGACATCTGATGAAACTGCTTGAAACATAATCACTCCCTTGCATAAACATTTCTACCAATACTAAAGCTAGAAGTTTTCAGGTTCTAAAATGTACAATTATCCTTTCTTACCTAGCATGTCCAATTTATCATTTTTGCATATTTCTGCAATTCTTGGAACCAGAGAGAATTTGAGTTGTACTGTCCATTTTTCTGCCAAATTTTGCTGACTCTGGAGCTTTGTATGAGCTTTGAGCTTTGTATGAGCTTGGGATAATCATTCATATTTTAGGGGTTTAATCAAGCTAAGCCTGACCTTCCAACCATGTGATGAATAATTCATAGCTATTAGTTATTCTGCTGTATAGTAAGAAACATTACTTCTTACAAGTAAGAAACATTACTTCTTACAAGTAAGATGTCAACAAGTTCTTACTGCTGAAGTTTCTGTGACAATAGATGCTGGTCAATATACTGATAATATGACCAAATTTTCCAGGATGTTTTACTTGGCTTTTGCTACCGAAGGTGCTAATTGAAATCAATATTTCCATTTCCACTTGTATAGGCAGGTAAGTTGTGCTAATTAATGACACATTTTCAACTATGATCTTTTTTATAACTTTGTAGATGAAGAGTTTCAGGAATGAAAGAAGTGAGAAAAGCTTGGGAACACAAAGAAAGTCTTGTTTGCCATCATCATCTTCCTGGAAGAATGATCTCTGTGGATTTCCTTACTGAGGAGAAAAAGAAGTGCCTCCCAGTGTCTAAAGTGTATCCCCCTCCTAAGGGTTTGGCTGCTGATGCTCCAGACCAGATTTGCTCTGGTACAGCTGTCTAACTTTGGATCTGACTGCTGGGAAAACACAAAGGTTGTGAGAAGAGCTGAGGGGAGCCTCCCCTTGCTCGGATGGTAATTTACATCCTCGGTTTCTGCCTGAGCTACATCACAGCTGTGCCTGTGCCTGTGCCAGTGCCTTTCACCTCCCTGGCCTGACCCATCCTTCTTGAACTGGCTCCCTGGCTTCACATGGGACCTGCATCCTCACTACAGACCTGCCTGGCAGGCTGGGATGGGGCCAACCCTGGTCATCATCACCAGACCTATTCTGCTCTGCTTGTTTGGGTAGGGTGGGAACGACAGGGAGGGCAGTGCCTTGCCTTGCCATCACTCCTGGCTCCCAGCTTGCCTTCCCTTACAAAGCAGCCCTCTCTTGCTGCTGAGAGTCTTGAAATGTACCAGGCCTTTCTACAGAAAGTTTATAATTAGCAGGGGCTTTTTTTACATTCCGAGGGCATATTGGGACTCTGTTGTGGATCTGGATTTATGTGAAAGCTGTACTAGACGGATAATATTACAGAGTTTTGGGAAGAGCTAATGAACCTGGCACTCAGTCTTCTTTGTTGTACCCAAATTAGAGCCCATATTGCCTACGTTCTCCACCAATTTGTTACATTAAATTTTAACATCCCAGGTTGCTCAGAAGTAACGTACTTAAAGTGAGATTCTTGATAGCACAGTAAGAACATGTTCTGGCCTTCGGTGATGGCTGTAGGCTGGTATCCTCAAAAAGCATTCCCAGGAAGGTTCCCCACGCAATTACCATGTAAGAAAGTACAGGCAGGTTGACTGTATTCTCCACTTGCTTGTTACATTGCAATTACAAAGCTAAGACAAGCCCTAGCCCTAAGGCCTTGTGCAGCTAGTAGAAAGTCTGTGGCCTGTTACTAGCAATGACAACAATGTATTTACTGGATTACATGACTGTATAGTCTTAAATCTAAGCAAACAGTTTGCATTAATATCCAAATATCTAAGGAAAGCAGCTGTATGTACAGGGAAACCTCTTTCATTCAGGTTTACTCTTATCTCCTGCCTACACTTCTCAAGAGGAAACCTGCTGTTGGTGCCACACAGCTAGACAACTTCTTTCTGACCATTTAGGTACTTCTAGAACATTGTGGAGATCCAGGCTATTTGCTAGCCATCCATGAAAGGCTCAGGGAAGATGGAAAAATGATTTATGTGCCAGTTTCAGACCAGCTGATTCCTCTGTCATCCAACATGAATGATGAGGATCATCTACATGAGAAGGTAGGACTCCAGTGCCGCGACATGTCAGCTTGACTGCTTCTTTGTGGAGAAGGCAATGAGTTCTTTATTCCCTTTTCTGCAGAAGAGGAGATGGTGATAGGGTCTGATAAATGTTTATGCTATATCAAAGGCAGAAAAGAAACCCTATTGTTAAGCAACTTCTGACTGTCATTTTCATATTCTTCTTGGTTTCCATTTCAGAGCACAATTAGGCTTGGGTTAAGAAGGAGAAGAAAAGGAATGAAAAGCCCTGCAGGAGAAATACTTACAAGATGTCTCTTTTCACTTTTGCACTTAATTTCTATGAAATACCACTTGATTTTGTTTTGAAAAAAAAAAGAATGTCAAGGGCCAGATCCTCAATTCATAACTCTCATAAACATTTCTGCAAATGCATCCAAGTTGGCAATACTGGAACTTTTCTGAGACTTTTTTATAAGTCAAAAGAGCAAAAAAAAAAAGCCAACCCAAAACCAACACACACACACACACACACACACACCCCCACACCCAATCCTCTAGTTTTACTGACTACACTTGCCAGTAACCTTTATCTACTTTTCTCCTTCTTTTCCATTTCAGTCCAAATTCACAAGAAAAAAAGCTATGGTCAATGGCTTGATGATGGGGCTGTGGAGATGGGAGCATTCCAATAAGTCACAGACTATCATGTAGGCAGCTGTGAAGCTGTCACTACAGAATTGGAGCTCCCCACATGTTGACATGTCAGGAATTTGGCCCACTAGTCACTGGAGTTGCTGGTAACACTCTACCTTGGAACTATTCTAACTCACATGCCTTTTGTGATAAAACAACTCTTTGTATTAACTTCTTGAATCCTGTTGCCACCTTCCCAGAGTAAGCACATCAATTTTTCTAGCTATTGTACCTACAAGGTTGTAAAACCAGAGGAGAGGTGCAGTCATTTCAGCTAACACATCATAACACACAACTGCAATAACTTTTTTTCCCTTCTGACTATGCCAGTGGTGACTGACTGTGGTGGAATAACCCATTTGCAGCACCAGAATCCTTACAAATGGTTATCAGATGTTTAAAGTGACTCGGAAGAAATATATCATGGAAGAGGGAAGAACAGGGAAAGTGAAGAAGCCTAGTAGCTGTGATTAAAGTATAATCTTGACTTCTGGCAGGCAAGATATGTGCTGCATTCAGACTTGCATCAGTCTGGCAGACTTGATGGTGGAACTGTCTCAGGAACTGCAGAATGGTGAGGTGCTACATGGAAATTCTGGCGTCAGCGGGAAAACCTTCACGCTCTTGCTCTCTCAGGGATCTCACAGACTGAAGGCTAAGAGTAGATTAAGCCCAAGATGTGAAAACCCAATTCCTTAGGTTTATAGTTTTATGCATGTGAAACAGTGATTTATCCTTTAATGGCCCTTTTGAATGTGGTATAGGTATTTGGTTTTGCAGATGATTGTTTTAGTAAGGCTAATGTGCAAGAGAGGGGATGGGCCTGCTGTTCCTTGTTAGCCAAAGAAGATCAGTCACCAAGTGGTAAATAAACTAAAGCAGAAAGAAAAAGAAAATGAATGGCAAACAAGAGAGAGAAATGAATAAGAAAGTCTATTTCTCTTTTCAACAGTTGCTGTCTTGGATCATTCCTGTTGGTAATTTTTTTCTTTTCTTAGGTCTTCTCTCTCTATTTCCTTGTCTTTCTATTTTTTCATTATGTGTACACAGAAAGGATGTTGAGTAGAAAATTGAAGCAAAATACATGAAAACCAATTATCACCTATCCTGGTGCTATTTAAGACTTCCTTATAACTCAAGGGTAGTTCCTGCCTTGTTTTGTTCACTGAAAAATACACAAAAAAATATCACAAGAGCCATAGAAAACCTCCAAATATACATTTCTTAGCTTGCAGTGTGCAATGCTAAATCATAGCTCTTCAAATTAATATCCTTCATAGCAAACAAAGTAGACAAAAGAGTCTAGTGACATTGAAGAAATTGTTCCCCACTCTATTGTCAGGAGATATCGAGCTGGAAACTTAGAAAGGAGGAGCAGAAGGAAGGACTGCACAGTAGTCATTCCCCACTGAATGCCATCTCCCTTTCTTCCCTTTTTTCCTGTCCTTCATCCTTCATTCCTCTTCAGTGAAACAGCTGCAGATGTTTCCCGTATCAGAAGTGATTAAAGACCTTTCCTTTATTTAAACCATAGTTCTAGTTTGCAGCAGAGTTTCAGCTATTAGGGTGCCAGATTAGGTGCAGTTAAAACAACATTTGTTCTCTCATTTCAACTGGACGTAAAGTCTTCCATTGGCAGCCTGTGATTTCTCTTCTAAAGGTGCTTAGATCTAAAATACACTTGGCCAAATTCAATACGTATTAGATTTAACACAGATTGAGTCTGGCATCCCAAAATCAAACAGAGGAGAATCTATTCAGGGCTGCAGTGTACTGAAACCACAGTTATCAGGGATTTCAACTGCTAAGCCCCGAAGGGTCACACATCTCTAAAAAGCCTATAGTGATCAGGACATGCAGGGATTTGCTGCTGTTGTGAGGGGTATTTCCAGATACATTCCTCCAAGAACTTTCCCCCCTCCACCCTCCATCTCCAGACGCTATTTCTGCTGGCACAGAATAGATTCTTACCCTTTAGCGTCAGTCCATCATACAAGCACTTATACATAGCTTAACCTCATAAACCACTGGGACCTGATCTGCTTTTGAGACTTTGCCCCAAATGCTGTTGACAGTGCTGTGGGTTGGAGACGAAACTGCTAATACAGCAGCATTCCTGTTCACCCCATCCTTCTATAGGGGCTTGGAAGAGATATGTGGGGCTTTAACTGTGCCCTCTCAGCAAATGGTGAGACTCTTTGTGGAGGCTGCCCATGTTGTTCAGGTGGTCACTTCTGTGAAAAAAGTAATAAAGTGAATGGAAGCTTTTCAACTGGACCACCTTGTCTTATGCATGGATTTCAAAATACATGTCATAACATTTTAAGAAATCACATCTGACTATTCCAAGAAATGGTATGCATGATGCACAGAAATATATAAAGATACTGAACTTGGCATAAGATTTTGCTGAAATACTTGAGCTGAAAATAGACTTTGTAATACACAAACATGATATATATGCTTTTTCAGCTAAAGAGGGAAGATGCTGCCTATGCTAGTGGCTTTGCTTTGTGGGATGTGTAAGGAAATCCATGATTTCAATCTCCCAGTTGCACAGATAAGTGGAAAGTTTTAAGTAAGACAAATAAAATGAAACCATTTCATTCCATTCAGCATACCACATTAAAGTACAGTAGCTTCAAATAATGGGTTCATAAAAAAACATTGGCTGTCTCTCATGCGGTTCAAACATCTCATTACTGTCTGGTTATAAATCTACAGACAGTGGAGGTTCCTTTTATGGAGCGGTCTTTCAGCTAAAATGGTTATGAACAGATCAATACATTTGTTATGAATAATCTCTTTTAGAACATGGGCAAATGTGACTTAGCAGTTTTGACAGAAATGGAGCCAAGTGGTGCGTTATAGATTTCAACAGTCTTGCAGCTGGTTCGATGAGGTGAAATCTGTAACTGACCTGTTGAGCAGTGAGAGCAATAACAGAAGGAAATAAAGAAAAAAAATGATCCGCTGTTGTTGTGGTTTGGGCCAGACTGACCACTGAAAACAAATGACAGATGCCGTCCCCCACCTCTCTCTCCAAGGAGAGGAGGGAGACAGAGAAAGAGACTTATAAGTTTAAAAAGCCCCTGAACTACTTTAATGAAAATATTAATAATAAAAAAAGAAAATAATGAACTATATACAATACATACAAAATTGTATCAAGCTCCCAGGATGACAGTCACGACACCGGCTGTCACTGGGGCAGTTCCAGGCTGGACTCAGTGACAGACGGGAGCTGGATTCAGGATCTGCATTCAGGATTGGGATCAAAGGCAGATCAACAGACAGAGTCCTCCTCAGACGTCCGCCATTGAAGAAAGAGAGCTGACCCTTTGATCCCTCAGGTTTTATACTGAGTATGAGACAGATGGGATGGAATACCCTGTTGGTCAGTTTTGGGTCACCTGTTCTGTCCACTCCTCCCCTCTACACTTTTCCACTTCCAACCCTCCAATGTGGCACATAACCAAGTTAGCTGCACTTGGTTGTTATAGCAATAAGTATAAGTGAGAGCCTCTCTGCATACCATTCCTTGGCATAAGTTAAAAACTATAAATTAGAAACTCTTATCTCTCTGGGAATGAACACTATCTGGACAATATGCTGTTAATTTCAGAGAGTTTGGTTAGTTAGAACAGGGTTAGATGCAAAGTAAAATTACTGAACAGAAAATTGGTTCTGTTTAACCTCAAACCAGGACAAGTGCAGCTTGGACTTTTAGCTGATTTTTGTATTGGATGTATATCTAGCATAAGAAAGATGTGGTGGAAGCGATTTTCACATAACATTTTGTTATTTAGTAGCTTTTCTTACAAAAAAAGCTACAATGAAGCTACAAAAAACCTATTTTTATCCATCATTGTGCAGAACAATTGTGTACTAGTGGTTAGATCTGTTCCATCTTTGACCTTTAAAATGCAGTTGCTTCCAAAATGCCTTAAAGGTGACTGAAGACATTGAGTACGGTTTCTGAAGAAGTAGGAATTCAATACCTCATATGGCATGTGGCTGTGTTCCTGCACCCTCACTGAAGTCAGAAGGAGGCAAGGATACAAACATCTTAGAGCAATTAATGGCTTATGCACCATTGTCAGAGACATGCTTAACTGTGGAGAACTTGAATGTTCTGCTATTATTATTTCAAGTTCCTTTCTTGTCTAGTAGGAGCCCCTGTCTTAAATGAGGTCCCCTCCATCACCACACAGCATACAGGAAGTATTAGGTATGCAAGAAAGAACTTCAAAAGAACAAGGCGTTAAATGAAGAAAATGAACTAGATAGAAGAATAGAGGAGAAAAAGCATGAAACCTAGGTGTTTTGACAAACACAAGAGAGAGAAACGGTATGCAGAAAAGTAAGCCGCATCAGAATAGTCAATAAAATAGACCTCTTGTTTTGCCCGTAGGTAATTCTGGTTCAAAACCATGTTATTCCCTACTTACACCCATTTCCTACAGCCCTACATTGATTGATCACCGGGGTCTCAGATATTTTTGTGAAAGTCTTTCAACTTTTTCTGTTGGCATTGTTTTTAGAGCTG
Source organism: Charadrius vociferus (assembly GCF_000708025.1). Taxonomy (NCBI): domain Eukaryota; kingdom Metazoa; phylum Chordata; class Aves; order Charadriiformes; family Charadriidae; genus Charadrius; species Charadrius vociferus. The sequence goes on along the minus strand of NW_009647830.1, from coordinate 7,252,171 downwards.
CACAAGTAATTAGTGTTTAGGCCAAAGGGAATGAATCTGGAGTTCAGAGCTCTGAACACAGGGTGCTGGAATGTGAGACTCAAACCCTTCTTGCAGTACACCTGAAATAATTTCTGCAGTCTGGGACAGTTCCAATATCAAAATCCACCGGAGAACAGCCAACAAGATGAGCTGAAGAAGTTCTACATTCAAGTATCACCTCCAAGTCAGGGACATTTGCAGACATCAGTCTGCAGTCAGTAGCCAGCAGTCAGCAGATGTTTCCATAGAAGTCTCCCAAATTTCACTTGGATAGGTTAACTAGAGTATTCTTGGAGGCATATACTCACCTCTGCTGATTTGGAAAAGTATTCACCATTTTTTTCAGTAATTGCCGCCTGTTTCATTTGGCTGTGTTTTTCCAGAAGTCTGGCCTGTTGATGCCTTGAGTCTCCATACAAACAACCACTGTGCATGCCAGGACTGATCCTATGTCACATCCTTGGTGGGTGAATGACGCATCCAATTAACTCTTGGGTGTGCTGTTATTAGCAGATATCTGTTCTGGTTGTGGCAGCAGACCTATAGGATCGAGTCGTGTCATATGAGCAGTGGAAAGTACTGAGATTGACCCTCCTGCTTCCCAGAATTGAGGTTGTAGTGGAGTTGAAGGTGACTTAGGCAGCTTTGCTTTTTTTCGGTATAAATGAATGGGGACGATGCATTTGCTGAAAATTTGATAGCCCTCAGACTAAAATGCGTAAGATTCTTGAGAAAGTGTAGCATTATTTAACATGGAAAACATGAAAAAAATCAACAGGGTGCATAAGCTTGCAAGTCCTACCAACCGTTTTCCAATGTGAGGAAGAAAGCAATGCAAATCAAACTGTCCTGCACATATTGCAAACTTAGCCACACACTGAGCTGTAAGTAACGATTCGTTTCTGAATTCCATTGTCTTCAGGAGAAGCCTGCCTAAATGAAGGCTGAGTGAAAACTGAGGAAGAAGGTCAGAGCTTGGCTTGTGGTGATGTTTCTCTCTCATTTATTCCAGTGTTCTTTATGCTCAGATTCCCAACGATTGATGAACATTTGTAGACAATCATGTCTTAAAACTGTCTCTTCCAGGCTGAAGTCTTTACCGTCAAGCAGCAGTAAAGACATAGTAACACTATAGCAATTTATTTATATAAAACCAATGTAAGAATCAGTGGTTCACTGTGTTTATAATGAATTATCAATATAGCTTGTGTTCTGCTGTGCTGTGAGAGAAAATTTAATTCTGACCAAATGTTATAAAATAAAGGAAGGTATGATTATTTAGGCTTGAATTATATTGATTTTGGGTGGATGTTTTGGGTAGTATACAAATTTCTTTTAAGCTGTGCTAATGAAGGCTGGGATACGATCCCTTACGATCCACATGGAACAAAATATTCTCTGAGCTCTCACCATGAATACAGAGTTTCGTGTTGAAATTTTTTGTTCTGGATTTAGTAAAAAATATTTTCCATGAGGATTTTGTAAATGACACCCTTTAGTCACATAGGTTTAGAGACCTGTGCTATCCCATTTACTGAATTTTGTGAATTATATGAATATGATACTGTTACACAAAGAAAAAAAACTGTTGCCAAAATTGCTAAGCACCTAAAAATTCAGTGTAAAGAAATATGCCTCCTCCGTTCTGCACAGTAATAATCTCTTATTTTGTCACTGATGGCTATTTTGATTGGCAATGAAATACAATACAAGTGCCATTCGCTACACACTAGTAAAAACCTTTAATCAGAAAGTCAGCCCTGATACTGCAAGCCAGTTTACAAAAGTACAACCTTAAAGAGGGACCTTTAAACCTAACTATCCCCCTTACAAAAGAGAGTAAAAAAGAGAAATTATGCAAGGACAAAACTAATGTGGCTATTTTGTAGATTTGGACTTAGATTTGGACTTAAATTTCCATGGTGTTTTCTATTGTATGAACAAATATAATGCACATGCCAAAACCTCTGAAGTATCTGTTCATTTTCTTCTCAGGATTTTCAACTAAGATGATTTTTTAAGTTTTTATTTTAGGGACAGCTCCAAATGATCTCAGATGGAATTTTGCTTGAGTAATAGCTTCAACATTCCCATTGCAGACAGACCACGTTAATTTTTCTATGGTGTCTTTCAGAGGAAAAGTAGGAGGAAGTGGTAGTCAGGTATTTACTAATGATAAAATCATTAGTTTTATAACAAAATCACCTTTAATCACTGAAATATAGGAAAATACTATATTTTACTACATACTTTATAGATGTGTGGGAGCATGTTCCTGTAATTTTTTTTTTTTTTTTTAAAAAAGATTTAATTTTGCTCTTTAAATGAATCAGAGAACACGATGTTTTTTAGGACAAATATTTTATTTTCTCTGGCTCATTTTTTAATGTTTCCATTAAAGTACTAAGCAGACTTGCAAAATGCAAGGCTAGGGACTTTAAGCATTTTCCTATATATATTTAAATATAAAGATACATTTTAAACAGGATAGCATTTTTACTCTGTTAGAAATACGCTCACTATTATGTAAACGGCTTAAATCAGTAAAGATATGAATAATATTTCATTATTTATAAGTACGCATATAGTGCCTTATAGTTATGAATAAGAACTAATATCTGGAGTGTTCCACAAAAGACAATAAAGAGAAAGAAAACCTCTTCTGAGCAAGGAATGCCCTGATATGTGATCCAGGTAAATGGGATAAGGAACACTTTGCATGTTTTTCTGCCTTTCAGAGCAAAGATTAGGGACTGTGGGAACCGTTTCTGTATAGCCGATTCCGTGTCCAGTTGAACTGCATGAGGGCATCAGCAAAAGTCATTTACTGAAGGTAAGTATTATTACTGTGTGTTGTATGCTTTACTGGAAACTAGCTTACATGGAGAGGGAACAATTCTCATAGAATGAAAGTGGTTGATTCTCTTTTCTGATCTCTCAGGTTCCTCTGAGGAAAAGAGCTGTTCGCATTAATGGTCACTTGTTTTCTGAGGCTTATCTATAAGGTTGACAGCTTAAGCTTAAGCTAGGAGACTGCGAAAGAACTATCATTATTAAAGGGAACTCAGACTTAAAAAAAAAAAAAAAGGTATGTTTAAAATCAATTGACATAATTATAAACCAACACAGAAATTCCTTCAGTTTTAAGGTTCATAGGGCAGGAGACCTGTTTTAACATAAAAAAATGTTGATATTAAATGTTTATGTGTTGTTGTCTTCAACAAGCCTATGACCTATTGTGTAAATGTTTATGTCTCACGTCCATAAACCAGCAGTACACAGATTTTGTCCATTATGTCTAATAATATATTGACCTGTGTTGTCTCTCTCTCTCTCTCAATGCAGTTTTCTGTTTGCCAAAATTGCAGTCTTCACCAGATAGTATACTGGATCTGGGGAAACAAAATAAATACCACTTGGCCCTCTCCTTGCGGTCTTGAACCAAAACTGGGAAATATGAGTGATATACGTGATTCAGAACTTTTGAATATACTGAAATTCCACCTACTCCCAGAAAATAAATTTTATCTCTTGAAATATGCAACAGTACAACAACAAATGAGAGGACCAAAGGTGATTGTCTTTAATAAACAAGCAATTGCCTTATTAACCCTGAGTTTAAAAGTGCACACGCGCAAGGAGACTCATTACTATCAAGAGATGTGCGGAGCAAGCAAAGGAAGTGTTATTATCCCAGGGGTCACTGAGAATAGCAGCAAACAGGAGCAGGACGAACAGAAGGCTAGCTGAATGTAATTTCAATAAGAATTGATTTGTGGGGAATTGATTTAATGACTTTAAAAGGGCACTCACTGTATTAAACTCTGTGGCTATCCTGTGTTCTTACTGTCAAGTAAGGCGAAGCCTTTGTCTTTTGTTTTCTTCCCTGAGTGCAATGTGTCAAGGCATCTGGGGATATCAGGACCCTGTGAGAACCATAGCCAAGTCCTCCCTGGCTGGACGCTTCTGAGGTTGTTGTGATTGCGCTCAAACCAAGTTTCCCTGCATCTACAGCCCTTCGTCAGGGACAGAAGGCACATCCTTGGAGGCAACTTGCCCGAGGGCTGACAACCCATGACCCAGCTACTGGCACCTGGGACTGTCAGTACCCCTGGAGTTTACGAACCCCTTCACTCTAAATTTTGGCTTGTATGGGTTAACTTTTCAGAGGAAAATGTTAAACACTGAACAGAAACCATGTGCTGGTCATTCCAGTTACTTTTTATTAGTATTATACACAGATAATCAGATCCAGAGACAAACTGGTCCAGGCAAAATGCACTTTTATTTTTCTCACTATATTGCAGTTTGATCCATGCCATTTGAATCTCCAGAGTCTTTCAGTTCGTATCTTGCTTCTGCATACTGTGACACCCTCTTTCCATGTTTGCTGTCAGCATTCACCCTTACACAGGGGCTAATTTTCTTGGCCGCCCCTGCTCCCTCTGGGAGCAAGCTGTTTGTGGTCTGCCTCTATGGCTCTAGGACTCTTCCTCTGATTAATTTATTTGTCGAAGTTACAAATATTTTGTTCTGTATTTACAATTCTGTATTTCCCCCCACATACTCCCTATTCTTTAACGGAATCATTGCCCATAGTATTTTCATCAAATAAGTTGCTATGACATACCTTTTTCTTGGCCTGGAAAGTATATGACATATTTTATTTCAGCACCTGCTGTCAATGGAGCTTTAAGCTCAGCTAAAAATCTGACTTGTAGTGTGTGTTTGACCAAGCAAGTATGACTGGCAGCCTGGGAAATGTAGCAGTATTCTGTAGGTAAGTAACACAATTTCCTTAAAGCTCATTTTTAGCATGTTTTCTGGTAGACTATGTTATACATGCTACTGAAATATCTGATCACCCTCAGAGTGTGAGCAAAGTCTGAAAACCCACAGATGAAAAAAGAGATGTTCTGTCTTCTTTCTTTCTGTGGACAGGGCCCACACAATGAGCAATCCTGGAAGTGCTCCATGATTAGCTGTGCTATGTACTAAAGTTAATGGATTTTATGAGCATGAGAACTTCATATTTATTTGAGCGCATTCAACGAACTAGTTAATTCTTAACTCGTTTGTCAGCTATCTAATTTCTGGCAATCTCCTGAGCAAGCTACTTGGGTGGATTTAATACATTTGAAAAATGAATCAATCATAGATTGGGCATAGAAATTTGAATACATTCATAATGACATGTGGCCATTAAAGATGACCTACACACTGATTCTGTGGTAATGCCTGCTAAATCTATAGAGCTTGTTAATGTTTGACAAGTTACTTTATGTTCTTATGGTTTAGTGTTTAATGATGTTTAATTCCATAGCAAAGAGTAGTCTCAGCTTTTGATGGTTATTGCAGAACATGTGGAAAATAAAATGTGTCAATTAAGTAAAATGCTCACATCCTAAAACACACTTTATTCTCCCCATAAGCAAAGGCATTAAAATTGCAGTATAGCCACAGAAAGAGGATTTGAAGCATTTACAATCAGTCAGCACCTTTATTTTCATTTTGGACTAGTATTAGTCTAGAGCAATTTGAAGTGTCCTAAAAATTGAAAGGCAATTCCTTTAAGATGATTTGCATGATAGCATATAGAATGGTTAGTTTGGGTAGCAATATTAGATAATGCAAGGCAGCTTATACTTTCTAAGATCAGGCTCAGATAAGCCAAATACCAAGAGACCACCCTCGAGTAATGTTAAAGGCAAGTGACACCTGAGCCTGGGATTGTTTCCTTAGGAACAAGCACGAAGTAAAATCTACAGGGCTATAACAGGAGTTGAAAATGCAGGGGATTACACTCTGCACTTGATCTAACATCCTCCTACAGACTTTGTGGCACTCAGTTAAAAAGAAAAATGAAGGGTTCAGGTTCTTTTCTTTATGTGTGTGGCAGAAAACCCTTCCCTGTGCTTTGAAAAAGACAGTAGGACTCCCCTCTGTGTAAAGAGAAATTTCTTTTCAGCTAAAGTAGACTGTGATTATTTGTTTGTGTCTGAGATTTGATTGTAATTGTGGATCCTGAAAATAGAAAGAAAAAAAGTGATGTGAACAAATGCAGCCTGGAGCAGAATCTAATCAAAGGACAATCAGTCACTGACTATAGGGTATTTCGTTATGATTCTAACTGCCGTGCCTTATTGTAAATGCTACCTCTGTTGAGTAAAAAAAAAAATAAAAAGAAAGGATTATAAATTTCAAACTGGAGTACTGTGTGGTTAGACAATGTGGCCCAAATTCTCCACTTTCTTTTACTGGTTTAAATGAAATGCGATTTACATCTGTAAAAACATAAGAGGAATCAAACACTTTCAGTGTGCATTTTGAAGAATGTCCTTTAGCCATACGGTTTATTTTTGAAGCTTAAAAATTTTTCTGACTCAAACATTTGTCCTTAATAGGAGTTTCTCACAGGGTGAACTGAAATGTTCTATTTATTTTAAGGAGTCTTTTCTTGTAATTGAATAAATCCTTCAGAATATGAAAGTTTCTAACTTTTCAATATGGTAACTATTAAAGACACATTGTCATTTTCCATTGTTTTGTTTTTTATGCAAGAAAATTGACCCAGTACATGGATCTGTTAATCACTTACCTCTTTGGGTAGTAGCTAAACACCCTGTTGTAATGATATGGAAGCTCTCTTGCTATTTAATTTAGTTTAGCTGAGTTGATTGTATTTTAGATTTTTTTTCAGTTTTGCTTGTACATCACCTTGTGACCAAGGACCAGCTTCTGACCTTGTTCATTGCCCTTTTGCGCTGCAAGAGCTGTATGAAGAGGCTGCAAAGAAACAAATAAAGAAGCAAATAGTGATTCTCTTTACACAAAGAAATCTTAGGTTGCTCCAAGTCCATGTGGATGAATCAGTGTCAACTTTTCCAGTTAACTTCATTGTCTGCACGGGCTAGAGATGGAGGGACTGTGAATGGAATATGTTGTGATTAGATGATGTCTTGACCTCATATAATTTATTCATAATATTTTTTCCATTTGAATGTATTCAGAATGAAATTTACATCCAGAAAGAAAAATGACACAATACCATTAAAAAAGTTGTTTTCCTGCTGTGTATTCCTCAGTTTACAATTGGAAAATGACTTGTAATTTTGCAAACAAATCAGTTCTCCTGAGAGGAAAAACTGGTAGGGATATACCAATTAAGGTTTCAAGTTGGAAAGTGTTTAAGTTCATTAACAATGCCCCAAAGCCATTGTGAATTGCCCCGACATTTGTAGTTGCTGAAACAGTACATAGGTGGTTCTTACATCAATTATAATGATTTAGGTTGGCAAAACATTCTCAGCTACCATCTTCATGCAGTGGGATAGCCTGACCTCATATATTTTCAGCTGAAGTGATGACTGAGTATTCTTAGAAGAGTCAGGTAAATCAGTCCCTGGGTTGTTTAAGCATCTGCACAATACTCTAAAAACAAATAGCAGCTGTTTCACTGAGATTGTAGGGAAGAGAAATCTTTGTGTGCCTTATGGCCGATGTCTTCATTTCTGCTCCCAGTGGATATGTAAGTAAAACATCTTATCTGACATAAATTCAATTATGGGTAGGTCTGCCACAGAAGAATAACTCTTGAGTGTATACTAATTGAGTGAATAGGAATTGGACCATATAATGGGGCTTTTCCACTCTGAGGTACGCTAAGAGAATGCCACATAGGAGAAAGGGGACCTTTAGAACTAAAAAGCCCAAATATGTATGATAATTTATGATAACTCATAAATTATTAGATGGCTTTATTTTTTTTTGTTATGGAATAGCTATAAGGATTATATACATTCAAGGAAAAAGTGATACCAAGCATGTATTTATGTGGACAGTAGGCTTTTCACATCAACATGATCAATTCAGTGAAGGAGATTGAATTTCTCATCATCCTGACTACGAAATTCTAGATCTGCTGTGTACACAAAATGTCAGTTCTCATCAGTCTGCTGTTGTTTCCAGATCAGTACTTTGTGTGTCTCTATTATCAAACAAAAGGCTGTTTGGGAATTGCTAAAGGTAGCAAATAGTGTAGCCTTTTATTAAAGAACCACAACCCAAAATACCTGGACAACCACTTTTCCCCCTTAAAAACAGTAAAAAAGAATTACTTCTATATACCATTTTTCTATAATGTAGACAAAACTGAAGCTTCACAAAAACTACTCTTAATGTTGATGCTTGCATTGAAGTTGAGCTGGATGCAAATATTCATCCTTTTAATATTTGATCCAAGTGTAAAATGTGAAAAAAATTGTGTTTCCTAACAGTGAGACTGCATGTTAAATTCATATACCAGTACTCCTCCAGCAATATTTCCAAGTTTGGCAATGTCTACAGGACGCTTGCACAAGGCAGGTATCACGGGAGCTCTCTGTATCATGGACTGGCTTTCGGACATTGCTCGACTGAAAATTGACTAGCAAAGAAGATGGAGATTAATTTAGACACAAAGTAATGTTTACATTCAAATATCTTTATATTCAATACAAAACCCAAGTCATTGTTGTTACTTACTAATTGTTTACTATATATATATGGTACAAAGACCTCAGATATAGAGAGTCTGTGTGGGATCTAGGGTGTCATTCCTTTCTTTGATATGCATTCCTTAATAATACGGTCATATCAGCAACACTGAAATTTTTATTGTTAAAAATTCCACAGCAGGGTTAGAATTTATAAAAACATGATTTGCATTCTTCTTGTGACAAAGAGGATTGAGTGAAAACAATCTTTCGCAAACACATCCACCTTCAGTGAAAAATGAATATGGAAAGCCTATTAATGTAGACGACAGTTCCCATAAGTTGCTCTACAGGGTAAAGTGAGTTGTCAAATTGAAGCATCATGAAAGGCAACGAATACCTGGGGGAAACAGGCAGATAGGACTGAGCCACTAGAGCAGTAAGAGCTTGCAGAAACTCACCCTTGTTTTAAAAATTAGATTTCTTTCTCCTGCCAGTCTCTCCAATAACTTTTAAAGCAGAAGGTACCTAGAAGCTTTCTCTGAGCTTTAACTTTTTTTCTCAGCAGAGGCAATAACAATATATTTCAGAGGAACTACCTGCCTCATTTTTTTTCTTCAGCCTTCATCATGCTTACAATTTGTTTCCACTGCCCCTCCTCCATATACTTGCTTTTATTTAGGTCTAAATTTTATCCAGAGCTTCCTGACACCCTGATTAATGTTTTGTTCTCACTCCCTCCATCACCAGCTGCTGTGTATGAGAGTCTCTTCTATGTCTTGAGAATTTGGACTGGTTCACTTAGACCACTGCAGAAAATAAATCCCTTCTTCTCTTTCTGAAAAAAAACCAAACAAACAACTTCTCTTTTTTTGAGCAAAATTAGCAGATACTCAGAGGACGTTTTATTTTACCTAGTCGGTAAAACTGCCATCAAAATACTTTTGTTTCTGAAACTTGTATGTCATTCAACTGAAAGAGTAGAGTTGAATTCAGAAGTGATACACAAGGTAAAAATGAGGATTAACGCAGACAGCACATATTTTATAGCCAACTCTTGTTATCTTTACTCAGAAGGCGAGATACTGAAAATAATGGAAACAATCCAGACAGTTCAATAGTTTTTCAATATAATCTCCCTTCTTTGAGTCAGCATGAGGCAGCAGGGTGTCTCATTTGTGTTTCCCACAAAAAATGGTTCTTAGATGGCTTGATTCTGCTGATTTAGGAGCATAACCTCTTCATAAAAACATGGAGCAAGGCAGAACTGTAATTAACATAGCTAAACTGCCTTTGAGCTGAACTAACCCACACAGAGACTATACTTTTGCATGGTTTTTCTATGAACTTGCCAGTGCACCTGCAACAGAGAATTACCTACAACTAACAGAGAATTACCTTAGACTTGTGTCTACTACCTTACTCTCTCTCTCCCTCAGACCTCCTGTCCTTAAATCAAAGTTAACTCACATACTAAACAGCTGGGGGAAAGCAGAATTTATGGAAGGAGATGCTTTAGCTTACCCAGCTCCTTTCAACTACTTTGTACGAGAGTTATATTGTGTTACATTGCCTTTCACCTTACAAAGAGCGGAGTATGAAATACTGAGGGAATTCAAGTGAATATTATGTGATCTATCTTACAGCACCTTCTGAATTTGGCTCACAAGCCCACTGGCTGAGAAGAGAGAACAAGACATCCACAACAGCCAGCAAATGAAACAATAGTTTAACATCAGGGGAAAATATTAAGGCAGACAGTGTTGCAATATGAATAAGTATAGAATAGTAACATGATAGGAAACAGAAAAACAGCCTCAGACTTAAGTGAAATAGCAGATATGCAAATATGACATGCAGCTAAGGCTGGTCTTAAACCCCAAACTTTAGCGTAAGGGCATATTAAATTATCACCGCTAGAAATTACTTGTTTGGGGAAACTATATTTACAGCACCTGGTTCTCTTTCTCCAAGCCTGGAGCACAGGGAGGTGTTGCTGGCAAAGGTCCCTCAAAGCCGGCTGGTGCTCTGAGGCAGGCTGCACTTGGCCAACCTGGAGAGCAACACACGTCCCACTCACCTGCTTGTGCCAGGACTGGCTTTAGAGGGTCCATGCTATTCAGATGGTTGTCAGGCTGATTGGTTTGCACGAATGTTTGGAATACTCAAAAATAACCTGACATGAATACCTAGAGTTATCACTTCCACTCATCATTACAGCTTGAACAACTAAGTGTGTATGAAAAGGAATACGTACTCTGGCAAAATATGCCACGTCACTCAATAACATTCAGTGATCTTCAGAGTTTCATGCGAATCTAATGCAACAGACATCCCTAAATAGTTCAGCTGCATATATCAGTAAACCAAAATGCAATTGATAATGGTAGAACAGTTTAATTAATAATTTTTTTTTGTTACTGAAAATAATTTTATTCCATAGAAATTTGCATAAAAAGTTCTGCCTAAAGTGTTAAATAATCTACGTATGCTGATGTGATTGAAAGAGTCTCTTTCTGAAAATCTAATTTACCGTTCAACTCAAAACCCATTTTTATATAAGCAGTGCAAAAACATAGTTGGAAAACATGCGTCCTACATAATAATTGTCAAGGATTCCATACCTATCTGGAGGGCTCAAATTTAACGGTTAAGGAAAAACATGAATTACCAGGAAATTTAATAAGTGTACTACAAATATTCATTCTAGGTTAATGGTACCAGGCTTGACTTTTAGCAAAGCCAAAGAAATAGACTGTCAGGAAACATGTCATCTGACACCTCTTGCTAAGTTTATCAAACTAATGAACGCAGGTTACTAAGAAATGTATACCAGTGTAGTAAAATAATGCAGCTCCGTGCCAAAAGTTTCTTACAAGTTAGTGCTGGAATACATATCTGTAAGAAACTGTGGTAGCTCTTATCTACTAATGCTTTTAAAGATCTGACAATTATACAGCAGATACTTGCCAGTCCAAATAATCATTGCAAATTAGAGATAGAATCTAAGTAGCAGCTGTACAGCAGCTTACTAAGAGGGCTCACACATACTGAATATGATTTGCGATATTTTATTACTATGATTTGTTTCGTATAGCCAATCCCTCAGTTTGCGTTGCCTTGATTTATCTAAAAAATTGAGTAACAGTTTTTTTTTTTTCTGTTTCCTCTTGTACTTCTGTTAAAACTCTTTATTGTTCCTCGAAACCTTTTTTTTTTTTTTTCCTGCTTAAACTCCCCAAAACTCTGTTTGCAATATTTTCTGATTATGCCTGAAATAATTACTTCGGAAGTAGTATGTCTAAAAAACAAGCTTCCTCAAGGACTTCTGATCAATGGACAATGTAGTGAGTCATAAATATTATTTAACTCTCAGGGAGTTCATTTAGTACGGTCACTTGAGGGTTACTAAGGGAGACCATATTTAGATTGATTTTATCATTGTGTCTTTTTTTCTTTAAAAAAAAAATCAAAATTAAGTTTTTCATCTATTTCTACTCAAACATTTTTGTTCTTTACTGGTTTGATTTTTTGGTAACTTCGCAAGCTTATCACTCATCCTCCAAACCAATAATATGTATGGAAATTATTAAAATGCGTTTTAAGAAAAAGTAACCTGAAGTAAACAAAATTTTGAGTAGAGAAATTTAAATCACTAATCAAGCAAACTAAGATAAATATTTTGACATTCTGAGTACTTTATTCCACCTACAGGTAAGTTATAAATAAGATGAACCAGAAAACTCATGAGAGGAAGAGACATAAAGGAGAGACAGATGCCAGAAGTTTTGAGAACTTATTTCCTAAAGTCTAGGATATTTTATGGTTGTATCTATGCACATAGATATACCATTAGGAACTAATTTGGTGTGGGAGGAACATTTCATGCAAGCAGCAGACAGACCTTACGCTGAGATAACCAGTGTAGGCCAAGATAAGGTTTGGTCTCGAATGGAATATCTCCACCCACTGAAGGGCTCTACGTGTGCTGTTTGCAGTTGTTCAAAGAACCAGTTTTTGGCCTGGACCCTTATGTACTCATCAGAGGTTTAAACACAATGGACATGCATCCGTATCGGAGCTTCTGATTGATTTTTCCCCGGTAGGAATCCAGCTCATAAGTACTAAACTGCTCTGTAAATTTGAGCAACCTATAGTAAGAGTGGATGATTTGCCTCATAACCACATTACTGCATTGAGTCAAAATGCTGAAGTAGATGTATATGGCATGGAGAATGTGACAACTACACTTTGTCAGAGGACCGTAACTTGGTACCTCATCCAGGCTGCAGTGAATGGATTACCAAGTGGTAATGGCAAAGGGATATCCCTTGACTTGTTTTGATACACTTGCTGAAATTTGAATCCATGCTTTTGCTCTGCAGCATGGATTTGTTAAACTTTTTAAGAAACATTGTGCACCAGAAAGCACTTCATCCTGAATGATTCATATCTGGAGTAGTTTTAAACATGTAAACAAGCAAAAGCTCTTTTAAAAAGTGGTGTCAACAGCAGTCAGGGAAACTTATCTGTAAACATTATTTTTACATACATACCAGTTTCTATATGCAATATGTATATCTATAATACTTTCTGCTATGAAATTTGAGCCTCTTTCAAACAGTAGCTAATTAACTTTACAGGAAAATCCTAAATAACAGCTGCTGAAAAGACACTACTCTGATAATTAACCATATTATGGTCCGGTTGTCTGAGTCTAGCACTGAGTGGTAGGCTAGATTAACATTAGCATCAATTCCATGTAGAAAGAGTAATGGCAATCCAATTAGAGTTTCCAGAGACTGAAAGGCAGGGAAATTGAACTAGCCAACTAGCCACTCATTTTTAGATGCTGTTTATTCAGTTTGTAAGGCAATATAAGAATTTTTCGCATTGCTGCCACAGCCTGCATGGTACTTAGCCTGAGTCAAATACCTTTTGCTTATTCCTGCAGCTGGGTCTGTGGCCATCACTACAGCAGCAGGACTTGGCCCTCTGCAGGTAGGACATAAAAGAAGACAAAAGATTTCTCATTATTGTTTTGGTGAACAGCAGCAGGTGAACCAGGGGACACAATATAGCTATTGTGCTCCTCAGCAAAGTGACAAAAAAAAAAAGACTGCAGTATGTGTGTGTGCTGATCTGAACATGTTGATTTCTCTTGCAAATGCATGATAGGAAAAAGTCAGAAATTTTTTTCCGAAATGATTTACTTTTAATTAAGCAGTGATTTCTTCATAACAGAGAAGTAATAATAACAAATTTATACAAAGAATCTATAAATTAACCCACAAATGAAACACTTTTATTTATGTCAGATATCCCATGGTAGAGGACCTTATGTCAGTGTTCATCTGTGACTTGCAGTGCCGTTGGACAATTATGCTCTTTGGATTTTAATAATGCTCCGTGTGCTCCCAAGGGATCAATAGCAAAAACCTCATTGATTTCAAAGGAGGAGATCAAGACTGACTACACACTTCTGAGTATTCATTCAGACTTCCTTCGAATTCAGTTCTGAGATTTAAGAACTGTAGGTATATTGCCTTAGTATTTCATATATAAACCACTTTGGGGTGATATACAAAGTAATGAAAAATAACAGAGAAATGTCAGTCAATTGCACCTACTTACTTCCATCCATGATAAAAAACTAAAAGGGTTTTCCGTGTTAAAATAGATAATTCTAAAATGTAGAATAAAGCAAACCTTTACACAAGGAATTACTGTGTGGAGCTCATTAATGCAACATAGGAATTAGGTGTACAGCTTTGTAAATTTAAAAAGCATATTCCAACATCACATAAATGAGAAAAGCATTCTCCTAGTCCTTCTAGGATAAAATTTTAAGGGCTATCAATCAAGTTTCAGAACACAACTTGTTCAATAATTAGGGTCAGGAAGAAATGTTTCCTTTGGTTTCCTCTGGAAGTGTAACATTTCTAATGGGGACCATATTGAATGACTCAAAAGCAATTTCAAAACTTTACAGTGAAGCCACTTTTTACAGCATCTAGGAAAAGATACACTGAAAAACATAAATTAGTAGTTTGCAATGATTCCTGGTGGTTTATTTTCTTTTATTAGAAGCATGAAGAGGGTGATAGACAGTTAGAATATTTTATGAATGGATAGAACAACAGCAATCAGACAATGAAGCTGGAATATACAAGTGTAAATAGACTTTTATTCTTTCATTTAACAGCTTGGAGAAACTTATTTTCTCAATTGATCACTGGCTATTTATTCACTGTATATCATGTCCAAACATGTGAGAGAGAGCTTAAATATTGAGCTCATTTGAATTTAAAACATATGGTAGTGATATATGACAGTGAATTTGCTTTTGAACACCTCTTTGCAGCTGTAGAGGTATCCAACTGACTGCACCACATTTGGTAACACTCCAGAAATCCATGAATAAAATTCCAAGACTGTCTTTCTTATCTTTCTCAGGGATCAATGAATAAAATTCCAAGACTGTCTTTCTCAGGGATTGGGATGGTTGCCTTTTTTCATTTGTTGTCTTCTGTTATATATATGAGACTCCTACAGTCCTTTTCAAAGGTACTTCTTCCTGTTTTTCATATAAAAATCTCTATCTAAGTTTGTTGTGTTGGATTTTTTTTTGTTTTTGAGTACTTACTTTACCTCACAACTTCCTGCTGCTATCTTATCTGTATAATGTTGAGAATCACTGATTTATTCTGAGTTTCAAGTACTGCAGCAAGTTAATTGAGTTACCCTTTCTACTCAGAAGCTGCAGATGGTTTTGTGAACTTTTTTTTTTTCAAGACATGTAACATTTTAACACCTTGTAATTCTTACTGAGGACAGGCGGGGGGCAAGGGGGGAGAGAGAGAGAGAATGAATTTCTTCATGTATCTTCAAATAGCATTTTTGTTTCTTGTGATGACGTCTTATATTTTGGGACTCTATTTTAATAAAGTTTAGGTAAAATCTTCTAAAATACATGAGTTAAGTACTAAGTCCGCTATTACTTTTCCAGTCTCAGCTTTTCTTTTTTTCTTAATAATTTATTCAGGATAAGATCACCTAAATAATTTTCTTTTAGAGATTAAGCTAGGAAATTGTTAGGATGTAATACTTAATTTTTACTGACAAAAAGTTTAATAGCAGCAAGTGAAACACCGTATAATAGACTTAAGAGACAGAAAATTTATACCTGTATCTGATTTTACCCTTCTGCATTAATTTGAAATTCTGGTTATTTTAATCAAATTCAATGAGTATTCTGCATATCAAGTTACTTTCATTCACAGTTAGTGCACAGCAACAAGACTATGACAGTCGTTTATCTATAATGGTAATGTAGGTGAACAGGACAACCAACCATTTTAAGCTAGCAAATGGTGATATAAGTGAAGAGTAGATATACTGGTTTAAATATAGTAAGACAACATTTATACAAGTTAAAACTTTTGCAAATGTCTCATTAACATAAATTCCTCCCTTTCCACCAGCTTTTTTGTTTTCAATATTTTGTGTGGCATAGGCTATTTGAAAGTGAATTATGGACTGGATGCTCAGACCAGAGCCAGTTCCAATACAGAGTTCCAATACAGCTGAGGTTGTATGAATGCAACAATTCATCTGTTAGAGGGGTAAGATGTGAATCTCTTCCTGAGATTCTCATCCTGACGTGTATGTGAATCTCTTCGTGATTTGTATTTGTTTTGTTTGTGTAAATTAAGCTTAATAAAGTGGTTTTCTAAACGAAGTTTCTTCATTCTGATTATACTGCATTACATTTATAGCTGCCCTCAGCTAGACTTCAGGCTTCATTATATGAGGTATCTATGATTTTATGGCATGAGGCAAAACAAATTCAGGGATAGAAAATTAGACTTTCAGAGGGCTTTGGAGCAGATAGGATATTTAAAGTGATGAGTTCAAGACCTACTGAAGCAGAAACCTAGCAGTTTTGTTGGAGTAGCTGGCAGACAGAATGACACATGATGATAAAGAAGCCATTCAAAAGAAATCCGAAGAACAGATTTGATTGCTTAAGACTGTGAACTTCAACTTAATATTATAGATGTTATTGAAGGTTTTCTGTGCAATCCCCAGACTAGTTTTGTAAAACTTAATTTATTTTCCACATGCTTTACACTATCGCTTATCTATATGAAACATTTTAGACCCTAATTTGAAACTGATTATCCTTAAATCAATACAGACACATACATGTTTTTTCTATACTAATAAAAACCCATATTTGCACTAAATTTTTTCTTGCATTAATGTAGTTTTCAGGTTATAACTTTTCTTAGCTCTTCAGGATACCTATAAGGATTTTCCAATTAATTCAATCTGCTCATTCTCCTCCTTCTAAGTAGCGGAAGATGTCTTAGTATTGGAGGAAAATTTGGTGATCTATATTATGAGTATATTTGGAGTTTATCTTATTCTAGTTCCACACATTCAACAATACTGGAACAGATACCATCACTAATAGTACCTAAATAAACAAATGTTCCTTGTCCGTTGAAAATTTCAACTTTCCTGTTTCAGAAGGAAAAAAAAAAAGTATAAACTTAAAAAATGCCATCCCCAAAAAATGTTTCCACTGTTTTGTTAAAAAGAAAAGTTTTTAATGAGAAATGTTGATCAGCAACAGTAAAGAATATATGCTATTTGAAACAGTAGTTTTCAAAATAAATGATGTTTATCCTCTAATTTTATTGCGTTTTATATAGCAACTCTTTTTAAAGAACTGCAATATTTATAACTCAATTCATTCATGCTGATAGGACTATAGCATGACATTTTAGATTGCTGATCTGAAAAAAACAGAGGTTTCTTCTGCATGAAAACGTTCAAGTAAGATAATAAATGTTATTGTCTAGAATACTAAATTTATGCCCTCTTACAGTTCAATCATTATTTTGTTACTTTTGGAGTATTCCAAATTACATTACAAATCCACCTGATATGGATTTATTTAAAAGATAGTGCATTTAGGTTTTGGATTTAACAGATAGAAATGTATGTACAGCAGCAACGGCACGTGTGGGAAAAACATACGAAGATATTGGTGCACTAATTCAGCTAAACTATTTTATCCAACTAAATGCAAAGTTGCAGTTACGTTGAACAGTTTATGTGCACAACTACCTCCCTTAAGACAGCCCTCTAGCACCATTCTGGGAAAGGTGTTTTCATCCCTATGGCACTTAAACATTCCAGTTATGGACTCCAAAGGTGTTTCGTCTTCCAAGGAATTTAAAACTAACGCTTCCCTCAGGCACGCTTGACTTTTCCATAGATTATATTTTATTAAAATTAGATTGTCAGTAATATCTTATTCAAGAATGAATAAGGTATATACACTGCAGATCAAAAGTGATCAAAGACAATTTTAGAACAAACGCGTTCTGAAAAAATATTTAAAAGCTTAATCCTAGTAATTGTTTCCAATGGAAACAATGTGGAACTAAATTTAGTTCCAAACAATGAAAAAATATTTAAAAGCTTAATCCTAGCAATTGTTTCCAATGGAAGTTTGGAACTAAAACACTAAGAAAGCTCTTATTAGACACCTGTCTTCATCTTTACACACCAAAATTTCTTTTAAAATCCACCATTTGGCTCATGGTTTTCTAATAGCTTCCTCTCTAGAACAGAAGTAGCAGAAATTGGGAAGCAAGATCATAGGCTAAAAGCCTTGCTGAAAGACAGTTTACTAGCTTATGTGTAATACTTCGACTGTATAACTACAGTGCATTGATAGTCAAGTCTTTCTTGTGCATGAAGCTGCTCCTCCTTCATGTGAATGTACCTTATTATCTGAATTCTATTCTGGATGTCTGCAGCAGGTTTTTCTGAGTAATGTAGATATAAGTCCACTGACTTTCCGGGTATACCGGCATTAAGTATGAGACTTCTATTGTTCTTCGGACCAAACAGATATATGCTTCTTAAGAGGGTATTATCTACTAGGTATATTCGCAAAAAAGAGTAGAATTTCTAACCTTATTTTCCTCTACATTAACTTTGGGGAAATATTAAAAAAGGGGAACATAATGCAGTCTCTTCTAGAGCACCAGCTAGGGCAAGATTAAGCAGATTCCAGTTAGTTACCTAAGATTACAAATATATAAAAACATTGATGGCAATAGGGTGCCACAGGTGTCATTGAAAACATAATCAGAAGACAATGAAGCTACACATTTGTAATTAAGGTATAATTTGGTCTGCAGAATCTTTATTACTCTATTAAAGGAAGGAGGCAGGTTGGCTATTAGGTTGAGTTTGTGTGGCTGGCAGTTATTTTTTTTCATATTCATTGCTAACAGTTTTAATATTGGAATCACTGAGGCATAATGAACATAAAATTAAATCCTCACTTTCAAGGTAGAATTGTATTTTAAAGAAACCTGCCCTGTAGCTAAGGGAAATTAGAGTAAACTTTGTCCCACAAAAACACAGTTTGGGCAAAACAGCTGCAAGTTTAAAAAAAGGAAGGGAAATCTTGTGTGCTATAACAATGAACTACTTTCTTATAAATCAGTCATTTGTGAAGGAAATAATATCACTACTTTGGCTTTGATTTCAGTTTACTGTTGTCTCTGACTCGTTGTGCAACTTTCAATGTACTGCTAAATATGTTCCCAGTCCTTCCAGTCTCCTGCTGCAAATGAGCTTTCAAATGTCTGGGATGGGACAGGAGAAAATAGTAGGCTTTCCTAATGGATACTTTGTTTACATCTGTTTAAGGAAAAATGTCTGTAACCTAAATATTTATGAAGTGCTATGCTGGATTAGATCCTGGGCTCATCTAATCCAGTATCTGTTTTCTGACTACAGAGCACTGGAGACAGTGACAAAATACCTGAAAGGAAGAGATGGTATAATCTGGTTTGTGAAAGATTCAGACTAAATTCCAATGCTTACAGATTAATGTTAATGGATGAAACTTGATCTTTTTTAAAAAACTCATTTTTCGTAACTCTGAGTGTGATGTCCTTTCTGGCCAACAGAGAACTTAATTAAGTGATGGAAATATGAACATCAACAGAAATATTTGTTTTGAAACTACTTTTCTTAATCCAGGGAGAAAGAAAATCTCAGTCTGCTGATTATTGTTTTCCTTGATGCAATCTGAAATTTCAGTGATACAATCTTCTGTGTGTTGTATTAATCAAGTAATAGATTACAGCAGCTGCAGCAAAGGAGTCAAAGAAATAAATCCAGATTTGCCTTCTTGATGTTGATGTAACGATTTCTAACCAGCTCTTTACCCTCTCAGTACTACAACCACAGGTAAAACGGTATCTCTTATTCTTGTAGTAATAATTGTCTTCTCCAAGCATTATTTTCTGTAGTGAATGTCTTTTCTTCTTGCATGTAACATAAAGACCTCAATTTACAAAAGCTGAATGCCAGTTTGGTACTTACTAAACCAGAATTAATTCTCTGCTCTACAGTCCGTAACTGTTACTGAGATGGAGATTTGCCTTTTGGTGCTAGGGTGAAGGCAGCTATCACAAAGACATAGTGGAGAGGAGAATTCAGAAAGTGTTTGCCTTTGTGTTACATCAGAACATTTTTTCCTTTAAGAAAAAATACATTGTTTGATCTGGAGTTTATAATTTTAAATGAAACCTGCCCTTAGTTCTTTTTCTTTTTCTTTTTCTTTTTCTTTTTCTTTTTCTTTTTCTTTTTCTTTTTCTTTTTCTTTTTCTTTTTCTTTTTCTTTTTCTTTTTCTTTTTCTTTTTCTTTTTCTCTTCCTCTCCCTCTCCCTCTCCCTCTTCCTCTTCCCTTTTCCCATTTCCCTTTTTTCCATTTCCCTCTCCTTTCATTTTCATTTTCTATTTTGTTTTGTTTTCTGTTTTCTGTTTTGTTTTCTATTTTCTGTTTTCTATTTTCTACTTTCTATTTTATTAGCCTTTCTCTATTCCCTTTTTGCTTTTCACTTTTTCCTCCCACAGAATAAGACTATCATTTACTGCATGGTAGAGTTCTAGTTGATGACTGGGAAGCTCCTAGGTATTACCACATTACAAATAAGAATATCAATATTCATGGAACCATGAGCCCATTATTTCTGATTAATGTTCACCCTTGGAAGATCTGCCTTCTCAGTGGTACTCTTTCTTAAGGAACTTCATTTAGTCAAAGTCTGCAAAAGCATTGGGAAGACAGCCCAGCCAGCTGTGTGCCAGGGCTGGGTGGCAGTGGCAGTCAGGGGTAGGAAGTGCACCTTGCAGTGGACCCCAGCAGGTTACACAGCCCGCAGCTGTACTACCATACTGTAGCCTCTGGCTCTGCTCTGTGACCCCACATGCCAGATGCATTTGATCAGTAGATCAAATATCATTTGATTCAGCGGTGTCAGTGACACAGTATGGTAGCTGTAGGTCAGCCAAAGATCAGCCAGTATTGTAAGGTATGTGAAGCCACAAGGAATGGAAACAAGACCATAGAGCTCTGTTGCAAAAGCATGAGATGTATCTCATAGTAGCTAACAGCTTTTAATGCTTCTTGGATGTGGTTGCCATTTCTCCACTAAATGCAGTACAGATTATTCCCTTCATGCACAAATCCAAATTAGGATGTGTAGGAAAGAGCGAATGTACTTTGGAGGTTTTAGAAGATGAGGACTATATTCAGTCCATGAAGAGTGGTCGCAACTTTAGGAGTTTCCTCTGACTCAGTAGAACAGCAAACTATACCCAATGCAAACTATTGTAAATACTAACAAATGGCTGGCCTAGTAGATGAAGGGAAAGCAGTGGATATTGTCTACCCAGACTTCGGTAACACTGTCTCCCATAAATTCCTCACAGACAATCTGTTCATGCATGGGCTGGATGTACAGACAGTGAGGTGGATTGAAAATTGTCTGAATGGCTGGGCCTAGAGTGTGGTGATTGGTGACACAAGGTACCTAGTACCTAGCTAGGTAACCCAGGGGTCAATACAGGGTCCAGTCTTGTTCAATGCCTTCATTAATGATCTAGATGATGGGACAGAGTATATCCTCAGCAAGTTTGGTGATTACACAGAACTAGGAGGAGTGGCTGGTATGTCAGAGGGTTGTGCTGCCATCAAGAGGGACCTTAAAAGGCTGACAGGAACCCCGTGAAGTTCAGTAAGGGGAAGTACAAAGTCCTGCACCTGGGGAGGAACAACCTCATGCACCAATATATGCTGGGGGCCAACTGGCTGGAAAGTAGCTTTGCAATAAAGGACGTGGGGATTTTGGTGGACACCAAGATGAACATGAGCCAACAATATGCCCTTGTGTCAAAGAAGGCTAGTGGTATCCTGGGCTGCATTAGGCAAAGTATTGCCAGCAGGTCTGAACCTGCTGGTCAGACCACACCAGGAGTACTGTATCCAGTTCTGGGCTCACTAGTACAAGAGAGATAGACATACTAGAGAGTCCAGTGAAGGGGCACAAAGATGATTAAGGGACTGAAACATCTCTTCTATGAGAAAAGACTGAGAGAGCTGGAACTTTTTAGCCCAGTTCAGGGGGGGATTTTATCAGCGTATAGAAATACCTGAAGGGTGGGTGCAAAGAAGATGGAGCCAGGCTGTCTTCAGTGGTGCCCAGTAACAGGACCAAGAGGCATTCAAGGTCACAACAAACTCAACATCTAAAAATGAAGTAACACGGCAAGGGATGGTCTTTTCAGGTTCATGATGCTTACTGTTGTTCCCCTTAGAATATTTCCTCCAAGATTTATTTGTGTGGCTTCTTCTGAGATATGGTTTATTTATGTTTTGCCCTTCCTATGCATTTCTTCTTTATAGTTTACAAAGGCCAGAGCACATAAAAACTTGTCTCAAAATTTGCTGTCTGTACTTATGTGTATGAATCAGGGAAAAAAAAAAAAATCCTTCCAGTTCAATCAAACAAACTTGTATTTAAGAATAAATGGCTAAATAAGAACAGTAATAGTAGAGAGATGGAAAAATCTTAGAAGGATCACTGCAAGGTCATTTCACCCACTCTTTTGATACAACACAGTATTCCTTATGTTTATATAATTTCTAGTGCATATTTACCTAATCCCTTTTTAAAACCCTTGGTGACATATACTTTAGAGTCACTGAGCCAACTATTCTCATGCTTTACTTTTCTTACTTTTAGGAAACCTTTTAAAATATTCAATCTTTTTTGATGCAATGAAGCCTATTGTTTCTTTCCATAGATGACAAACACAGAGAACATTACTGATATGGTCTTTGAAGCCATATTTGTTTAACTGTGAACCTCTCTTCTTTAGGATAAATATTTCCTTTCAATTATCTCGTGAGGACAATATTTTTTCTTTTTTATTGTAGTGGGTCTTTTTTATTGTTGCTTTGTGGTGTTGTGTTTTTTTTTTTCCCCCTCAGACGCGTTTTGGCATGTAATATCTTAAAGCTCACTGTCCAAAACTGGATGAAATACTGCAGTTGAGGACCTACCTTGGGGGATGGGAGAAAACTTCATGACATTTCCATTAGAAGTTCCTCTTTCTGTCTATTAGAAGGCATTGCTGTACTGCAGTCATTAACATTATTTTGATTTACCCCACCTAAGGTCTGGCCAATTAATCAATACAAATGATTTAAAATATTTCCAAAGGTAGCTTAATGATTTAGCTACATGTCTTGACCCCATTTCTTTCAGTTGTGTCATTTGTGAATCTTAATTTACACACTAACATGTTGAATTGTAATGACAGGGCAATGTCCCAATTGCCATTTCATGCAGCAAGCAGACACATTATTTAATAGCAATCCGTAATCGTTAGCCATTATATTAACACTGTTAGTCGTTAAATAAAGTAGATTGGAAACCTTTGGAACTATTCTGATTATGCCACAATATGATGTTCTTTAATCAAATGGAGGGAGGGAAATTTGGTTTGTATGTTTAATTTGTGTAAATAAATCATTAAAATACTCTATTAACAGCTCAGGTCAGCATTCTAATGGGATTACATGTCACTCTTTGCTGCCATCTTTAGCTGAAAAAACGAACCTTTTAAAATATATTCGTTTCTTTAAAGAAAATCTGATCAAATACCATAAAGAACAGCCTGTTTTTGGCTGGACTATGGGATAGCTGGTCTAATCAGTTTCTTCCATGTCTCGTTTTTAATAAAACTGTTCTCAAATTCAATCTTTCCAGTTATTATCAAAGTTCCTTTTAATACATCCTAATCACTAGAAAGACACATAGACATTTCCAGTCAATTATCCAATAGCTAGTGACATAAGGGTATATCCTGAAAAGTGCCATTTCCTCCCAAGAATTTGAATAGTATCATTGATGATATAGGGAGTTTTTTGCTGCTCGTTAATTTTTAGGAATTTAAACATGCATTTAATAAGGAAAAAACATGCTGATTTCTAACTGCTAAACTGGTAGCCTAGAGTTAGAAAGGGCTGGTGGACAAGAGGAATATGAATCCTTGGCAGTCAGCTGGCTACATTAATTTTATATTTGCTTGCTAATATTTTGAAAGAAAGTACAAAGGTTTTGTTCTCAAATTACTTTCTGTTTAGATGTTTTTTTCAAGGAGAATGAAAAATTATTATCTTTGCTCCAATTCAGAATGAAAACAATTTTTCTATTTTGAAATTCTGCATGAAGCAGAATTACCTGTCTCGCTTGATCCTTAGTGTTCTTCATTTTTGAAAAAGCTTGTTTCAACTTTCAGGGTCATATCTTGTTGTTGATAAAATTACTTTTAATTTTACATTCTGTTAATTTTCATAATATGTAAATTTAATTCCTCTCAGAGAAGAGTTTTGTCTTTGATAAAAATTTGGATACTTTAAAAAAGAAGCCTAACGAAATTAGGCTCATAACTTCTAATGAGTTCAATTTTTTTTTATTTTTTTTTTTTTGTTGGTACAATTTCAACCTTTACAAGTTTTACAAGTATTAGGACATAATTTGTGCTGACTTACACTTTTCAAAATCCTACTGAAGGAGAAATTTTTACAAAGTGGAGATTACTGGAGATGGAACTTGAACGAACGTCAGTTTCTAATACACTTTTATTTTTACTTCTGTAAAGAAAAGCCCTTATTTAAAGGTTTAAATCACAATATTGGTATGCCCTAAGAATTTAATCTAGATGACAGTTGCTGACATCTGAATGTTGACTTTAGTATTTATAGTCTTCTATCCAGTTGACAAGAAGCCTGTCCTCTCCTCTCCTCCTCCCCTTACTTCTGTGGACATACTGAGGTGATTTCCTTTGGAGAGTGATGGCAATCAGTTAGCTTTATTATATGTTTAGGCAGCTTTGGTGACATGAATTTACGTCTAGCTCCCTACTTAAATCAACAATCTTACCTCCATCTCTTTCAGGGACAAGAGTCCCTTATTGCAGTGGAAGCCTCGATAACCAGAAATAAATGCTGAGGCACTGCTGAGAGGCTGAGCGTAGAGTCAGTTCTACAGTGGTGCGTCTTCATTAGAGGAAAGATGTATGTAACAGCACATGTGTTAAGTTACACTTGTGTTATATCATTCTTTAAGACACTGTTATGTTCTATCTTTTCATCACAGCCTAACTCAATGGCCAACCATTAAAGTATTTAAATTTAAAACTTTCATCTGTTCTAATGACTGGCACATGCGGTCTTGACATCACCAGTGAGGGATTTCAGTGAAATTAGTGCATTATGGATGTCTGCAGTGTAACTGATCAGTAACACAAGTATAAGGGTCTCTTACATTGTGTTCCTTCCATCTTCTACAAAAGATGAGATGTTCAGATTGTATTTTCAATTACAAAACCAGAATTAGGGTTAATACATATGAAAGTAGACCGAATTTGACTGCTTTACATAGATGGGATAAAAGGTTAACTTATTTTTTTTTTAAACTCTTATTTCACTTGACATCTATTTCCATGTGTGGATATACAACATTCCGAGTCAGAAATCCATATCAGCAAAAGCATGTGAGGCAGAAAAAAAAAGGGTAGGTGCTTCATAAAATCATTTGGAAAGCTCAGTTCCAACTTTCTTATGGAGTACTTCTTGTCAGACAGTTGCAGACCAGAAATTGCTTGTGCTTCAAAAATCAATATTTCATTGGGATCACTACACACTGAACCATGATTGTGAGTTGATTTGCCGGTTGTTTTGATCTCCAGTTACGAGGGCAGCAGACCCTACTTATTATAGTAGCTAGGTGAATGAAGTAATATGCAAGTTTGAGATAGGATTGCAGGTAATTGGAGGTTTATTGAAAGCGAAGGAGAAAATTTTAGTCACAGTATTGAGTGGATTTAGACATCCAAGAAAATGTGGTTGCCCTTATTGTGACATTGATTACTATTTGTGCCATCACTTTTGTGGTGACTCTGTCAAATTAGCTTTCAAATGAGTTCTCAGACTGTACTTACACTGTGTCTGAAACCCAGACCTCAATCACTGGCTTTTATATTGCAAGGCTACAGCTTCAGTGCTACCTCCACACCAAGTGTTAATGTTGCAGTCAAGCTAATGTGTCTAAACAGTGCCTTTGCTGTGCTGATCCTAACAGAGGAAAAGAAGAGAACCTGGGAGTTCAGTGGAGTTCTCTCCCTTCTATTTCTGCTCCTGATAACATCACTGTTGCGTGACTGATATCCCTCCATTATCTCATAAAGCCTCAAGAGTTATCTTCCTCCCTTCCATTCCTAGAAAGGAAATAATTATTTATCCGGTTATTTCCTGCCAAAAATTAATTCTTGTGAATGCTCTCTATTTGCATAATTTATATCCCCTAACTCCTAGCCGTGATATTTTTGGCATCTTCTGGCTCACTGATTTTGGAATTACCATTTTTTTTCAGTCGTTGTTACCATTTTCTTCATCTCAAACTGTTCATCTCTGTAACAATAACACTTACTCTCTTAAAATAACTACAATATAATATTTCTTAACAGTCAGATTATTATTCTGGGGAATTTTACCTGCATAAAATCTTGATCAGAGGAAACATCTGGTATTAAATAAAATAATTCCTATTGTTTTTTGGAGGAATTATGCTGAATTTATATATCGAATTATCACCTTGTCTCCTCCATAATGTAGCTACTTCTTGTTTGTGTCTTGGAAGGTCTTATATAGCATACATGCTTGTGCATATAGCAACATCCTTTGGATTAAATTTGCAACCACTCTAAAACAAGGAGACTTCTAATATTATTTTTTGGTTCAAATAGGATTTGTTCCATCATCTTGCAATGGATTTTCTCTCTCCCGTGAACTGATTACAGGTGATTATGGTTTGAAAGAGAATACAGAGGACATGACTGATTTGATGAGAGTAGAGGACTGTTTTGTTTTTTCTTTTAATTTCTAGCAGTTTTTACTTTCCTTCACAGGAATAAATAACTATATAAGTATTATTTGGGTGGAAGCAGGAGAGTTAAGAAGTGAAACTTTACACATAGACGTGTTTTTGTAAAGAGGCATTCCTTTAAGCGGCTCTAAGGCAGATGATAGTGTCTGAACAGGATCCCTTTCTTCAAGTGAGTTGCCTGGTACTTTGCTAATTGCAACGCTATTTATTTTAATACCAACAAACTAATGAATTGACCTGAACTATAAATTCAAACATCCTAATTTTTGATGTCAGTACATTTATTTGTATAATGCAGACGGGTATAGTTATGCAGATGCATATATAAAATTTCTTTGTAACCTGCATTGCTTTTGCAAAATGTTTCCCACACAAAGACGTTCTACCTTTTTCCTGTATGCTTTATGTTCTCTCAAATTATGTTTGCGTTCACACAAAAAGTGTGTTTTCTGGAATCTGTAGAACAATATACATGAGAGGTAAATTTTCCATTTTCCACTACCTAGGAAGCAAAGAGAAAATAAACTCATCAAATTTATTCAAAATATTACATTATCAGAAACATTCATTTCCTAGTCACTAGACAGTGAACTGATCATTTCTTTTGTTGTTTTTGAGTCGTCATTGAAGTCAGGAGCATGCTCCTTGAACAAGGGCTCAATGTTTAACAAATTTGTTTCATTTGAAACAATGAAACATATCTTCAGGATGTTACAGTATGGAGTCTCTGAACAGTGTTGTCTAAATATTAGCATTATTATATGCATGTTATAATCAATGTATCTCTATAAAAGTATTCATATTTCAAGGAATACATTAGTATAGTAATTTGTATCTATAACTGTGGTGGGTTGACCTTGGCTGGCTGCCAGGTATCCACCAAGCCACTCTATCACTCCCCCTTCTCCACAGGACAAGGTGAGAAAATATGACAAAAAGTCCATGGCTCGAGATAAGGACAGGTAGATCACTTACCAATTACTGTCATGGGCAAAATGAACTCAGCTTTGGGAAATTAATTTAATATATTGTCAGTTAATCACAGTAGGCTAATGGGAAATAAAAGCAAATCTAAAAACACCTTTCTGCCATCTCTCCTTTTTTCTCAGGCTCAACTTCACTCCCAACTCTTCTACCTCATCCCCTAGAGTGGCACAGGGGAATGGAGGATGGGGGTTGTGGTCAGTTCATAATGCTTTGTCTTTGCCATTCCTTCCTTCTCACGTTCTCCCCCTGCTCCAGCGTGGGGTCCCTCCCATAGGATATAATTCTTAGTTAACTTCTCCAACATGGGTCTTTCCCATGGGCTGCAGTTCTTCACAAACTGCTCCATTGTGGGTCATTTCCACGGGGTGCAATCCTTCAGGGACAGACTGCTCCAGCATGGGTCCCTGCCAGGTTTAAAGGTCTTGCTAGAAAACCTGCTCCAATGTGGACTCCTCTCCATAGGCCACAGTTTCTGCCAGAAGCCTGCTCCTGTGTGGGCTCTCCATGGGCTACAGCTTCCTTCAGGACACATCCACCTACTCTGGTGTGGGGTCCTCCATAGGCTGCAGTGTGGATATCTGCTCCAACATGGACCTCTGTGGGCTGCACGGGGACAATCAGTGTCATTGTGGTCTTCACCATGGGCTGCAGGGGAATCTGTGCTCCAGTGCTTGGATGTCTCCTCCCCATCCTTCTTCGCTGACTTGCAGGGTTGTTTCTCTCACTCCTCTCTCCCAGCTGCTGTTGTGCTGAGTTTTTTACCATTTTTATATATGTTACCACAGAGGCACTATCAACCTTATTGATTGGCTTAGGCTTCACCAGTGGTGGGTCCATCTTGGAACTGGCTGGAACTGGCTCTGTCTGACATGGCGACAGCTCCTGGTGTTTCCTCACAGAAGCCACCCCTACAGCCCACCCTGCTACAAATACCTTGCCACATAAACCCAATACTGCAACCATTGAAAGAAAACATTATTTTCTTTAATTTCTTCAAGATGGTGCGTAGCAGAGATCTAATATGCCACTATATTGGTGGTGTATAATCTGTGATCTAGCTTCTATTTCAATTGCTCAGGTATCCCTGAGAATTAGGTTTGACACTGAAATCATGTCCATGAAAAATACAATCTTTATGTAATTTCTAATTGCTAATACTAATTTTCACATTTTAATAAATTTTACAGTGTGTCCCAGTCATCCTAGAGATGGAATGAGGGATCCAGTAAAGCTGAAATGCAAAACCTTAATCTGTGAAGAATACTGTGAAAAAGGTTTCACGGTGTTCTTTGTCCTTTAGTTTGCACTAAATGACTTGCAAATACTGTGGCTGCGAGGTCCTGTGGGTGGCAAAAATATTCATGCAGAAAAGTTACAAATAATAGTTGTTAGGACTATAGTTTTCATTAAATACAAAATAAGAAGCAGCATAAAAAAGATTTCTATTGTGAACACTGAAGGTCACATAGGTGGTTTTTTAGAAAACAGCTGGACTGATATATAGAAGGCTGCCCTAATTATAAAGAAGACGACTCTTCATATTAAATGGTGTATGACCAAACAAGCTGCCTTCATTTGACTTCCCAGACAGCTGGAGTTGAATTCAGAGGCAGCTAATTGCCTTGGGGACCTTTCTCTGGCAAGTAGCCCGTTGGTACTCTTGAGGGGTGGAGAGGCTTCACACAGAAAGTTTAAAAGCATCTGGGCTGCTGTGGCGCAGAATGCTACTGCTGACAGATTTACCATCTGTCTTTGAGAAAGACAACAGTTTTGGGAGCCCAGATACCACCATTCTTCAGTAGAAAGCCCTTTGTCAATCAAAACCTCCTCATTAGAGTAGAGAGCAGAACTTGAATTATAGCTAAGTACACTAAGTAAAAAAGAAATACCAAGACATTAGCTTACTTCTATTTGTGTATGGCTAGATGAAAAATCCTGTAACATTAGGAATCAGCAAACTGTAAACACATTTGTATTATCCATCCGCTAAGCTTTCTCTGTGCAAATAGTTTTACAGATGTACCAACAGTAACTGTGTCCATATCCCCATAAGAAAGAATTGTGTTGTAACAGCACAGAATAATGAATTCCTACTATACACTATACTATGTTAGATAATTCAGATATGTATTTTTGTAAATTGCCTTTGACTTTAAAATGTAATTGCTTTCTTTCTTATGTTTCTAGCCAATAGAATGGATTGTCTCTATCTTACAAGGGAACTTCAAAGCTCTAAACATAGGGAAAAGAAAAGGATGTGCAGTCATCCCTGTACACATTCATGTGTACTTGCCTACACAAAAAATTATGACTGTGTCTTTTGCCTAGTGCAATTTTAAAGAATCAATTGAAGTTAGGAGCAAAATATAAATTTTCTTCTAAAAAGCTGCAGCACACAGATTTTTCAGCACACAAACACACATGGGTAAACATGTAAATTCAGATCTAATTTAATACCTACAGGTCTGAATGGCAAGTGTTCATCTCAACAGTTCATAAAACTGTTAGGAATTACAAAGAATGGAATTACATATTCTATAAATAGTACTCTTCCTTAAGCCTGCAAGTGAGTCTATATGTTTCCATAAGACTTTAGTGCCTTCCTGAAAGATGTAAAAAACCAGTTACGCTCATTTGCTCTTATTGTATTGCTGTGGTTGATCAGTGTGTACTGGCTCTTTAAAGGGAGTAAATATTTACTTTGTCACCCATGTTCTTGAAGTCAAGTTGCAGTTTAATATGAACGCTAAACATGTTATGTAGATATCATGCACATGTTTTTAAACACACATACTTTTTTATGCATGTACATGTGTATATATGTGTATGCATATTGTTTATCACAAATATAGGAAGCTGGATACAGGTAGCTGTTATAAAACATTTTGTTTTTTCTGGTGAAATATTTTCATGTTTTCTTACCCCAAGTACTTTACCACAAATCTAGAGGGAGAGATGAGGAATATATGTCAGGATTCTCCTTCAAACTCATGTGGCTGCAAAACACTAAAAACCAGCTTCTCTTTCTATATGCATGCAGTATAGGAAGAACACGTTGCCAGCTGTAGGAAAGGCTGCAGTTTAGTAATGAGGCCTCGAAACTCTATCCAGCATGTCGACATGGTGCCTCTATGAAGTAAAAATTACAGATATGTGAGGACCTAAACGGAGAGGGAGAGAGAGTATTACTCTCTAGTCTAGTGATTACTTCTCTCCCATGAAAATAGGAGTCCTGTTTTCCAGTTGCTGTTTTCTAGGGTTGTTTCTCTATTTTAATGCAGAATGCCTACCCTCTAAGCTCACAGTTAGCGCATACATCTAGGAGATAGAAAAAATCAGACTGAATGTTCCAATGCTGAGGAGGGCCCTGAGTTTAAGTGCTCTAATGAAATACAGCTTTATCACTGGCCATATTTGAAAAGAGAAATTGGGCTCTCTTCTCCCAGGCAAGCAGCTTAGTATTTTACTTCAAGGACAAGGTTTAGGACTTCGAATTGCATCCTAAAATGTACACCCTAATGTGAAGTCTAGAAAGACTTAAATTATTCCGATTAAACACTGTATTGCCATTAAAGGGGCTTAAGTGTTGACTTATTTTTCATGCTGAGATACTTTCAGTACAGAGCTAGATCATGTACTTCCATGCTCTGTTGCAGACTATAGAGCTGATATATCAATGTCAGAAAGAGGTGTGAGAGTCAAACGATGTACTCCCTCCATCATTTCCTGTTCTCCAGTTTAAGCATATCCCTGGTTCAGCATGCTGACTACCATGAATCCTTTTCTTGAATGGATAATTTCCTCCAGGCACGGCATAGGAAGTTTAGTCTGAGCTTTGAGTTCCACTCTTGTGGCCACATGCCAAAACCCCTTTATGGGGCTAGCTCTTAATCTCTCTCTCTCTTAGCTTTCCATTACTGAAATGGCGATCACAGTATTTCCCCACTTCAGAGAGGTTAAATGTGTTATTGGTAATCTCCTAGTTTCCATGGTTATGGAGATCAAATAAGTAGATAAATAAAAGTTCTATTGCATAATAAATTAAAAGGGGAATATATTCTTATTTTGGAAGGAATCTTAGCTACAGTATTTTAGTCATGTAGAGGCTAGATGTTCCATTTTAACTCAAGTGTGCTGGTCTAGTTAAACCACTTTATCTTGGTGAACATAAGGAAATTAGTTGCCTACTGACTTATGACAAGTGTGTTCATGAAAATGCTTTCTTTAGTTTTCTTTATTCAGTTAGATAACAAAGTAAAAAGCAATTAAATCAATGCCATATTTGTGTACAGCTGAGGTATAATGTGGGCTTATGTAGATAGGGCTTCTTGTAAAACGGAAATGCTGACATTTATACCAGGGGTACAGGAGTCCACCTCTGATCATTTACAGAAGATTAGCCTATGTATAATTGAGGCCATAAATTGAAGAAAATGAGACTAAACAGGTAAAGCTGAAAGCATAATTTCACTTCCAGATGGAAATAAAGATATTTTCAGGTATCCACAGGCTAATGAGTAGGACTGGCAATTAGAAAAAATGTCTCTTGTAAACCGAACTCATTAAAAGTCTCAGTCAGTGTAAGTTAATAAAGGTAGAACCACTCACTGCAATTTTGGTCTGTAAAGTAGAATCACATTTAGAGTATTCTAGCAACTCATTGTGATATGAGCTATGGCTATACCACGGCTGTTAAATATTTCCACTGGGAACATCTTCCACTTCTTACAGTCTTACTGCACGTCTTGCAGAAAACCATGGGAATCATAGCAACATCACGTTTTCCACATATTTTACAGGCTGTAAGACTTCTGTGCAGATTTTGTACACAGGTTGTCAATATATTAGTTGAAAAGAGTGTTTCTAAAGATCACTAAGATCCTAAATGAAGACCTGTGATTCAGTGCACATCTGGTGTTCCTTCTGTAAACCTTAAGAAATATACTAACTTATTTCCTACTATGTTTTTCTATAATGCAACTTTTTTTTTTTTTCTCTGAAGATAATAGCCCAGATACTGAAGGTACATGGTACAGATGAAGTGTATTTCTGGGGAATGGAGAGACATGGGGATTTGAAAAGAACCATTTATAGCCTTTGATGTGTTGTTAATGCTAGCTGCCAATGGCATAAAGGCACGATTCTAGAATTCAAACATCATGGAATATAACCAGGCCATAAATCTGACTGTCTAGGTCCAACTCTAACATTGGATCCAAGAAGAGAGGCTAAAACAGCTATTAAATCAGCTATCTTCTAAAGTTTCCTCAAGGTAGGTAAAAATAATCTCAGTTGCTTCTTCATGATTCTGTTGGTTTGTCTACAGTAATCATGGGCAAACCATGATTTTTCTACTGTTTTTTCCTAATACCAAAATAGTGTCTCCTTCACAGTTCTTTTGTAAACAAGGGAGTGACAAGGCAGGAACTGCTTTTCTGTGGGCTTTTTCTTCTAGCTAGTTCTCTCCTGTCAGGGGAATTCTTTCATATTCAAGTAAGGAAGGATATTGTCACAACACTTAAGTTGCCCCCATATATCTTAACTATCTGTATGACATTTAGTCTACTCCCACACTGACACATTGCTGCATTGTCTTGACATAATTTAATTTATTCTGCATTAAGGGCAGTTGAAGCAAGCACAAGAACAATAGCTACACTGTGATGTTACCTTAGACCTCTAGCTCGTACTCAACTAAAAATTTCCTGATTGTCACATTGCTTCGTGGTAGCTTGCCTTATGGTCAAAGCTCAGATTATGCCAAAAACGAAGGGAAACTTCTTGAAAGAGTGAGTACTGAACCAGCTCCAGACCCCTCCTACACTCAGTATGGACACTACTGACAGGACCCCCATTATGTGATAAGTAAATACAAGTCAGCACTTGACCACAACCAATAAAAGCTCTGTAGATGTGTGCAGATACAATGATTGCTGTAATCCATCATCCACAATGAGACATATGTAGGAATTTGAAGACAATTTAATCTCCAATGTAGCTATTAGATGCTATTTAACCTCAAAGGGAGTCTAAGGTGAGTAGACATACAGCCTCCCAGTTTAGGTAGGGCATGCTGAGTAGAATTTCAGTTTCAACAGCTCTGAGTGGATTGATACATATTTCACTTAAGTCTTCCAAGAACTCACAGACTAAACACTACTCTTTCACACTTGCATACCCAATGAATCATGTTTGTCACAAAGCACAGATGATAACTATTCTTTATTAGGAATCTTTCAGCGGTTAGACCACAGACATGAAGATACGATGATTTGCATTTTGTGTTTTCCTTGAATAACAGTACAGTGGAGAAATATTCCTCGAGTTGTTTTTTGTATAATACTCAGGATATGAGCAGGGAAAATGCCTGTGTTTAAATATCTTCTCCAAGGATAAGAAAGAATGTTAAAATTATTCTAAGCATTTGGATATAGGACTTTCTTCCAGGAGATGGACTTTCTATGTTCAGGCTGCTGCTGCAGTAATCTCTACTGCAGCATACCATAGAGTCCCTTGGGGAAGAGAATGAAACTTGAGGTTGTATTGCTTCAGACAAAAAAACTAAAGTTTTTGGTACAAACTTATGGAAAGGCCAATAAACTAATTTTTTAGCCTAGTTAAAAAATAATAGTTGTTAGGAATGGTGGAACCCTCTCACAAGACCATCTATTGGTATAGCACTCTCCTGGAAAGGTGTGTTTGGATTCTTTGAAATTCAAAGCTAGCAGTCCTGGGTGCTCTAATTATCCCATTTGTTACTATTACGTCTTTCCGTATTTTGAAAACAGAAAGCTCTTGGGCTCCAAAATTCATGAGAAGGTTCAGGATTATGAATCTTTAATGGAGTCCCTTTCTCAAAGTGGGTTCTGCAAAGCAGCTAGCTGCATAAACACTTGGTGCTGCACCGTAGATCTATCCTTAAGTGACTTGTTCAAAAGCATAGGGGAAATCAGGTGAAACAGGCAACAGTGCTCCTTAGCCCACTTGAAAAGTTTTTGGACTGCATATACAAAAGTAATTAATTTTTATCAATGTTGGCCAAAATTTTTATAACTGAGACAATGTAATGTCTATTTGAATTCTGTTAAAATTCTTAGATCAAATTACATCTTTAAAGTATGTATGCATAACTTGTGCTCTCAGCACTTAAACTGTGGGATAATTCCTATGAATAGTGAAGATAGGTGAGAAGTAAATAGAAAAGTTATTCTATTCTCTCTTCACTCAGTTTTTTGTGTTTTCAAATGACAACTGTGATATCGACAGTGAAACCTGTTCTACCCAGCCATTTCATTCTCTCTTCAGGGACTGTTTTCTGAGTGATATGCATGCATTTAACTTCCATTAGTACTAATATGAAATCAGTGAGCACACCAAGAAGGGAGTACATGTCTTTGCAATACGTAATATACCCTTGGATAGTTACTTAGTCCAATATATAATTGAAAATAATGTGAGAGAGAAATATGTGGAATAAAGTTGAAAAACCTAGATTTAAAGTGCTAATTCTTACATGACAGCAGCTCAGTTGGGGTTATGAAAGAATACTGGAGATTATTATGACATCTTAGGTTTGGATAACATATAAATATTAAACATTCTCAGCTATATATTGTAGGATGTTAACAAAACTAGTATTTCAAATTAAATGTTTTATTTTATCCGCATCTTGCCAGTATTCAATCTAGATTTACTGGAAAGAGGAAAAAAAACCAACAACCAAAAACATGAACACTTTTAAATATTTAATCCTAATAACAATTAGCATTTAAAAGAGCATTGTGAACATCATCCTCAAAAATTGTGAAGCGTATGGATATAATTTATGGAAGACATGATGTCCAGAAGCTGAGGACATACTGTATTATAAACCCATTATAACTTCGTAAAGAAGTAATAACAAATATCTGTATTCTCATTGTTTTTAAACAGTGCGCTAACATTAATTTTCTCATCATCTGAAGTCTTCCTGTGACTGTTTAGGGATGAGAAGCCTGCTCTCCCGAACATTTTGTGAACATTTTAGCCTATCTACGTCTACAGCCTGAAATTTAATTGGTAGTAACTATCTTTTCCTCTCTTTGCCCAGGACTGTAAAGTTTAAGTTCTGCTAGTGTCTTCTGTGTCCTTTCCAAGCAGTAACTAAACTTGATGTTGCATGAGACTCTTCCTTTGAATATAAGATTGTTTGGGACAGGGCTGTTTTTTCATCCACAATGAGATTTCTACTGAAAGTCCTTGTCCGCAGTCATATACTTATAAAGTGAATGCTTGCAGCATGGATGTTGCTGCTATCTTCAGGATGGGTGAAAAGGAGAATCCAGGGAACCACAGGCCTGTAAGTCTCACCCTAGTCATTGAGAACTCTTCAAATTCTTTTCCAGCCATACAAAGTACAAGAAGTTGATTTGAAACAGCCACTATCAATTTACCAAGGGCAAATTATGCCTCACTAACCTGATTGTCTTGCCTAATGAGGTGACTGGCTACAAGGCGAAAGAAAGAGCAGTGACTGTTGTGTACATTGACTTAAGCAAGGACTTTGACAGTGCTTGATGTAATATTGTTATGGGAAATTTAATGAGATATGGACTGATAAGTGGACAACAAGTTGGTTGGAAAACTGGTTGGAGCATTGGGCTCACAGGGTTGTGATCTGCAGTACAAATCCAACTGGTGGCTGGTTACAGGTGGTGTCCCTCAGTGATGGCTGCTATGGCAATAATATTTAACACTTTTATTAATGACCTGGATGATGGGATAGAGTGGGACCAGAAAGCTCATTGTCTGTAATAAACTGTGAGGAGAGAGAAGTGCTGTGGAGGATAGTGATGATATTCAGAGAAACCTTGACAGACTGGAGAACTGATCTAGCAGAGACATCATAAAATTTAATGAAGACGAATGCAAAGTATGCATCTAGTAACCAATAATGCCCTGCAACTGTACCACCTGGGAACCAACTGGTTGGAAAGCAGTTTTGCAGAAAAGGATCTGAGGGTCCTGCTACACAAGAATTTGAATGTAATTCAGCAGTCTGCCCTTACTGCAAAAAAGACCAACTACCTCCTGGGCTGTAATAGCAGGAGTGCTGCCAGGTGTCCCAGGGAAGTGATCCTTCCCCTCGACTTGACATCTATTGTGAGATCACATCTGGAGTAGTGTTCTGTTCTGGGCTCCCTGTACAAGAAACGCATGGGCATACTGGAGCAAGCTCTTTGAAGAGCCACCAAAATGGTCAGGGAGCTGGAGCTTATTACATGTGCAGGGAGACAAGGGAGAAAAATCTTTCTCTGTGAGGGTGGTAAAACATAGGAACAGGTTTCCAGAGAGGTCATGGAGCCATTCAAAAGTTGCCTGCTTTTATTGGACCTTTTTTGAGCTTGTGGTTGCACTAGCTGTCCATGGACGTCTGTTCCAACCAGCATGATTCTATGATCCAAAGGAGAGCTCACAGTGGACATGACCAGTGGAGAAAAATGATGAAATTTCTGAACGCAGTATCCAGAATAAGAAGTGTTAGAGTCTTCAATCTGCTACTTATTCCTCATGTACTCTTCCACCTTCTTATTAGCGTTTGCAAACAGACAGAACTTCTTCATGAAAGCTGTAATATTGCACAGATTGAAATAGGACAGCTCAATTTCATATGCTGACCATAAATAAAACAAGTTTCATAAGTAGACCGTAAATAAAACAATAATACATTCATAGTAGCAACAGCTCATCGGAAAGGGAAAAACTGTTACAATAGTTTCCTTAGATTGTTAGGAATGAACTTAACTTCAAAGGAAGAAAAGCAATATCATTTTGGGAAGAAAAAAAAAAATAAAAAAAAAAAAAGTAAAAAAAAAAGTAAAAAAAAAAAAAAAAGTAATGTGTTGATCCTGCCTTTTCTCTTCTATGAAAAGATTTTCATGAGTAATTTCATGTCCTTGTGAAAGACCATGATATAGTGCTATGATCAGCCTCTTTCATTTTTGACCATTTCTTCAACTTACTGGAAAGAAAATGAATTGCAGAAGCTCTTGCTAGCAGAATAAACCTACAAAGGCCACAAGTGCTTCTTACTTGAATTATTGTTATCAACACATTATGGGGTAACTGAAGCAGAACAAATCTACACAGCTTGTGAGTTGCAAGTTCTTTTTCTGTTTTGGAGAAACCACACAGAAAGGTGCAGCCTAAATTCAGAAGAATTTGAAACTATCACATGTGGATACATTTGCTTTAATCTCCCTTCTTAAAATCATACCTGAAAGCTCTAGCATAGATGTAACCTCCATTTGAACGAGACCCCATTCATATTACAGCAATTTTGTGCATGATCTCTAAACTATGTATGTAAGCCCAGGCAATTCTTGTTAGATTTTTATGTCAAATACTTCCTAATGTGAAGTTACGGGTTTAGCAACTTTCATAAATAATGCTGTGTGATAAAGTGTTGGCTGTACCATTCACACCTCCTTCACGAACCCAGCCCGGATGCAGGCCAGCTGTTGGCAACTGGATCTTACATGTTATTACGTTTGTATCTTTGGTATCACTCAGTCTTCTTTTTGCATTCCATTGTTGAATTTCCTTTGTGCTGTGGCTTTTTCTCTGCATGTTATTTGTGTATTTAAAATGAACCATGCAAAGAAATGTTTCCATAACCATGGTGACAGTGTAATATTATGCACACTTACAAAGTACGAAGGTAACTCTACCAGACTGGTGTTTTCTGTGATCAATTGCTGGAAATTTAATATCTCCCCCACTTTTTTTTTTAATAACAGAGAGAATGAAATGTGCTGAGTATTTCCAGATCTGCTTACGCTAGAGTTACTACTATAAATTAATCCAATACTTCTTCAACAGAAGTGATGAGCTGTGTGTTGCTGTGTCCGTGTTGCCTGCTATTGCTAGTTTTTCACGAATTTTGGAATATGATGTAGATTTTTTTTTTTTTTTTTTTTTTAAGGGCCCATGCTTCTGGAGTCACGTGAGTACATAAGAATTTCACTCAGTAAATTTTATGACCCATAGTTCTATTATCTCAGGCATTTATATATCTTTTTCTGGTAGTATATGAATGCTTAATGCATATATTATTTTGTCTCACAATGTTTGATAATCTCCATTTTCAGCTGGGAAGCTGGTGTACATAGAAGGTAGGGCCCAAATCCAAAAAGGCATTTACATGCCCACTGGCATTGAATGCTCTTAATTGCTTGTATTTCTGACCAAATTGAGCCTATACGACCTAAGGTTTAAAAAGAAGCCTTTCACATAGCAAAGATATTCAGTTTTACCTTCAAGATCCACCACTACTGTCTTTACTGTTTTTGAGAAAAAAAGTGTCCCTAGAGACTCCCAAAATGGAAACCAAAAGAAATCCAAAACACACTAGTTATCTGAAAAAAAGTTTAAGTCAATCTTGAGTCTGAGTGGGTTTAGGTTGTGAAAAGGACAGTAGCTGTGGGCAAGTATTTGGGCATTGTCTTCTCCTGCTAATTGTGGGGCCAGATGTGTGAAGGCAGAAAGATCCAGGGTGTAAGCCTACAGCTGTTCACTGCTGCATGTTTGCTAAAAAGCCTTGTATGTTCCCCCACTACCATCTGTTCTGCTTCTCTGCATGACTCCAGAGAAAAGCTGAAAACAGTTAAAAGGTAGTCTTAAGGTGCTGAACGCTTACCTGTCATAGATGTAGCATAGTTACCACAGTAAAACAAACGTGACTAAAAACTCGACATTTCTGTTAAAACCCCTTTTGAATGTCTGCTTCTATGCGCTCACCAAAAATTTACTGCTAAGAGACTATACTAGGAATTATTGAAAGTATCATAGCTTACTTTGTTCTCTGTCTTGACTAAACAGACACTTGGAATTCAATCCTTTGAGCACAGGGTTCCTATTCTATCTCTTAAGTTCACTAGAAACTCTCTAAACAGCCAACAATATTTTAGTGTTTCAGTATGCTGAATATTGCCATTAAACCTCAATAATTTCTTGAGGTATTGTATCTTTTTGTTGGTAAACAAAGTATTCTACTGTTGTCCTGTTCTACCCATGGCTTCAAGGAGCACATCATACACATAATTTTTACAGATCCTTGAAGATCTATACCATTTCATAGTTGACTTGTGATACAGACAGCTTGTGGAACAGAATAGTCTGAGCTGATACATAGTTTTGATAATAATAACACAGCTTAATCAAGACATACAACTTTGCCAGAGTAGAAACCATAGTGTCAATTCTAGCTAATTGTGAATGTAGTTGTTTTCAGAGCAGAAAAAGAAAATGTTCTGTATTTTAAAAGGGGTAAAGATACTTGTCTGACTACCCCAACCCCCTTCCTTTTCAAAAAGACAGCTTAGCAACAACACATCTCTGGGAAAGGATTTATGAATCTGCGTAAATTGCTAGCCAGTAAACCCACTTTACAATCAAGACAACAATATTGTTTTCAGGAAATGAGCAACAGTGAGAGCAGCAGGAGCTGGCGTTATATTTCATCCAAATCAAAGTGGACAATGACTGATTAAATATTGCATAAAGATACATTCATTCTTTCTCTCAGCACACTTGACTATTACCTCAATTGAAAGGTTATTATGTAAATTAAAGGCAAATGGAAGGGAAGGATGACTGAAACCCGCTTTATTAATGAGTTGTATTCTATAATTCATTTGATCAGCATCAGGCTTCTACTTATGTGAAACCAGAGGCAATGCTACTAAGAGAACAGTGCTATGACTGATATGGAATACATTCAGTGACTTCCTCACTGTATTTTCAGAATGTTTTGATTTACTATTCTCTTAAAATGTTCTTGTTACGGAACATATTCATGGTAACATTGACGAGAACTGCATCACTAAAGTAATGAGGACCTCCAGTCAGAGGTGTCCTTGCTTGGTAACGCTTACTAGAAATATTTAATTATTTATCTCTGTATACAAATATTTTCCATAAGACAGGTTTTGAAAACTAGAAGTTTTACCACTTTCACATTAATTTAGTTCTTCAAATTACCTTTTTAACAAATATTTTCTTTTTCTTATCCACAATATATGTAACCTCATTATGCTCTGGTGTTCAATAATGTTAGATAGTGAATCAAATTTACACAACCATAAATGGGGTTTGGATTGTGTTAACTATTTCTGAATATGTTCAAATAAGGGATTGTTCAGAGTTACAGTTCAGGAAGTTATTTAACTGATATACTTTCTACTAACTGAAAGCTCATACATAAAAAATTCAGTGTTTAGCCCTGTTAATCATTTTACAAGACTTCTGAATAAGATCAGTAGCATTAGCCTTATTTTATATCTGGGGAAACTGTGCTAAACAAGAGCTGGACTGCCCATGACAGGTGTAGATACAGATTTCAAGAGCAGAATATCTTCAACCCCTGGCTATCAGAGGTGTTATTGAGATTTGAAGTAGAACATGATTTATGTAGAGCAGATTTATGGAACAGATCATCTGGAGTGCCATCACACATCACATCCAGGACAACCTGGTAATCAGGCCCAGTCAGCATGGTTTTATGAAAGGCAGGTCCTGCTTGAGAAACCTGATCTCTGTCTACTGTAAGGTCACCAATTTAGTGTATGAGGAAAAGGCTATGGATGTTGTTTACCTGAACTTTATTAAAGCCTTTGACACCGTGTCCAACAGCGTTCTCCTGGAGAAACTGGCTGCTCATGACTTGGATGAGCGTACGCTTTGGTGGTTAAAAAACTGGCTGGAAGACCAGGCCCAAAGCATTGTGGTGAATGGTGTTAAATGTAGTTTGCGGCTGCTCACAAGCGGTGTTCCCCAGGGCTCAGTATTGGGGCTCAGTTCTCTTTAGTATCTTTATCAATGACCTGGACGAGGGGATTAAGTGGACCCTCAGTAAGTTTGCAAATGACACCAAGTTGGGCAGGAAAGTTGATCTGCTTGAAGATAGGATGGCTCTAGAAAGGGATCTGGACAGGCTGGATTGATGGGCCAAGGCCAATTGTATGAGATTAAACAAAGCCAAGTGCCAGGTCCTGAACTTGGGTCACAACAACCCCATGCAGTGCTACAGGCTTGGGGAGGAGTGGCTGGAAAGATGCCAAGCAGAAAAGGCTCTGAGAGTAGTGGTCAACAGCCACCTGAATATGAGCCAGCAGTGTGTCCGGGTGGCCAAGAAGGCCAACAGCATCCTGGCCTGTGTCAGAAATAGTGTGGTCAGCAGGACTAGGGAAGGGATTGTCCCTTTGTACTCAGCACTGGTGAGGCTGCACCTTGAGTACTGTGTTCAGTTTTGGGCCCCTAACTACAAGAAAAATATTGAGGTTCTGGAACACGTCCAGAGAAGAGCAACAAAGCTGGTGAAGGGTCTAGAGACCAAGTCTTATGAGGAGCGACTGAGGCAAATGGGGTTGTTTAGTCTTGAGAAAAGGAGGCTGAGAGGAGACCTTATCACTCTCTACAACCGTCTGAAAGGCAGTTGTAGAGAGGTGGGAGTTGGTGTCTTCTCACAAGTAACAAGTGATAGGACAAGACGAGATGGCCTCAAGTTGTGCCATGGGACGTTTAGGATGGGTATTAGGAAAAATTTCTTCACCAAAAGGGTTATCAAACATTGGAACAGGCTTCCCAGGGAAGTGGTTGAATCACCCCTGGAGGTATTTAAAAGACGTGTAGATGTGGCACTTAGGGACATGGTTTAGTGGTGGACTTGGCAGTGTTAGGTTGATGGCTGGACTTGATCATCTTTGAGGTCCCTTCCAACCTAGACAATTCTATGATTTTACGTCCAAGAGGATCCAGGCTCATCATGGGTGTAATAGTTTTTATCT
Organism: Charadrius vociferus; assembly: GCF_000708025.1. Taxonomy (NCBI): domain Eukaryota; kingdom Metazoa; phylum Chordata; class Aves; order Charadriiformes; family Charadriidae; genus Charadrius; species Charadrius vociferus. The sequence goes on along the minus strand of NW_009647830.1, from coordinate 7,209,529 downwards.
GCTGCTTAGGCAGAAGGCCTAACTGACACAGTCCTGCACAAAACTACATTTTCATTTTTCTTCATCCTGGCTTTCTGTCTTTGGGGTATCATGCTCCCTATCCATTACCATAATCATTGGACTCAATGATCTTAAAGGTCCCCACCAACCTAGATGATTCTGTGATTCTAAGATTCTATTAGCACACTAAAAATCATACTGAATTAAGGAGGTCATGAAGGATACTTTTTGATTTTTTTGATCCAGACACCTACTGCCCATGGGAGTAATGAACACATAGGTGTCTTGGATCTCTTGTTACTCCAACTTCCATCCCCCTATTAATTCATCTCCACTTCACAGCTTTTGAGATATTGCTGCCACCTGGTCAGTGTCTCTAAAACTTCCACTTCAAAATTTAAAACGTTAGCAGATGCTCAAAGGAAGTGGACAAAGTCTATATTAAGGATACAGAATAGCTTTCACACCCACCATAATCATGTCTCCTGCTCATGTGGTGAACATATGTAGTTTGTTGCCTTAGGACTTAAGCTTACGTTTGTCTTGTTCTTTTCTTAGGAATGATCTGAGTTTGTCCTTCATTTTCACTCCACAATTTTCTTTCCTTGCTATAAGTAGCATTTTGAAAAAAAACAAACCCCATATATTAGTGACTTCTTCAATGTGGTAAATAATATACTGAAAGCATGGAGAGCCACCATCAATTTAAACCTCAGTATGTTCACAGATTGGGTGTCTGAAAAACTTTTGAGATTATTTACTAAGTAAATAGTTCATGGTTTCTCCATGGAAAAAACAACAATAACAACAATCAACTAAGTAAAAAATTTAAGTTCACCCAAAAAAAAGTAGATTTGAAGGCCAAGATGACAACAAAATTTTCTGCACCCAGCATGTTTTTTTGGTTTTTATAGCTTTGTTGTGTTTTGTTTTGTGTTATAGTTTTGTTTCAATAGCTCTGACTCTAAGCTTAACAGTGCCATTTAGTCAAAATGGATAGCTTTAGCTGTATATTTAAAGGAGGGTGATCAGCAATAAAATGGTAAGCAGATTTAGCTAATAGGCCTCACATTTAACGCTCCATGGAGATTAATGGGATCATTTCACACTTATCTTCAAGCCAGTGTTTGTGTATGTTTGGCATAAAAGTGCATCGTCCTGCATTGCCAGGGTTATCCAACTGTAGAGGAAAACTTTATTTCAGAAGGAGAAAGACTTTTTGGTGGAGTTCTGTTTAGAAACACACAGAGGAGGAAACTAATTCATTGGAATAAACAAATTTTTCACACTAAAAAATTTCTATTTTTCTTGCACATGGGTATTTCAGGTTTTACCCATGTCTAATGAACAGTTGTTGTGAGTTTCTTTCTTTCTTTTTTGCTCCTGTATGAATGTGTTGTCCTGCTTTGAAGTAAAATAGAACCAATTCTCTTTTCAGTAATTTTACTTTTCAGTTAAGCCTCTTCTAACTCTCTGAAATTAACGGCATATTTTTCAGTGTCTACTTCTAGCAGTTAAGGTCTGATGTTTACAGTGAATATCAAGGCATAGTATGCCGAAAGGCTCCTGCTTATACTTATTCCTATAACAACCAATGCCAGCAAACTTTGTTGTACACCAAGTTAGAGGATCAGAAGTGGAAACGCGTAGAGGGGTCCCACCTGTGGGGAGGAGCGGACAGGACAGGTGACCCAAAACTGACCAGCAGGGTATTCCATTCCATCTGCCTCATGCTCAGTATAAAAGCTGAGGAATCAAAGGAGTTAGCCCTCCCTTCTTCAATGGCCAGCAGCCAAGGAGGACTCTGTCTGTTCATCTGCCTTTGAATCTGTCTGTTCCTGAATCCAGATCTGGAATCCAGGTCTCATCCATCTCTGTCTGGGACTTTCCCAGTGCCTGCCGGTGACGTGATCATCATCCGGAGAGCTCAATACAGGTTTTATATATATTGTATATATTTCATTATATTCTTATTAATTTATTATATTTTACTTTTCTTATTTTATTATTAATATTTCATTAAAGTAGTTTAGTTTCTTTTCCATTTGTAAGTTCCTTTCCTTCATTTTCTTTCCTCTCCTTTGAAAGGAGACGGTCTGTCCCTTCTCTGAAGGGGAGAGAGGTTGAAGAGAGCATCTGTCATTCGTTTTAGTGGCTAGCCCAGCTTGAACCATGACACTTTCCTGTATATGAATAGTTGTCAATGTCTTATCAGGTCCCATAGAATTTAGGTGACAGCTAACAATCTGATATTCTTACTGCATTTGATGGGTCATTAACATATGTGAATATTTGTGAACAATAAACAATTTTAAATATTATTACTGTTTATAGGAAAAGTACAAAAGGAAATACTTCAGTGAGAGAGACAGCCAAACAACTGATTATGTAATCATTAAATTATGTGCTATAATAATGAATTCTTATTCAGATAACAGAGAATGGACTAGTTCTTTTGAAACAGTAGAGTTCAGTCTTACATCTAATGATGTCTTTCCTAGTTTTAGATTTAAGCCAAGTATAGTGGGTTGAATATGTCAATAAGCATCATGGGAAAACTTTAGCTTGCTTAACTGAACTGTCAATGGTCTAAGGATCTACATTTAAGATAGTTAGGTTTGTGTTTTTAGGGGCTGATTCCTCTCACTTATAAGGCCTAAAATAGATCAGATGCATCGAACTATACAGAAATCGTTTCTCTATGTTTTCTAAATTACTAAATTACAAGGCCAGATTCAGACATCTGCATGTCTGAGCTGGGTGGGAAGAATTGTATATATGAGACAGTAATACACTATCAGAAGTTTATATGAGAAAGTCCAAGTTAGTTTTGAAATGAAAGAAAAGCACCTATACATAATAAGTGATGAACTGGGATGAAGGGCATGGCACGTATGATAAGCCATGCCATAAGACTGCGAAAAGATCTAAAGAGTAGGAACCTTAAGAAAGAAGTCTGTTTGCCAAAATAAGTACTTTTTGTAGCAAATAGTTGCACATATGTGCTCATAAGGCAAATAGGAAATCCATGTAAAAGGGGAAATCTTTTTCAATAGGCTGAGTCAGGACATCAAACTAAATTCTTTCAGAAATATAAAAAAAATAAAAGTAAATGAGGCTACTATTGCGTACATCTCAGACACCCATGGCACATAAGTACTTTTCTTAACTAAGACATTTAAGCCTAAAATTTCATAAGACTAAAATTTATTCTACTGTATTCAACTTTTATTTCAAAACATAAATGGAAATGTTGTTATGCTATTGGCTCTAATGAGAGCAGTATAATAGCAGCTGATTCTGCTTTCATTAGTAGACAGTATCATAAGTCCAATTTTCCAAAGGTTTAAGGAAAATCAAGCTTTTATTATGTCCAAGATCAATACAGTCACTTTTCTTTCTCTTCCAGGTGAGACAAATAGTGAGGTAGCCAAGAGAAGACTGTTGAAGTTGTTCTACTTTTCTGAGCAAATGTCCTTTCTGGAGCTGTGTGGCCTAACGTGAAAACCAACAGGCTCCATTTGTAACTTCTTAAGTTAATACACAGGAAGGTGTTAAGCCATGAATAAGTTACTGACAAAAAAAAATTGATCATATAGATTAAAATTATTTTGGCAGAAATAAATAAGTAAGTATGATTGACTGAGTTTAATCCTTCATTACACCTGTGTCAGTCCAGGAGAATCCTTATAATATAAGCACTGTAATCCACTGTACAAATTCTTTTCACGGTTGTTTTTCATATCATCTCTTAAAAGACCTAATTATCTTTTTTTTGATATAGCATTACCATGTCATAGATCGTAGATCACAGAGCTTTGGCTGAAATGCCAATGAACATTACGTACCTGAAAACTTTGAATCCTGGTGCAAAGATTAGTGTCACTAACTTTTATTTCCGTAGCTAGGCAGATCAAACAGAAGTTCAGGTTTTTCAGTTCTCATTAAATGATATTCTTAGTTTGCTATGAGATTCCTCTTTTTTTTAGAAAGCAGGGAAAGTGGGAAAGAGGAATGATGACTGTTTTATGAGCTTACATGTGGCTGTACCTAATCATACCTGGCATATGCACCTCTTCAGTTAGTTAGCGTGATAATAAAAGAAGATGAATTTTGATTCATTCATAGGTTAACAAATAATTTTAAAACATGATTAAGTGGATGGGTAAGCCAAACTCTTTTGTGAATGCAAAAATTTTATTAAGGTGAACCTGGTTAGAAAGTTATTCTTAACATCTTAGCTAATTATTTTTCCATACTACATTCATATGCATACAGGTAATAAACAGACATGTTAGGGCTGGAATACAATGTCCATAATTTGAACAGCAGCACTGTCCTGGGACAGTCCTGCTAACTTCAGTGTAATTTCAGAGAGAAGAAAACACTCTTATGTTCATGAATTGATATCTTAAATTTCCCCTTAAAGGCAACATACAGTGAATATCAAAAAGTCGTTTCCTTCTAATTTTCAGCTTTAACATGGGAGATGTCAAATGATATAATACAGAAATCTGCAATACGAATATATTGGCTTGCATTACGGTAAAGCCATTCAGGTCAATGAATGTTGAAGTGTATCTTCACAGAATAATTTTATTACTCTTTAAAATATTTTTCTGAGAAAATAAATAATAAAGAATATCTGTAGACTTTCTAAGAAACTATAATTTAGTAGATTAAAAAGATGTTACACTGAAGATCCAGTAGATCTGAAATTTTCTGGAACTGCAGATGATTTGTATTTTATTTCCTCTGTAGAGACATCATCACATTTCAAAAAGAAAATTTCATTTCAGTCCTAGGGTACAACCACAATTTTGTTGAACCTAATGGCATTGCTATCCTAGCCAAGCAATTATTCAGTTGATATGTTGCTAGACCATAGTCTTTGCAACGGCTATAGCTAATAACTAAACTGTGACTTTGTACAAATACTGCGCCAATGGCACATAGAAAGAGCAAAGAGTATATGATTTTTTTTTTTGCAGTGCCCCAGACGCAGATTGTAATTCAGCCACGATCTACCTTCTGCCATCACCTCTGGGTAGAATAGACTGTAATACAACAGCTCTATACTTCATGCGATTATATGGCCAGGTGCCACTGTGTTAGTGCAGTTACATTCTTGGGTAAAGAAATAATATCAAGGCTCAGCCTACTTTCTTCACACCATTATGGAAAGGGGAAGTAATGGCTCTGCAGAGGTTGCTTTCCCACCTCATAAATGAAGGATGCTTTCCCACTGGTAATGCAGACAAACCTGTATAACAGGCAAAAAGGAAGGTTGCTGAGGTAATATTAAGTAGAGCTGAGCAAAAATTGAAATTACTGTTCCATGGGGAAATTCTGCTATTTCAACGCTTGGGTTTTGTACCTAATTGAGTTGAAAAATTGGAACTTGTCAAAGAACAGTATACAGTAAAAGCTGCTTTGGTTGTGAGGTGGTGACATTTCATTTTGAGTTCATACAGTGCTACACTGCAGTTCTCTATTGTTCTATATTGCTATATACTTCTCTCACAATATATCTGCACCTATATGTTCCCCATAATGCACCATACACCTTTGTCCAGTACAAAATTGCAGTGGATCATAGATTTCAGAGGGTGCTTGACCAGTAGGCACGTACTTGAATTTTGATCTTCATAGCTGTCTGCCAGTGTCAGTAATAGGCATTTTATTAATGAATAAATACAACGATACAAACCATTTGCAAAAAGGTATTATTAATATGTATTTGAACAAACCTTGATTAAAACTGTAAGGTATTAAATCTTTATATATGAACTTTAAAAAGACTCAGTACATGATCCAACAAACATCCTTATCTGCTTCTGCCACTTCCTTCCTGTATTTGGACTTAATAATTATTATTAAATATTATAATGCAAATATCTGGACTGTGTTTTAAGCCCTTGTTTCTTTACAAGGAGGTGGAAAGAAACCACAATCTAGCCCTGACAGACAGTGGTACCTGTCAGGTACCTACCATCAAAAATATAATCATGCTTACAGTCACTGTAGCTGTGCTGTACAGAACTCTGAAGAGTTGTGTAGTGACAGGGTATCTTAGATGTCTGTGAGTAAATGATATGCAGTCAATTTTTTAGCCCGCTAAAAATATTCCAAGAAAAAATCCATATGGTGCAGCAAAACCACAAGGGAAATTATTCTTTTTTTTTTTTTTTTTAATTTATTCCTTCTAGAAAAATAGCAAAGCCTTCTGTTTATCATTATATTTATGAGGTAACTTCAATGAAATCATAAAAGTATTATCTTATGAACTGCAGAAGCTTTCATTTATTTTTCTGCCAAATCACTAAATGGCCCACTCTTTCAGGTGTATTGCAAAAATGGAGTCAATTTCCTACAATGAAACGGGGTCAAAAGGAATGAGATGGTTGGGTGACATAGGGCTTCCTTTGTAGTGGGGAAAAAAAGAGATTGTTATATAGATAATTGTCAGCATTTTCTTTGAAACTTTTACGTGGGACATGTTGTGCATTTAATGTGCTCAATTCAAATTTCCCTTTTAAGTGGTACATAATGATAAAGCATATGGACAGACTTTAGATTTACTTTAATGTCCCTATGTATACGAAAATAACTGCTACATATTGCAGATGACATAGTTCATACAAATTTCAGTAGCAATTTTACTGCCTTCCTTTCCTGTCTCTCCCGCCAAAACAAGCACCTAATTTCAGAATGCCTTGCTGGGAACAATTTCTTTATTAAAAAAAAAAAAAAAAAAAAGGATTAAGAAAAAAAGGTGATATCCACAAAGCAGTGTGGAGTTTTGGAAAGTTTTGAAAGCATTAGGGTGTCATTTTAAAATAATATGGATAATTTAAGAATATAAAACACCCTCACAGGCCTAGTTTTTATATTTGTGACTAATTTTTATTTAAAATAGTCAATGAGTTGCTGCATTTAGATGGCCATGTTTTTCAGATGAGAAGATCCTGCTCTGAAGATTGTCAATGAGGATTCCAGATGAACTGAGTATCTGTTGGTAAAGTGTAACTTCCTACTCAGATTGTCTTTCCCACAGAAATAGTCAAACAGTCTTCCAAGTTCACTTACTAAAGAGGGCTAAAGACTTAGGATACAATATCTTATCTGTATACACAAGTATAAAAGCCGACTAAGAAAAGTGATTTCTTTACTTCCTAGACAAGTGATTTTTCCCTAAAATATTTTTGCAGAATGTTTTTTGCACTTACCATTGAACTTGGTTAAAAAAAAAAGTTAGTGGTTCTGTGCATTAGCTGCAGACCACATTTTGTGGCATTATGCCATGTTGCAGGGGCTGAAGACTACAAACTGGGGATAAAGGTAGAATTAGAATGCGATTAGAGGTAGAATAAGTGGGAATAAATATGTAATAGCTGAATCTGGGAGCTAGGCTTTGTGTTGGACACTGACAGATTTCAACCTCTCTTTTATAGGAACTGTATTTACTGGCAATTGTGAAATATATGATTCCTAAAGAGTGAAATAGATTTGGAAGAGCAGAATTTTAAATGGGAATGTTTAATGCAGACCTCACTAGGTCAATGTTACCTATAAAATGCCTATTGCCCCTCATGAATGGCTGTGCATTCAATATGCAGAGTGAGCTACTCTGCTACATTTCAGTGCATTTACGTGTGCGTGAATCTGAAACTGAATTATTTCAATGGATATTTGCAATATTTATCTATATATCTCCATGTATTAGTGAGGTTCAAAAAGCCTTCAGTAATAGCCACATTTATTAAAAAAGGCTATGAATCCATAGACAGAGAGCATGCAAACATATCCTGGAAAAAGGATGTGCATTAATTACTGCATTGTGTTTGTAACAGCATTAACAGCATTATCACTTGTTTAATTGCTACTTCGTTGAGAGTTCTGTTAGTTTGTCCACGCAGGAACAATTAGATATTAATAGTATTCACAGCATTTATTTGTTAGTCCTATCTGGAATGGCTAAACCCTCCCCTGAGATAGAATCCTTGGTAATTTTCGTTATAGAACCTTTAAAGGGGTCTCTCTACATATCCAAATCTAAAGCATATAATATGCTATTTTCTTTAAGACTTAAGAATCTTATGGCTTTTATCCTCATTCTGCCTTCCAAGAATCAGAAAAATTCTGATCGTAAATATATAAAGTGTTCTACAGTTTTGCAGGCGATAGTAGCAAAACCTTAATGAAAGTTATGGCAGCAGTAATTCTTTATTATTTTCTTGCAGTCAGAATCAAATGTAAAAGTAATAGATATTTTTCCCATCATAAATCTGGAAAATAACTTATCTATTCAGTGACTCAAAATTACTTCTAAAACGATATCAAAATAAATAGATAATTAGTAATAAAAAATTAAACCAGCTGTTTTTTCCAGTACTGAGAGAATTATAAAATAGCTTTGTGAGGCTTCAAGATTAGGTGTTAAATGAATAGTACCAGATGTAACAAACAGAAAACTGTTCTACAGTTATACCTACATTTTATAACACAAACATGGAAATAATCACCATAGCTATTGAATTTTGGACAAAAGTCAAGAATATTACAGTAATTTAAAAAGAGAAAATAAAAGTAACAGTAGGACAGAGTATATTTGGAAGGTTTTCTGTAAGCTGCCAAAGAACATCTCATTTGTCCTGTGACACAACATGTGATAATGAGCAATATTTGTGCGGTAAATGGTTTTATTAAAAGTAAGAGTGAAATGATGGCGTCTCACTTTCTGTTAAGTCTGTCTGTAAGGCTAGGTTCGTGCGTTCATAAAAATGACTGAGAAGACGATTGTATAGAAAGCCTTGACTAACATTTTGTGCTTCATCCAAAGATGTAACAGTATTTGGAATACTTGGAGTTCACATATGCTATACACTCTCCTTTTAACACCCCCATCTGTTGTCTCCAAATAGGTAGTCATTTATTGCTTTAGTATATAATGAATAAATAAGCATCACTCCATCTCTTTCCTATTGGCTCTGCAACTGTGAGTTGAATCCAAGATTCCTATTATCCGTTCTTTCATGCCCAATTGCTTTTGATGGTAAATGAATGGCTAATTTCTTTCATTCCAATGTGTGTGGATTCAAAGACTGTGTAACAGGAATGTAAGAAGAAGTATTTTTCTATCTGGTGCATTACTACTAGAAGGAAACACTAATTTATAGTCAGGCAGGTTCCTTTAAAACACTGGTTTGTAGTACTGGTGCTGCTCAAGCATTCTGAAGCAATGGACTTCAGGGTGGCCCGGACTCTACAGAAGCATAATATACTTATAGAAACTGTTTCCACATGTAACATGATGCACATGTCTTTTCTCTGTTGCTTATAGAGGATAACAAACAGATGGTACTTCATGTTTTTAATTAATAATTTGGATGTTCTGTTATCCACCTTTATTTTTAATGCATATGAAAGCCAAATCTCTCAGTTTTGTCTTATTTTATCAGATAAATACTGTTGCCAGCCTTCTGCATTCAGATTTTTGTGGTTTGTGTTTTGATTTGTTTTGGTTTTTTAACTTATGGAACACAAAATGCTGTTTTTTCCCTATTTTCTGCCTCTGTAGCAAAACCCAAAGTATCCTGTAGGAGTACTATCTCTTTAAGTTTTGCTAATTATAGATATTGACTGGTAATGTGCATGTTGTGAAACTTTGCATTGAATTGCAATCCATATATATTTACCAAACACTAGAGCAAGGGTCTGTAAATAAATTTGTGTAAATTTCCAACAGATACTGATATCAGCTGATATTACTGATGTGTGGAACATCATTTTTGCTTATAAAAAGCTTTTAAATGTGAATGATTTCAACTATTAAGGGTTGCAAAGGTTGAGCGTTTAAGGGGAAACTCTATGGGATCACTTGGACTGAGAATTTTGAAAGGACAGAAAACGTGAAACATAAGTTCACTGAGAAGCTGAAGTATGCAAATAATTTGAAAAAAAAACCCAGCTAAAATTAAGGTAAATTTTGTGTTGGATCTAATTCTTCTCTGTGATGTAGAGATAAAAATGCATTCTTTTGGGGATCCACCACTATTGAAAGTACTGTGTTGCTAAGCTGAAATAATAGAAATCGGAAAGTGTCCAGCATATCTACTTCTCTGTCTTTTGATCCCACTAAATTTATATGTTGTGTTGATAACAATATATGGACACAAAACTTCATTTTCCATTAAGTGTAGCCATACCATCCATACTAAAGAATACGTAGGCAAGTGTACTATAAATGGAGAGAAATGAAGCTTCCATCTGAAAAGTCTAGGAGACAAAGCTGATTTCAGTGGGCCTTGAAACAGGATTGCTTTCGAACCCATAAGATCACATTAAATGAGAAATAAATAAATAAAATAAAATTATTTCTTTTTTTTTTGTAAAGAAAACGTATTTTCTAATACAAGGAGACAGCACATTTTATCTTTCTACATTTTTGTTCTTGTATTTGTTCTTGAGGCAGTCACTACAGGTCTTTATCTGTTCTCCTTTATGCCTTTTCTGCAGTAAATAGATGTAATATTTTTGTTTTCATAAGAATCTTGCTTCAAATTTGTATTTGTCTTTTTTTTTTTTTTTTTTGTCTCCCCTCTTTAAACATTTCTGCTTTTCCTTTCTGAGGAATCTGAACGTTTCTGTTTTCCTTGCTTGCTCTGTTTCAAAACACAGTCTTGTCCACTCCATCATTTTTATTAGAGATTACATTTTTCTTTTCTTTCTTTGCCTGCCCCCCTTTCCTCTTTGTTTTGCAGTGGTTTTTTTTTCCTTTGTTTTGTTTAGGTTTAGATTGATGATGTAATGCACTAGACATTACTCCAGATTCCATTACCAGCCTGTCCGTAATACTGTCTCTTCAAAGGTGGGTATCAAATACGTTTAAAACCCCAGCTGTTTCGCATAGCTTTTAACTACTGTAAGCTCATTTTTTACATGTTTACCAGACACTATCCTGGGATGGATCTTGAAGTATATACCCTCCCCTCCCCCCCTTCCCTTCCCTTCCCTTCCCTTCCCTTCCCTTCCCCTGAAAAAAAACAACATTTTGGACATTTACTAGTGCTGAAGTATGTGGAAATTATTATGCAATTTCATGTTACTTTACATTCTCACTAAAAACAGAGTTCACCATGATTGCTCCAAGTATACCGAATACCAAAGAATTTAATAATTTATAAACTTTTGTTATCTACTGGCAATACTTTTTTAAGTGGTGAACAGTTATTAATTCCTTTATTATTCACTGCGAAGCATCGTGTTGAATTTAAGCTATCATAGACGTAGACAGCATAAGTAATTCCATATCAGTGTCTTTGTAAAGTGGTTAGACTTGTATTGCTACTCATGCCAACTTCCTTTTCCTTTCTTTTGATTTAAATATATTGAGCTGATGATACATCTGGATGTGTATATGTGTGGTGGTGTGTGTGGGTGTGGGAATACGCCACAATTTGGAAAAGGAATAGGTTCAGGATGGAGTCTGCCTGTGCCTGTATATGCCTGTACGTGTGGTCTGGAGAAAGTGGATATGCGTGAGGACATGAATAAAGGAAGGGAATGTAAGTAAAGACTATGTGTGTACAGGAGGTAAAAAAGGATCACAGGATCTGATTATGCCATTTTTATTTTTTTTTATCTATTCACAAGGACATTGGTACTTGACAGATTCTTTAATCTTCCTAATTGCTTCCCTCAACCAGGAATCATGCACTAGCAGCAAAACACAAGGAAGTCCTGAGACTGTACTAAATCGTCTAGATCAGAAATGGTTTGAAAAAAGGTGCCAGTATTCCTGTTCTGCCCCAGCTGCATCGGTCTCTGCTAAATACAGTAAAAGATCTGTTCCACGTATGTATAAGCGTGCATGAAGAACACACATTACTACATGACATATTCTTCAAGAATGTTAATAGCATGATGATCAGAAATTAATAATGTATGTTACTTTTGATTTATAGATTTGGTACTACTTTTATGAAATGGGTACTTGCTTTAATAAAGCTACTAGAAACTCTTAGAGGCAAACTATGGTCCTAAAATTGGAAAGATTGGGGTTTTTTTGTTAGCCTCAGAAATGTATCTCTTGCTTGAAAAATTAAACTATTCTTTAAGTAGCAAATAGATTCTAAAAATAAAATGAGTTGTTGAAATGCCTGGAAAATGAAATGTTCTGAACAAATGTAATTTATTACTTATCTGAGTAATAATAAACATAAAAAAGAATAATGACTTTTGAGTTATATCCATTTTTTTAAAAGAAAATTCAGTTACATACATCATTGCTTTTTATTTCACCTGCATGTTAAAAGTATTTTTTTTTTCAGCTGAAATAATTTATATGCATGGTTGGTTGTTTTTTTGAAGGATAGGTGAATTTAAACTTGAGTGGCTTAATAGGATCTTAAAGAAACAAAGGAGGAGTCTTAAGTGAGTTTTAGAATGTAAAGCAACCATACAAAAAGTTCACAAATTTATTCTTACCACTTTACTTATTTATGTGTGTCTCTACAGAACTTGTTAACATAGTATGAGTAACCAATGCACTTCATTTTATTTTCAGACATTCCTTTTAGACACAACATGAGGATTAATTAGGTAGGTCTAGTAACTCCATGCTATACACTTTTTGAAAATGGGAAAAAGATTCATGAATATTACAAAGGAAAGGAAGTTTTGATGTCTGAAGTCTTGACATGCACATAGAAATGGCATTGCAGAGAATCTTGAACTGCTTCTATCCTTGCTATTTCTAGTCTGCATTTACTGAAAATGATCTTTTGAGAAAAACAAAACAAAACAGAATGAGAAAATGATTGCTACTTAACATTTCGGTCATTGCTTTCTTATAAGCATCTCCTTCTTTTCTTCCTTTTCGTCTGTTGTTAATAACAGACTTTGATTTACCAATGTGTTGTCCATTTCTGAGATACACTGACAACCCAGTTTGCTGAATAGAATACTGAAAAGTATTTCTAGTACCTATTTGACATTTTCACTGTGAAACAAACATTGTGCTAAAGGCCACTGTTTTAAAATCACTTCACCGTAAGAAACCACTGAATCTTAAAGGATTCTCAATCAAAAACAAAAATTTGCCATCCTTAGGACTTTGAAGATTTTTGGTGGCTTAACTTAAATAAATGTGTTATTCCATTTCCATTGAAATTGTGCAGTTTCAATATTGTACTGCCAAAAATGCATGCACCTGTGAAATCTGTGAAACGAGTAATATCACAGAATCCCAGAACAGCTGAGGGTGGAAGAAATACCTTGAAATCATCTAGTCCAACGCCCTTGCACGAAGCAAGTACAACTAGAGTGGGTTGCTTAGAGCTATGTCTAGTTAGGTTTTAAATATCTCTAGTATGGAGACTCCACAACTTCTCTGGTCAATATACTGCACTTGCAATTGGTATTCATACTAGAGGATAGTTTTACCACATGGTGGTACCTCTTAGAACTGATGAATCTGTGAGTGTAAGTTTGTTCTTGTGCTTCCACTTATAGGAACTGTGGCAACATAAAGTCAAAAGTAAAGTGAAGGTGTTTTTAAAGTTCTTGACAGGGAGATCTGTCTTGGCGTAAAACTGGCAGAATCAGCTCTCCCTCCATCTGGAGCTCACTGTCAGCTCAGTTTGCACTGTCACGAGACGGAGAGCTTTTCAGAAGAGGAAGAAACAGCAACATGACTGAAGAGGTTCTTCAAATGTTTACTACACTGGTAACAGGAGATACTGAATTTCTTTATAATCCTGTGTGAAGAAGTCAGAGATGTGACTACCACTTTCTTGCAAAATGAAGAAAGAAAAAAGATAAAAGTTGCAGTATGAGAAGAGATACAAAAGATAATGTTTATTCTTCACATAGCATATTAAATTTTGCCACAAAGCATTGTTAAGAGCCTGGACTGACATGGGACAACATTTTTCATCCTCTTGTAAATGGACCATGTTGTTAAAAAAAAAAGTTAACAGCTATGGAGGGCTTAAAATTTGTGTGTTCGGATAAATTTGCAGGTCACTTGGTGTTCCTCTTACATTCTCTCCCATGATATTCTGTTCTTTTCAAAAGACAATACTATACTGAGTTGGTATTATTAATGATAGAAGTACATAGACTCTTCGTTTCTTATCCAATCATGTGTAACTTATGCAGAAGTGAAATAGCAATCTTGTGAGATGAAGTAATATCACGAGTACATTTCCAGTACTTCTTGCTTTTCCTCAGAGCAGAAACATTCTATTACTGTGCTTTTTTTTACATCTGAAAATGCAAAAAGAAGGTACACAGAGTACCAACAACATTTTTAAGTTATATTAGCCTTATGCTTGATTTTTTCATAAATCATAACATCCATGCTTATTTTTATCAATATGTCGACTTTTTTTTTTTTTTTTATAACATGCCCTTTTATGGCAAAGAGGGTTAAATAAAGAAGAGACAATAAAAGAGTTTTTACAAAAATACTGTTTTGCAAGATTTGTTTTCATCTTAGAAGTAAAATATTACCAAATTGGTTTTGGACTTGATAGGAAATACTGAATTTTCTTTAATAATTTCCAGAAATATATTAAAGTTTGATTATTAGTTCAAGATTATTAGTTCAAGTATGAGATGTAACTATGTGTAGCTGTTGCTACAGTAGTTCTGTTTCAGATGTAAATAGAACCGAGTATATGACTTTTATGTGAAAAATGGCTAAAACAGAACATATAGAATCATAGAATAGCCTGAGTTGGAAGGGATCCATGAGGATCATTGAGTCCAACTCCTGAGTCTACACAGGGCAACATAAAAGTTAAACTACATATCTAAGAGTGTTGGCAAATCACTTGAACACTGACAGGCTTGGTGTCATGACCACTTCCCTGGGGAGCTTGTTACAGTGATTGACCATTCTCTCTGTGAAGAACTTTTTCCTAATATCCAATTGTTAACTTCCCCTAATGTAGCTTTAGGCCATTCCCTCATGCCCTGTCAACAGAAATCAGAGAGAAGAGATCAGCACCTCCATCTCTGCTCCTCATGAGGAAGCTGTAGACGGCAATGAGATCATTCCTGTCTCCTCTAAGGTGAACAAACCTAGTATCCTCAACCACTCCTCATGTCATGTCCTCTAGTCCTTTTACCATCTTTGTTGCCCTCCTTTGGACATATTCTAATATTTTTATATCCTTGTTATATTATTCATCCCAAAACTGCACACAGTACTTGCAGTGAGGTTGCACCAATGTTGAGTATAGCGGAACAATCACTTCTTTCAAGCAGCTATACTGTGCTTAATGCACCCCAGGGTACGGTTGGCCCTTTTGGTTGCCTGGACACATTGTTGGCTCGTCAAACAAAACCACCAGATCACTTTCTGCAAACCTGCATTCAAGCCTCTTCTCTGCAAGTCTATATATACATCCAGGATGACACTTTCCCAGGTTCAGAATCCAGCATCTGTCCTTTTTAAATTTCATATGGTTGATAATTGCCCAGTACTCTGATCTACCAAGATCTCCATTTAAGGTCTCTCTACTCTTGAGGGGATCAATAGCCCCTCCTAATTTACTACTATCAGCAAATTTACTAAGTGTGCACTCAACTTCTGTATCCAGGTCATTGACAAAAACATTGAAGAGAACTGCCCTTAAAATTGAGCCTGGGGAACACCACTAGTGACTGGCTGCCAGCCACATGTCACCTCCATTTGCTACTCTTCTTTGAACTCAACAATTCAGGCAACTGTTCACCCATGCAGCTGTATGCTGGACATTTTGTCCAGAAGGATACTGTGAGAGCAGTATCAAAGCTTTGTTAAAATTAAAAAAACCTCCACATCCATTGCCTTCCCTTCATCTGCTAGGTGTCCAAACTTGCCATAAAAGGATATGAAGTTAGGAAGACATGACTTTCCTTTCATGACCCGTGTTGGCTTTGACCAACGTCTGCATTATTTTTCAAGTGTTTTTCAATAACTCCCAAAATAATCTTCTCCATAATTTTACTAGTCACTGAGGTAAGACTGGTAGGCCTGTAATTACCATTGGACCCCAAAAACTTATATGTGTTCAGTTACAGCAGCAAAACCTGTACAAGTTCAAAGTCAAGTCAACTGGGAACTGTTCAATCCATCAGTTGTGGTCCTCCGGCCCAGGACTCCAGGGGCCCCAGGGTCCATCACTGATGTCAAGGCAGGCAAAGAAAGTGTTAAATGTCTCTGCTTTATCTTCCTTCCTGTTCATGAGATGGCCAGCCTCATCAGGTAGTGGACCACTGTTTTCTTTAGTTTTCCTTTTGCTATTAATATATTTCAAACCCCCCCCTTTTTTTTTTTTTTTGTTTTTTTTTTGTTTTACACCACAATAATGACCAGCTTCAAATCCAGTTGAACTTTGGCTTTATGAATTTTCTCCCTACAGTGGCAAACAGCATCTCTGTAGTCCTCCTGTGTAACCTGACTGCTTCCAAAATCCATACGCTTTCATTTTCCACCTAAGTTCCAGAAGGAGATCCTTGTTCAGCCAAGCTGGCCTCTGCCCCTCTTGCTTGACTCATGACAGACTGGAATTGCCTGCTCCTACTCTATTAAAAGATGGGTATAAAAAAGTGACAAGCATTTATGGACCCTAATACTCCCTAAAACAGATTCCCAGGGGACATCCTCAACTAGATCTTTGAGCAGCCTGAAGTCTGCTCTCCCAAAATCCAGTGTAGCGGCTCTGCTGGCAGTTTTCTCATGCCACCAAAGATTTCAAACTCAATCGTTTCATGATCACTCTGGCCCAGACAACCACCAATCATCACTTCACCCATAAGACCATCTCTATTTACAAGCAACAGATCTAGGAAGACACCTTTCCTAGTCGCTTCCCTTGGTACCTGTATCAAAAAGTTATCTTCAACATGCTTCAGGAATTTCCTGGACCTGCTGGTGTCTGCTGCATCATAGTTCCATTTATCATCTGGAAGTTGAAGTCACCCATAAGGACAAGGGCAACTGTTCTAGACATTTTCCTTAATTCCTTGTAGAATAATACATCGGTGTCACCATCCTGGCTGGGTGATCTATAGTGGACTTCCACAAAAACATCCACTTTACTAGCTTTTCCTGTAACCCTCATCCAGAAGCTCTCAACCAATTGCAAGTGCTTTGCAATCCCACCCCTCTACATAAAGTGCTACCCCTCCATCTCGCCTGCTCTGTTTCTCTCTCCTGAAAAGCCTATAACTTTCCATCACAGCACTCCCGTCCCAGGACTCTTCCCACCATGTCTCACTTATGTCAATAATGGCATAGCTGAAGCTTCTAGTTCCTGTTGTTTATTTCTCATAGTGTGTGCATTCGTGTACAAACATTTCAAATGCACTCCAGTGTACTCAGCACGCTATGGGGCAGAGTGAAAGCCCTCAACAGCGCATCATCCCTTAAACATTGTCATGTCATCCCACAGCTTACCACTAGTATGTCTGATTTTATCCCTTTCCCCCTTTGAACCTAGTTTACAGCTCTTTAAGTGTCTACTTTCACATTATTTCTTGTAGTTTTTTGTTGATTGGCATAAAATGCAAGATAATGATCACTGATATTTTGATTTTTTCTTCCTTTTTATACCTGCTTCTGAGGTCCTGAAAAGATTCAGCAGAACCCTTCCCTTTATGCAGCATGCATTAAAAACCTTTAATATGATATTCACAATTATCATGTCTATAAATAGAAAACATTAAAAATTATATACACTTTTTTAAACAAAGAAAGAAGCTTATTAAAAGCTAAAAATGAAGATAATAATTTTGTTTATCACCTGAAAGTTGAACTGCTCTCTTTTCTACCATCAAAAATCTAACTTCTTTGATATTGACAGGTTTTTATCCGTATTACAAATTTCTCTTTTACTTTCATATGTTAAAATGGAGGCAAGAAACTAATGCGTTTTTGCTGGAAAAGAGCCAATTAAAGTGTTTACAAGGCCAGAAGGTGAAGGGTCTCTGTGTAATGGGAAGGGATGACATTTCTGTCTCATGAATACAATGATTTAATTCTTTGACCTACTGTTGGCAAGAGCTGGTGTATGGTGAACACTTATGGGTCTGACACGTTCATTAAAATAAAACAACCCCCAAACCCCTCTCTTGACAAAAGCCAAAGAGAAAGTTGAATGTTTAACTTGCGAGAGATTCCCCTCCCCTCAGATGATCTATAAAGTGAATTTGAAGGTTGAGTTAACCAAATAAAAAGTAAGAAAAGGAGAATCTCTTTGCTTACCTTCCCTGTCTCACAGCGGCCATGCAAAATAAAAAGATAAGGAAAATATTTTGAAAGGGTTATAATGTAAACATGGGCAGCTGTTTTAGACATTGCCACATGTGCACAGTCAAAGACACATCAGAAAATCCATGTTGAAATTCATTTCTGTGGCCCTGGAAAAAAGGTCAGAAGGTTTAGATGTTAAAAGTAAGTTAACTCTTTGCTTATTTGACCATTAAACTGTCATCATGAAGCTATGTTTTAAACTTATGATAGTCTGAAATCTTAGTGGTAAATGAAGTCTGAAGACCTATTAACCTGCCCAAGACGTGAACCAGAGGCTGGTTCAGCTTCATTGCTAACTGCACAAGGTCAAAGGAATGGATAGTAAGAAGTGAGAAAAACATCTGAATCTTATCTTTGCTTGGCAAAGTTATGCAGCATAAATAATTGTCAGTGTTAAACTCGGATTAATAATGTAACTTTACTGACATTACTATGAGGCTAAGTTGATTTCCCATGTTTAACTATCAAACACTTGCAATTTTCTTTCTCTGGGCTCATACTTAATGTAAGTTATGAAAGGGAGTTTGAGTAGTTAGCTCAGTTCAATCTATTTCCTTTTGAAAATAATTTCAAATTTTCACTGTCAGTTCATACCACCATAACTTTACTTGCATGTATTAATTGATGAAATTACAACTCTATTGAATAAAAACATTACTGAAGAGTTTGGGTTGGGGGTTGTTTTTCTAGCGTTTCACCCAGCATTGAAACAAATTGTTTAGATGCAATGAAGGCTACAAAAAAACAAAGCAAAACACACTTGTAATACAATCTTACATAGTGTTGTATCTGACTTTCTCAGTGGTTTGTGTTAAGTTCTAGAATATCATTTGTTTGGTTTGCTATTTAAAAAAACTAGATATAACATAGCTATTGGAAATGAAGCACAACTGCGTGTAGTATTTTCTTGCAATGACTTAGGTTATTAATCAGATTATAAACACCAAAATACAATAAACATCAAAACACAGTCAAATAAAAAGCAAATACAATCATCTATAATTATTCTCTGTGTGTAAAATGACAGAAACGGATATTTTTTTAATGCATAAGATAAGATGCAGTTATGATAAATAAACCAAGCTCACATTAAGAAAATCTGCATCATCTTCTTCTTTGTGTACAGGAGCTTCCATAAACCCTTTCTAAAAAATATAATTGACATGTTTAGTTCCTTTTGTCATAAGTTCCTTTGGTCACGGCATAGGTAGACTGTCAGCTTGCCCTGAAGCATAGTCTATACTGGGCATTGTCTTTACTCTCATTAGCGGGATAAGGACTCAGACATCCCAACTGAGTCTCACATAGAAGCATTTGCACAGCATTAAACTGCCAGCCAGATCATACCCCTGGTTTAAACTGTATAATCTCAAGTGGCTTCATTGTCTTCAGGAGTTTAGCATGGATGTATATCAGGATGACAGAGAAAGGAATCTTATCCCTTGTAATTATCCTAATCCCACTTGAGTCTATGACTATGTAATAATTTCTGTGTTTTGGGTATTTTATTTTTTTTTGGTATTCTTTCTTAAATACTCTAAAGGGTAGCAAACTGATAGGAGTCACTACATGTCATGGAAAATAGAAATTATTTCCTTTAGGAAATGTCAGGAATGAAAGGAATGAGAGGATCTATAAACAGCATAACTTACTTTTCAGCTAAATATTCATTGTCCTCGTCTGACAAAACCTGGAGCGCTTTATGGGGGTTGTGGGTTGAGTATGAGAAATATTATTCTCAGCAGTCATGGTGATCAAGGATTCATTTTCATGTGACATGCACCACTTCCAAGTACTGAATGAAACTAACCCCGGAACTGAGGAAGCACAAAAACTTCCCTCTGTCTCATAATAGCTCAGGATTTTTTGATATAGAGCTGATTTCCTGCTAAGATGTTGTCTCCTTCAAACTCAAAAGTAAAACTGTTACAAAGCAACTATAGAAATTTTACCTCCCTCAGAAACTTCCCAAGTAGAGGGACAAGTTTAGCTCTGTTGTAATTAGTAAATTAAATATGTCTGAGACTGTACAGTGACACTGATGTCAGTCATCACAGACAGGCAAACATCCAGATCATAAAGGGCTCTTCCCTGCAAAACATGAAACTGCCTGCTGGGAATAGTTAGTCCCTGACCCATACTAACCCTTGAGCTGTGCCTGGGAACTGTTTGCATCAAAGCTTGGTAGGGGCTAAAACTGGTTTAGGAGCTGTTTTAGCAATTTAATAGTGATGACAATCAAGTTTCAGAGCCTGGAACATTCTCTGATGCTGCTTAACATATTAGTATTGACATTGCCTTCATGGTTGGTGCCTATAGCACTTTAGTTTGCTGTAGGTATTGGCTATATCTTTGCTAATTAAAATGATGATGATGATGATAAAAACAACAGCAACAACAATAATAATAGTAGTAGTAGTAATAATAATAATAATAATAATTAATAATAATAATAAATGTTGGAGCTTACTCTGGGAGAAGCTAAGTACAAATACACTCTCTGAATTCCTAAACCAGAGTGGCTGTAACCAAGATGCCCCTTGGGCATCATCACTGACAGACATTATTCTCCCAAATGTGCACAGACACAAGACAGAGATTGGGCACCAGTCTATAAATGTTCGAGAAATTAGTCAACTAATTTAATGGACAGTTTAGATGTCGCCACTCTCTTTTGGAGGAGACAAGGGCCAAAGAATGATCCTGGGCTCATTTTATTTGGTAGTGTATCTGCACCTGCAGCGTTTAATGTCTATGTGGTAATAGATCAGATTTTCTTTCAGAATAAGGCTCAAGTACACCCAGCTGTGGCCTGGCTCTCTTTTCATCCTGCAATTAACCTGCTTTAGCAGCAGCCAACCTACTGCTTACAGGTGCAAGTTCTTGCTCACTGGAGCTCCAACTGAGCCCAATGCACTGAAGCAGTTCTTCACGAGTTGCAAGGTGTCTTTGTTTCTGGGGCCTACTGAATTTAGCAGATATCTTGCCTCAGCAACTGGGCTGTTCCTGTTCCTTCTGGCTTCTCATTGCAGAGAAAGCTGAAAGGCAGTCTCTAATACATGCATTTCACACCTCTGGGAGAAGAACCTGCCATTGGGATTGCTATCTCCTACTCAGAAGAAGCTTGAAAGCTTTCCTCATATAAAGAAAGGTTTTTCCTCTTTTAAAGATAGGATTTCCTGGTTTTCAGCTCCCAGTGAATTCATTGCCTCTTTCAGGTCAAAAAATCTTATGAAAATTTCAAAACTTATCTCCTCTAAGCTCCCAGTTCAGGGAAAGCCAAAAATGGTGCCAATTATGAAAGTAAAATAGCTTGATGCCAGTCACAAACTCATAATTTAATCCATCCTTCCTCATGAGGAAAATTAGTCAATTTTGTTTTGGAGTAGTACCATAGTTACACTGTGCAGCATGCGTATTTTAGAATAGTGAACTGAGCTCTGGTTCACTTTCTGTTAGCTTCTACCCTGGAACCTCAGATAGGTTAAAAATAAACTCGTTTCCATACTGAAACAAAGCGTGTTAGGACTACTTATGCTGTCTGCGTAGACACCACCTGAATTAGTGTAACATTAATTAAATCTTAAATAAGTTAATTAAATAACAAGTGATTCATGTTTTTATTTCTCTGTTGTAATTTTTTTTTTTTTTTCAGCTTGCCCAGAGTGCTTCCTTACATGAAACACATGCACCATAAACATCTCTTTTCTGGACAGTGTTCGACAGTAAGTGCAAGAGCAGTAGCTGAATGTTAGAAAAATGTTTATAATGTTTATAAGTGTTGCAAATGCAGTCCTGCTTCTTCAGGTGTCAACAAAGAAATGGGGAAAGGCTGTGAAAGAAACACCTAAACCAACCAAATCTATGCAAATATTCTTTACCTTTCGACTGTCTTTATCTTGCTTTATACTAATAGAATATCCAATAAACAAATAGAAATTGACATCAGTAAAAAGCATATAATTTTAGAAAATGATAGAAATAAATAAATAAATGACACCTCAATTTTCCATCCTGAATACAAAATTTGGCATTTTTTATTCATTACAATTCACCAACATTGATTATTGCCATATGGAATATTGTTGTTATTGTACTAAAAGAACTTAAAGTGTTACCAGATATACTCTATTGACCTCTACTTTACTTGAACCTAAAATTCAGTGATTTAATTTTATTTGAGTTTCTTTTGATACTCAACTATGCTAAAGTAAATTAAACATTTGATTTGAAAAATAAACTCTTTTGAAACATTTTACATCTTTAAATAAACATCTAAAATGGACTAAAAGCTTTTAGAACATTCAGTCTTTCTGAAAATGTGATCCCCAAACTAACATAATAGATCTTTAGAAGACTGTTCTGCTTTCTGTTCTGTTGATACAACGCCTCAAGGCCCTGTTTGCACACTATTCTGTATTTTCACTTAATACAGATCTGTTTTATTTCAGAGTGTAATCCTACAAAAAGGTAGCTCATAGCAACAAGGCTGTCATTGAGTCCTAAAGTAATTGCCACACTGCAAAAAGAAATGTTTACACATTACACAGAGAGAATTCGTACAGAGAGGAGATAAAAATGAAATGCATAATGAAATCTATTTACAAAGGAGGTAAAAATGTTTTTGCTTTGGTGACCAGTTCAGAAAATGAGTGAAGTTTTATTCAGGACAAAAATGTATTAATACTAAAACTTAAGATATCTAACATGAAGCAGGAGAAACATGTATGTATCATTACTATGGAATTATTTACTTACTTTTACTCATATTGACCTTTTCCAGGAATTTATGTTTTTTTTCACTGTAAAAACTCCATAACCATCCTAGAAATAGTGACTTTTCCCATCCTTCAGGGGTGAAATAGAGTTAGTTCTGTGTGATGGGAGAATCTCTACACCTGTCCTTTTTATAGCACACCATTTTTTTCTTACTGTCTTTCTTGTTTCAATACTTAGTGCATTTTGGTGTTTAGATGGAAGCAAAACCTATAACATATTTTTTTTCTTTCTTTCTTCTGTAATATAAAAATACAGCTGATATCTGGACATAAAGACATTTTCTCAACATAATTTGCAGAGGCCCTGGAAAGTGGTTAGATAATTGAAATAACTTTCAATTATATGGAAAAAGTTGAAATATCCTTCCATTCTAAATAAAGGGAATTGTTCAATGGACATGTATTGACAGCATAATTCTACCTTGTCAAGGTGCAAGCTTCACTTCCTCTCTAACAATTCTTCTCTCTAATACTTTTAAGTGAGTCCTGTCTGGGTGGATTGTGCAACAGAAATATGGAAGTCTTAAAATTGAATTCACAAGCTTTCCTTTAATTAGAAAGCTTTTAATTTACTCTGTGTGGTATCAGGACAAACATACACAATTAAGAAAGATATTCTCTGAATATTCTGGTTTTAGCTATATTATTTAGTATTAGTAGGTTATGAAACCTTAAATTTGTATGGCAGCTTACTAGACTCAATATTTTCATGTCGGTGTTCACGTTCTGTCTCTTATACCTCTCCTTATAGGCTTTGTGTCCACTTTCATAAACATTTAAATCAATATGAAATTTAATCTTGCCAGTGGTGTTAATATACTTAGGAAATCTAGTGAGATTAAACTAATAAGAAAATGAAAAATAAAGATATTGATTTTAGGCATACATATTTTGTACTTAGACTGATAAAAGACATTGAAAATGTTCCCAAAGAACTCTTTGCAATCTGCTTGCTATCTATCAGTGTAAGAATTGTGAAAAATACATAACATTTTTTGAAATTCCTTTGGTGAAATAAAATCTTACCCAAGGAAGGCAAAAACATTAGAAATACGTTGAAATTTTCAGAATGACTGCAAAGGTGGAATTTAGTGGAATGGTGGAATGTCTATTTTCTTTAATGAGTTTAAATACTTTTAAAAGACTACACAGAAACCCTGTTGTATCCTCCAGAAACCCTATTGTATCCTTTGTAACTGTACGATATAATTCTTTTTTACGAGCAGGCTTTGGTAGTCTTAAAGATTTGGGTTTACAAATCTTGGATATTGTATTTATCTTAATCTGCTTATTGTTTTGCTGCATTTTGGAAATTAAATGACTGGGGTTTTGGTTTTGTTGTTTGGGGTTTTTTTATCCTGAAAAATAAGAAAATACGATCTTCTGTTTATTCTGTATAATTCACAATATTCATGTTCAGCTCAGTTAAGCTCTTTCTTAATCCTTCCTTTCAAGACAATTCTTACCCTTCTAGTAAAAATTCTAACCTTTAGTTTTATTTTCCTGTGTTACATGTTTCTTTGTCATAATATATGACTCTGACTATCTTATCATCTATTTTTTTTCTGGCACTGGAGAGAGAGAAGGAAACAGGATGTTAGTTAGTGAATCTATCAGCTAGGCAGAACAACTGGCCAGGACTCCCATAATCACCCTGAATGGTCATTCACTCACTTGTAGCTGCTACAAAAAAAATTATTTAAGCCAAAATTCTGTTATCAGATGTTTGCATAGAAATTCCATTGACTTTATGGGAGGTTTGAGCACAAATGGAAGAGTGAACTTGGCTCATTTAACACAATATTTAGAACACTTCTGATGAAAATTAGCTGCTGAATATGCAGCAAACTTTGCAAAGTTTAATATCTCATCCATATTGTGTATTGCTTTACTGCCAAATCTTATTCTTTAACTAGAATGAAGCTACCAAAGTACCATCTGTAGATCTAAATATTTGGATACCTCTCAAGCACATTTTGGATTCAGTGTTGCCAACAGCAGTGATCATTTTGACAAAACTGGCACTTAACTAATAAGTGTACTGGAACTGGAGCACAATTCCACAGATAAAGAGCAATACAGTTACAGTCAGATGGTTTTCGTAAATTTTCTAAAACTGTATTCTGCCATAGGTGCCAAAGTTTTTACCATCTTCTAAATATCTTAAAGTTTTTGCCGAGGGTATTTATCAAATTCACAGAATAGATAGGCTTTGCTAGAGAAAAAGATGGCAATATTCATCTTAACTACAAAGTTAATTGTTCTTCAGAGGTAAAATTAATTGGAAAAGATAAGATCTTTCATTGGACAAGATAACATAGTGGGGAAAGGTAAGATTTCACTCTGAAGACCTTCTTTACGTATTCTGACTTCTTGTTTGCTCTAGTCACTTTGTATAATAATATCAAGTTATTTAAAAATGCCTTGCAGTATTTAAGCATATATTTCGTTTGGTTTTCTTTTAATCAGATTAGTCTGTCACTTTTCTAAAATGAATGTATTATAATCTGAGCTCAGAAAGTAGAAGTGACAAATGCTGTAAGTTCGAGCTTTCTCTCATTAACTGGTCTCTTTCTTATCTTCTACATCTCTACAGTGTATAATCTGCTCTACAGACATTTTGGTATGATCTAATTTGAAAAGACATGTATATCACATGTATATCTTATACCTATTGGAGGCAACATAATTTTTTTCCGTTGGATCTAGACAGGTACTCTATACAGCAAGTGATTTTTTCTGGCTGTTTAGTTATATCTTACTGTTTTGTTGAATTGCATTTTCTTACTTTCTAGCAATAACAGTGCATAGTATCTGGCATAATGTAAAATTAAATATCAAAAAGCATGAACCAAGAAAACCATTTGGAAAAAATATGAGGGACAAGAAGGGGATCGAAGTAGTCAGCATGGATTATGAAGGTGAAATCATGTCTAACCAACCTGATTGCCTTCTACGGTGAGATGACTGGCTCAGTGGATGAAGGAAGAGCAGTGGATGTTGTTTACCTCGACTTTAGTAAGGCCTTTGACCTGGTTCCCATAACTTCCCCACTGACAAATCGATGAAGCATGTACTGCACACTGAGGCATAGATAGTAAGCTAGATTGAAAATCAGCTGAACGTAAGAAAAATCTTTTTTATGGTGAGAGTCATCAAACACTGTAACAAGCTGCCCAGAGACGTTGTGGAGTCTCCATACTGGAGATATTTAAAACCTGACTGGACACAGCACCCAGCAACCTGTTGTAGTTGCTCCTGCTTTGACAGGGGCATTGGCCAGGTATCCCTTCCAGCCTCAACGATTCTGTGGTTCCGTGACTGTGCAAAGGAATTTTTTTCCCATATGCTGCCTACCTATTCTCAAATATAGAAACTGCTATAGTCATTTTTATTTAGTTATTCTTACTGAACTTGTTGTTTTGTTGTCAGTAGTAAAACTTAAAGCATAAACATTTGCTCTACTGCCTGGCTGAAGTGCTTCCAAAGGCTGTGTACAAGATGGTCAGGAGAGGCTGGTGGAAGTTTCATCAGTGTATCATGACAGAGCAAAGAGACAGTACATTAGAGGCAACAATGTTTTTCACATTTGTCTGGGATTAGAAGAAAATCCCTCTTTCTGTGACTTTATACCATTGTCATGCAATTTATATAATGTGATATTGCTTCTGTTTCTTCACTAGTTGAGTGCACAAATGATTCTGGCATTAATACTTTACATGTACTTTTAAAATTGCATTCCCAAACATCCACGGCTCTGGAAATTGCTTTTCTCCAATTATTGAGCTAGCAAATTTGATCACAAGACTGCTCAAGAAAAGTAAATATAAAGGTTTGTAAGTATATCTGAAATGCATTAACTTTGAGTGAATTTTAGCATACAGCCCTTCATTCTTCATTCCTCTCAAATAAATTTGATAATTATATTATATAGCCAGATTTTGATAATTATATATTGTGTAAAATTAATTCTCTGCTTCATAGCTTATCCGTGAATATTTTTGCTGAATCGTCTTGCAAATAAAGCTATCTACGCAGAATATATACTGACACAGATTCTAGGGAACATTACAGTCATGGAATCATGGAATTATGGAATTTTCAGAGTCGGAAGGGACCTCTAGAGATCATCTAGTCCAACTCCCCTGCTAAAGCAGGATTGCCCAGAGCACATTATTCAGGACTGCATCCAGGCTGGTCTTGAAAATCTCCAGAGAAGGGGACCCCACAACCTCCCTGGGCAGCCGGTTCCAGTGCTCTGTCACCCGAACCGTAAAGAAGTTTTTTCTTGCATTTGAATGGAACTTCCTATGTTCCAACTTGTGCCCATTGCCCCTCGTCCTGTCACTGGGAACCATTGAAAAGAGTCTGGCTCCATCCTCTTTCAAGCCACCCTGTAGATACTTGTACGTAATAATAAGGTCTCCCCTCAGCCTTCTCTTCTCCAGGCTAAAGAGTCCCAGCTCTCTCAGCCTTTTCTCATAAGGGAGATGCTCCAGTCCCTCAATCATCTTAGTTGCCCTATGCTGGACTCTCTCCAGTAGATCCCTGTCTCTCTGGAACTGGGGAGCCCTGAACTGGACAAAGTATTCCAGTTGTGGCCTCACCAGTGCAGAGTAGAGAGGGAGAATGACCTCTATCGACCTACTGGTCACACTCTTCCCTATGCAGCCCAGGATTCCACTGGCCTTTTTGGTGACAAGGGCACATTGCTGGCTCATGGATAATTTCCTATCTACCAGGATCCCCAGATCCTTCTCCTCAGAACTGTTTTCCAGCAGGTCCGCCCCTAACCTATACTGGTGCCTAGTATAGTCTGACTTCAGGTTCTGACAGTTATTACCATAGGACTTTCCAACATATAATGGATAGTGGATTTGGAGATACACTGATTTAAATTTAAAAAACTCAACCAAATAAATAAATCTAGGTTGTCATGGTTTAAGCTTCGTGGTGCAGAATATTTTGCTAATGGCAGAGATTATCCTTTTTCACTTAGTCTGAAAAATCTGTATGGCCTGAGTGTGCTTCATCAGGAGAGCTATGCTGATCAGCTGAGGTTTGTGCTCTGAAATGTTAGTTTCTTTATACTCTTTTTGACAAATGAAATGACAAACAATTTTAAGCTTTGATCTTACCGATATGACAGCCTATTCTTCTGCTAAAAAAACCAGAGGTGTAACTAAGTGAAAAGTAAAAGATCACTCCCATTTGTAATGGCATTTGTAAATAAAGCCATGAGATTCACTGATTATCCATTGACCTGGAATTTGGGCAGACATCTGATGATTTTGGAACACCTACCCTAAAGAAAAAAAAGCTTTTCATTTGAATTTTGCAAGTATACCAAAATCTGACACTTGTAATAATGTTGACAAATCAATGCTATTCATTGTATAAAAACTTCTACAATTGTGAGAAGAGAAATATAAACTAAGTTGTGCTGCTTATATTACTTTTGCTTATGAAAGGTGATATTGCGCTGCCTTTTTCAAGGTTTTTTTTTATTATAAATTTTTCCCAAGTACATAAGAATTATCTTAATACCTCAGTGTTTAGTCAGCTCTGTAGAAGAAAGTAGATTCTCTTAAATGACTGCAATGAGGATGAACTGTTTAAAGTTGGTAGCCCACACATTATTTAGACTACTAGAATGACATTTACCAAATCTCTCAATTACTTCTGAACATGAACTACAGTTACTAGTCACCTGCTGAAGGAAATGCTCTTGAGCCACGTCCTATGCTGACTGTTTGTTTTCTGATACTGCCAATACATAGAATAACTTCACTTCGCATTGAATCTTCAGATATGCTATATGATCCTCACAATCTTTATAAAGAGGAAAAGGAACAGCTATCTATTGTACGAAAGCATGCAAAAATACTGTACATAAAGCATGAGTTCAGTTACCATATTTTTCAAACTAACTCAGTGAAGGAATGAGAAATATTCTTTTTCTCCTTTCCCACTGGCACCCAAATGTAAATACAGCTAATTATGACCTTCTAAATGCAATTATTAATCAGTTTTGTAGCAACATGTTATTTATACCCAGATGTACGCAAATGTTCAGGTTTGTTTCCCAGATGGGTTTCATTAAGTTACAGCAATCACACAAGTTGAACAAAGCACTGATTTGTGCTCTGTTATCAATATACTAATACACAAACTTCCCAACAAAAAAGCAAAGAAAAAACACACACATACACATGCATGAGTGTATAGACACACATATATGAAATACCCAGTCAGCTTGTATTAAAATAATATCCAAGAGGTGGTATAGACCAGCCAGACCGATAATTCTGTAGGAGATTTCATTTACATTCTCTGTGAAAATATTATCTGTAGTATATTCTAAGGAATTTTTGACAAGAGGAACTTGAAGAGCAAGACCATCACAGACCACACGTGCAGTGCATCACTTAGAGCTTCCGCACCACTTGCCAAGGGGGTCTTCAGGGACTCTGCAATTTTCTTACTAGGCCCTGGCTTCTTAGGGCACGGGAGAAGACCTAGCTTTGCCTCAGTAAGAACATCACTGTTCTAATGCGGATCTTGTGAACATTGATTTCAGCAGTGAATCCTGAAGTTTTGGAGAAATTTGTTTTAATACATTTGTTCCTTTGGCTTTCCTTTTCCCTCTTTAATGACTGTTGTGCTTATCTCCACACAGATGTAATTTTGTCAGATTTTAGACTGTTCTGCACAAGTTTGACCTACTGTACAAAATTACTTTTTAAAGGGTTGAAGGTTTTTTTCCCCTCTACAAGACTCAATGTTTATCAATACATGGAACTGAGTGGTAGTAACTAGACATCCCTTCTTTCATTAAGGCATTAGACTTATCAAATTAAAAGAAGTAAGTTGGAATTCTAGTGGTTAACAGGTCAAATTATATTTTTTCAACTAAACAAAGTACATGTTCTGTTGTTAAACCTCAACATAGCTTTCCACTATAGCATACTATACCTCTATTGTTTAAAGAAACCAAATTATTCAATATAAAACAGAATATTTCATTCTATGCTGTTCTTTTTTTTTTTTTTTTGTTATATTTCATTGAAGCCTTTGACAGGCTTTTATTAGGGCAGAACAATACCCAAGTGTATATACCTTATCTACTAGTCATTTACCATAAGCCTTTTTACCAACATTCCTTACTGAGTCTCTCAGGATGATGTGACAGGTTTCTAATGGAATTTGTAGGGACTTTTTCTTTCCTTGATTTTGCAGTTCTGTTTAAGGTAATTTGAGGGGGTACCTAAGTTCTGTGAGTGTTCTTTCCATTCAATGATAGACACTATATTTTTATCTTGAGCCTTAATATCATACAGTGTTTTAAAAATTTAATTAAGTATAGGAAAATCTCAATTCCTCATGCAATCATAGCAAAGCTACTACCCCGTCAGACATGAATATTTACAAACTGTTAGGTTGTTGATACTTTATAATAGGTTGCACAAATCACAGATGCTTTTCTTATATTGAAACTATTAACTCAGACTTGATATTATTCTGTTATTTGGTGAATCACATAAAACAGCTGTTAGGTAAAACTGTAATCCCTTTGATAATGATCAGCAAGTAAAGCTCATCTTCCAAAGCCCCTTATATTGTAACAAGTATAGAACCAAGGGGCCTAACTGGGGACTTCACGGCAAAGATATGAGAGTTAGGTTAAAAATCATTCTTTAGAAGTACAAAGCCGAAAGTCTGGGACCCATCACTGTGAAGAAAGCTCATAATCTTAAAGAAAACAAACAAATTTACCTTTAAGGAAAACTTGAAGTTTTTCCGTAAATTTCCTTTTCAAGGGGACCTGGTGTCTTTAGACATTGACATCAGTGTTCCACCTTATTCTTCATGGACTATTTAGAGAAGAATCCGTATATTTAAAAATAATGTTCTATATTAATATGATGCACTTCCACCACACAGTCTGTCAAGAAAACCCTCTGTGCATGTCAAATGAATTATGATGTATGCAACGCAGAACTTCTTCAAACTCACCTAACGTGTTTTATACCCCCAAAATTAAAACATCTTAAACTTCTCATCTTCAACAGTTTTCCTTCAGCTCTTTCAACATAAGCCTACTGACTGTAGTAGTATAAGATAAGAATAAGGGTAGAACTTGGTCTGACATTTTTATCTTTTTTTTTAAAATTTATTTTAAAAAGATATATATGAATACACTCCTTTTAAATATTTTGCAAGTTATTTGACTCCAATCAGTGAAAAGCTACCCAATGGAACTTGTCACATTACACTCCAAAATTCCTTTAGAAAGTGCAACCACTTTCTAGTAGTAGTAGTAGTAGGTCAGAGACAGTTCCTACCTCTTCTGGTAAGCTTCTATAACAAGCTTTCAGTTTATTACTGCTTATAGGTTTCTAATTTCTATAGCATTACAGAACCAACTGTCCATTGTATTAAGCAGTTATCTTAAGTTAACAGTATCCTGAAACTCCCTGCATAAAGAGGACAGTCTGTCAAAAATTTTGCATTATTGCGATGACTGAAATCTCACTTAGGATGAAATAATGTGAAGTTGTGCAGTGGCTGCATTCTTAAAGCTGTTACATTATACAACTATTTTAGGTCTTCAGCTCTTGTGCTCAACATAGCTGAGATGATTTATCCAAAAAGAAATGAAAACAGAGTTCATATGCTGTTTAAGCTGAAATAATCCATTGTCAGAAAAAAATAACCATAATATATTTTTTTGCTCTCTACTGCAAGCAAGATACTTTCCAACACATTAACTCTGTCAATAACTATAAATGAACTGATGGATGTTTTGGAAAATAGTTCTTTAAATTTGCTTAGCTTCAAAGAATTATTTTTGTATTTAAAGATTGTAGGAAATTGGTCTTTAACCATGTACTTCAAGTGCTAAAAAAACATTTAAAATCCAATTGCCGACAAGGGATGACTAAGATCTTGTTGCCAGCTCTTAGCACACAAAATGTTTTTGCACAAGAGAAGAAATGAGTCAAAGGTTAGGAAAACTTATTACCCTTCATAGAAACCCAACAGTTTTTTTTACAACTTTTAATCAAAACCAAAATAATGGACGAGATAAAAGTACAATGGAAGTGGTGTGACTGTACAAAGAGCTGGTGGGTAGTCTCCATTGAGACGTCATTCCCTAGAATGGATGTCAGCTACATGGGAATTCATAGTTCAGTACTGAAATTTATCATGTACTTTTTCTTTTTTTAAGTCATAAAATAGAAAACAAGAGAAACACTCCCTGAAAGATTTGGAAGCTAGTACTGAGCTACGTAGTGAAAGATGAAATGAATAGAGGTTAGAGTTTTGTCCAAACCTTGTAGTTAGCCACCCCGAACTGAGGATGTTAGACTCACTTCTCAGTGACAGCTCTGTAACTGTCTCCAGCTTCTTGGCACGTGGAGAACAGCCTGCTGGCACCCATACAGTTTTCCCTCACTGGACAATAGACTTGCTTTTACTTCCCAGGAGGTAACCCCTCACGTTTCTTGTGCATTTGTGTTGTATCACGGTAGGACCTATGTCTCACTACGTGACCTCATGTGCCAGCCACTGCTCATCAGGGACGTTCTACAGAGAAGTATTCCTCTGCACTATAGCTGAAGGATGTGTTTCCTCATAGGCACCTGGTTCCCTGGGCCTGGCTGTGGGACACAGTCCCTTTGTTGCCATATATCACTGGTATTTCTTTCAATTTGTCTGATGTGCTGAGAAAAATGAAACTGGAAATGTCTATGCTTCAATGCATGTTGCCTATGAAACTGGCAGTTGGACGAATGAAAGGAATCAATTATTAAAAGAATGATGAAATCATTAAGAAACAGCCTCAAGAGACAGTTCCATTTTTCTCATTTTTCCTTTTTTTTTTTTTTTTTTTTTTTTGATAAAACCAGTCACTGGGTCTAGGACTGTAGTAGTTAAAAAAAAAAAAAAAAAGAAAATATACTGATTTATGCTTGCTTTGGGCTTCCTCCAAATCTCAGGGAACTCATTGAGAACTCCAACATTTTAGTGCTGTAAGAACACACCAATTACTAAAAGAGTTCACATAAGCAGCCTGCTGAGGTTTGGTTTTGGGATGCTTGTGCCTGGATAGAATGGCTATATAAAGTTCTGCTTTGTAACAGTTACATCTTTCTGGGAAAGAGATGAGTGCTGGCTAATCAGCTTCTGATTCTGAGCTTAGAAAAGAGTTTTGGAGCTTGAGGTGCAACTCTTGTTTTTAATTTCTTAACCTTAGCTTTCAAGTATCTTTTGCTTTAATGCAATCTATTTTTTCTCACACGCCATTTTTTGTTACTGCAACAGAGCTATTTTTAAACTCTTCAGTCATCACCATCTGTAACACTAGTTTCATTTCCTAAGAAATTGCTGACATCTGTTTAAACACTGATACTTCTCCATCTACATGGTTATTTAACTCAAGCTTGTTATTATGTCAAAGATACTAAGTCTTGAAAAGATACCAGCTTTAAGGCTTAATTATAACATTTTAGGCACTGATGCATTAGCATGAGAGGGAAGCATTTCTCCCCATAACATTTCCACACAGGAAGTAGGGCTGAAGTTCAGTGCGACTGCTAGAAAAACAGATGAGGCTGGCTAAGGTTCACAATGTGCCTGCCACCTCAGAGAAGAAATGTGCGGACTGGGTAGACCCAGAGCTTTATTTTCTGTGTAAATCAGATAATTTTTGTGGGGCACTGCTGGGGACCTGGTTCAGAGGTCACCAGAGTTAATGGGAATTAGTCAATTTATTTAACCATTTTTGATTAGGCCTTTGGACAGCTGAAATACTAAAATTCCTATAAGTAGTTTTTGACAAAGGAAAATGTCTTTTGCCCCTCATGACTTAGGTATCACCTTCAGGTAATAAGAGATCCTTGAAGCTATTTCAGAAGTTCCAAAGATAAGGTATTTGATTGTGTTACTTTTTTTTATTTCTCATACTGAATTCTTTAAAAGACAGAATAAAGATAATAGTTGTTGTCAAATGAATCTTCTTTTGGACAACTGACAGTAAAAGTGTGTGAATTCTACGTTTCATTTATTTTTTCTGGCCAGACTTGAATGATCCTCTTTTCAGAGCTGATATTTGCAGTATCTGTCTTATGTTAGCATGACGATATTGTATTTCTAAGTTCAAAAGGAAAATTTAAAAAGAAAGTATTTCTATTCATTGTTTCCGTGAAGTAGTTCTCATTGGTAGTTCACATAGTACAGATTTGTGCCAGTTTGCGATCTCATGAAAACAGAAAAAGGCAAGACAAAGGCATGTTAAGTTTTACATATATGCTAAGTAAAGAATCCACTAGTTTTGGGTTTCTTAACTAACCATAAGCTGAAGTCACAGACTTACAAGGTAGATATTGTAATTAGACATTGTGTAAGCACTTTCTGTCTGTATCAATACAGAATCAGTTGAGGTTAAGCCAATATAATGGATAATCAGACTTAATCTCTCACTTAGTAATGAAGTGGTGTATGAAGGTGCAAAAAGATCATTTAAAGCATCTGCACTGAGAGGTCTCCACCCAACAACTGAAAGGAAGTCATGAACAAGGTCATCACCTGTTGAACAAATTTCAGTTTGATTCACAGAGCATGTCTGTAGAGCATTTCTTTTTAGTTTATGTAATTTTCTGTCCACGTGACACAAAAAAGTCCTCATTAACACATATCCAAAACAAGACCATCAAGTACTTTTAGAAATCATTGATACATCACACTGTGACCACATGTTTGGAGCCATATCATGTATAGTCCAGTCATTAGTATGGTTAACTTAAATTCCAACATAGCAGAAGCCATTTTCACTCTGATAAGTCACCAGTTACTTGTCACCCAGTAACCAGCCTTGTGAGGTCCTTGCATCTTCTCCTGTCTTCTGTTCCTCATCTATCTCCTAATTTCTTCCTCCTTTGAATTTCATTGCATCTTAGTATGAGAATTTCACAATGTAGTTTCTTTGCAAGGAAACGGAATTTGAAAATGTACGCAAAGAATTTAAGTTGGAGAAAGAAGCTGAATAGAAGTGAAACAAAAAGCATCATACATTTGTTAAATTCTTAGCAAAATAAGATCAATCTTTTTTGCTCTTATTCAAAGAATGCTCTTGAGCCACTATCATTCACTCCAGAGTCCTTTTCAGTGTCTACTTTTTTAACAGAAAACTTAATTTTGAACTTGAACCTATATGACAGCAGCTCTTAATGAAGGAGGCAATTAGTTTTTCTCTGCAGACTATAATTGTTAATCAGAATTAAGACTCATTGGATGGATCACTTCACCCTGATATCATCCAGTCTTCAGTCTGCAGCATCATTACTTCTGTTTTGGTGCTACATTTAGAAACAATCCATGCTAAAGTGAAAACAGGGACACTTTAAGTGTCTCAGCATTATACTACACATGGATTCATTCCCTCTTGTTTCCAAATTTTTACTTGTTCTTTCTGGAAATTATTTATGCTCTTTGTGTTCATAACTGTTTTTATCCTTTACAGTGATTCTAGAGCCTGACTTCTCAGACTCCTAGAAATCACAAAGCATGAAAATTACCAGCTAGTTTATATTTTCCAGTTTGCCAAATAACTGACATATAAACTTTATAATATATTTATTCTTAAACTGCTGGTTGGTGAATATCCAATGTAAATTGATTAATTAACTGTCATACAGTCATTGCAATCACAGGCAGACTGGAAGACAAGCCAGCATACTCCAGTGGACTGAGATTAGTGGCACCATGAGGAAAATGCTCTGTTTGTGCTTTTCCCCTTTCTGCTTGTTTTTAGCTGGTGCTGCATTTCCCAAAACATAGAGTTGTAACCTCTTTTTAGCATCTAGCAAGCCCATGAAATCAAGAAATGTTGCATATTCAGATACAACACAAGATTTCAGTAATCTTTCAGGTCTTGCTTTCTGGTCTCGGATTTACTTTTCCATCCAGTGTAATTTCAACTAAATAAATTGGGAGCAGAATCTAGAGCAGTCATCAGAGTGTCCAGACCTGAAAGCCAAAAACTTTTTTCTTTAAGATCTTCTTTGCATATCATTCTCATTTACCTTGTTGTAGAAGGCACCACTTCAATTGCTGCGATTGGTATTACTCTATTAGTGAACCTGAAGGATCTTACTGCTTGGTTGGATGAGATTATTATCTACATACTTCTTTTTCATTGTTGTTGTGTCCAAAACTATTGTGTTTTCATAACTCTCATTGGCTTAAATTAGGGAACTACTGTGTGTCTTTTAAACCTCTGAACTGTTTCTTGGTTTATTTTTTTCTTACCAGGAAAGTGGAACGACAGTGGTAACAACATCCCAGGTAACAAGCTAGCTGGTGTTTGGGAACCTCTTCAGCATTTGTGAATAAAGTCTTTCAAACGTCTCGTGTATTTACTCTCTGCAAAACCAGATCTTGTCTATCTGCCTCTGCTATATCTTGTAACCTCTTACACTGTTTTGATACTTAAGGAAACTCTGTACTTATTTTACTAAACACAAGGCACTAGATATCTAAGGAGTATATCAGTAAAGAAGTGATACGTGACCAGTCATAGAATCATAGAATAGTTTGGGTTGAAAAGGAACTTTAAAGGTCATCTAGTCTAATCCCCCTGCAATGAGCAGGGACATCTTCAACTCGATCAGGTTGCTCAGAGCCCCGTCCAACCTGACCTTGAAAGTTTCCAGGGATGGCGCACCTACCGCCTCTCTGGGCAACCTGGTCTAGTGTCTAGCCACCCTCACTGTGAAAAATTACTTCCTTATATCTAGTCTGAATCTACCATCTCTCAGTTTAAAACCATTACCCCTTGTCCTATCGCTACAGGCCCTACTAAAAAGCCTGTTCTCATGTTTCTTATAAACCCCCTTCAAGTATTGAAAGGCCGCAGTAAGGTCTCTCTGGAGCCTTCTCTTCTCCAGGCTGAACAACCCCAAATCTCTCAGCCTGTCTTCATAGGAGAGGTGCTCCACCCCTCTGATCATCTCTGTGGCCCTTCTCTAGACTTGCTGCAACAGGTCCATGTCTTTCTTGTGCTCAGGGCTCCACAGCTGGACACAGGACTCCAGGTGGCGTCTCACCAGAGTGGAGCAGAGGGAAAGAATCACATTCCTCAACATGCTGGCCACGCTTCTTTTGATGCAGCCCAGGATGCAGTTGGCTTTCTGGGCTGTGTGAGCATATTGGTGGCTCATATCCAGCTTTTCATCCATCAGTACCCCAAGTCCTTCTTGGCAGGGCTGGTCTCAATCCCGTCATCCCTCAGTCTGTATTGATACCAGGGGTTTCCCCACTCCAGGTGCAGGGTCTTGCACTTCGCCTTGTTGAACCTCATGAGGTTCACACAGGCCCATTTCTTGAGCTTGTCCAGGTCCCTCTGGATGGCATCCCATCCCTCAGGTGTGTCAGCTGCACACAACTTGGTGACATCTGCCAATTTGCTGAGGGTGTACTTGATCCCACTGCCTATGCCATTGATGAAGATATCTACCTGGACTTCTGCAAAGCATTTAATGTAAAACTTATTACTTTATTAATTTAACTTATTACTTTAACTTATTACAAAGTTAATTTAACTTTTATGACTGTATCAATGGATTTCTTATTATAAACAATTTTTTAAAAAGAAGAAATAAGATAAAAATTTTCCTTCTCTTGTTACTTTCTTGGGAACCACATATTCCTGTTATATTTTGTTTTGTTCACATTTCTCTTTTATTTACTGCCACCAGTTCCTAAAGATCATGTTGATCCATGTTACTTGGTGATTTTGTCACTACGGATTAAAAAGCTACTAGCCATTTTATTCTAGATGTAATATTGAACTGAAAATATCTATAAAACATATTTGCCTGCAACCTTCCAGCATTTTCTCTTCAGGAGACAGAAATAGCACAGAACAAATTTCTTTGTAAATTTTCAACAAAATAATTTCTGGTATTTGGGTTAGAGCATTGTTGGGAGTACTAATACATGCAACACACACACAAAAGGGAAGAGGACCTAATTTTTCTGATTTTTTTAAAGTTTTGAAGATTTTCACACATCAAAATTTGTGGTTTACTATTACTACCAAATTGTATTTGGTTTTCTAAATTGTAAAATTATATCTAATCATAGATCTAAACCTGCAAAAGCAGGTTTTTACCTGTTGAGTATTATGCTGTAATAGATGTACAATTAGATTATAGTTATGCATATAAATAGGTACATTTATGGTAGCTGGTCCGTAATTTTTTTTTCCCCAACAACTAATAAAAGTATTTCCAAAAATTCTGAGCATAAACATAGTTTCTGTTTTTTTTGAATCAATTCCTCATGAATTTAGGCATTGCTGAAATACAAATCATGGTAATAACAACAACAGCAACATAAATAATACAATTCTTAAGTAACTCATATACTTAAGTGTATTTTTCTACAACTATGGTTAGATGAGACCTTCAAGTCCTTAAGCTGTCTGGATATAAACTAGGCTTGGATAAAAATTTTACAGCTGTGTTATCACAGAAACAAGAGTTAATCAAAATCCCTACTACTAAGCCCTGAAATAAATGATACAGCACTATGCTAGCGCAGCTGTATGGGAAGAGATTAGTTTTATCTGTATACGTATGGGTAGTCATGCAATCAGGAATGGTAAAGAATACATGTTCACAACATTAGTCTTTAGACTGTCAGCTAATGTACATTACAACCTTCACCTACAGATGGGTTTATATTGCTAGCTCAGCTGCTGAGCAGTGCTACATTTTGGCTCTGGGATTTGGAAATTGACTCTAGAAACTATGTTACACAGCTGCTTATTTTACGTAAAAGGATGGAGGCATTTCATTGCAGAACACAAAGAGCTCTGAATTTTGCAAACCACATGTGTTTCTATTCTTTCATTATCTCAATTATAATAGCATTGCTTAAACAAATTTTGTTTCTTTGATTATCTACATAATATAATTAACAGACTCATAAGAAGCACAAAGTATTTTTACTACAGTACATTTCAGAGACAGTATTTTCTCATGGTAGAATTTACTTCAAAACCTTTCCATTTTCCCAGTTGCATACTGCTTTAAATCACAGAAAATTGCCCATAGTACTTGGAAGCACAGGTGGCTGGTAAACTATCAGTCTCTGGACATAATAACAAACTACAAAGGAAAAATCTATTTCCCTTTGATTACTGTAATTCAGATAGTTTTACTGTGTGTGGAAGAATTGTGAATTCATACCATACAGGTAGTTTACTTAGCAGCAATCATCCTTCCTAGTAAATTTTCTTCAAGTTAATGCTTTGTGTCTGACACAGCGCAATAGAAGAAGACAGCAGGTGCAAAGCATTTCTGCGATTAGGCCCACACATCTTCGGATTGGGCATTAATTGAGTTTCTTAGAAAAGGAAAATAGCTTCCAAGGCACTGTAAGTTCAACTTGTGAGATATCAAGAAGCACAACCACGCTCAAATAACACAGATTCATGAAACTAATCTTATAGTTTATGGTTTCTACCAAAAATTCCTGGTGGCTTGTGGGAGAGGCTATGTGTGATAGCAAAATGATTTCTATTACAAATTCATCTTTCCACCTTCACATGATCAGGTTTTAGTAATTACAAGCGTATAAATTGGCTATTTCAATCTTTTCTAGGATTTCCTAGGCTACCTAATTTCCCAAACAATGTTGTTTTCCAAATCATTTTATTGTAGTTCTATTTCATCATTTAATATAATTTAAAATTCAAGTAAATATATTATTTCTCCTTTTTTTTTTTTTTTTTTTTTTTAAAGGCAGGAAGACTTGTCATCTTTGTTAAATGCATTTTGAGAAGATAAGACCACAATTCCTTTGTTCATACATATGGAAAGCAAAGGCAGATTAGCATTCAAATGGAACTGCATACTTTACTCATCAGCCATATATAGCAAAG
Source organism: Charadrius vociferus (assembly GCF_000708025.1). NCBI lineage: Eukaryota > Metazoa > Chordata > Aves > Charadriiformes > Charadriidae > Charadrius > Charadrius vociferus. The sequence continues at coordinate 7,169,490 of NW_009647830.1, read as the reverse complement.
TACATACATCTTCCAAGTAGTGTCTTGGCTCAAGTCTGTTTACTTTGTGAAATCTGAGAGATCACAGCATGTGTTAATTGCAGGCCATTCTGGGATGTTTACCTTGTATTACTATACAGAATAAATGGAAGAAACATAACCATGCTAGAAATTTCCAGTCCAGCAAGCCAAAGTTTCAGACCATTACCTGAAGTTCTGTGGCTTTACAGCATGTACAACCCTCACTGAGGTTAGATTTACATGTAAAAGTTCTCATCTTTCATACAGCCATTGCAGCTAATTTAAGAAAATTCAATTCTGTGAGATCTTTTGAAGAATTATCTTTTATATTCCTGAAATTATAACCCACAAAATTACTGTTTTTCTTTGTCCTGTGATTGTAGTCTATTCAAGGCAAGTTAAATGCGTTATGTGCTAAATCATTTGTTATTGATGTCATGTCACACCACAGAAAAAATAAACAGAAATTATGTTTTTATGGGAGATTTATAATCTCCTTCCATTAACTAGAAGCTCTTTGTTTTCATTTTCATTTAATTTATTTGATTTCCTACATTTCAGCAGTCTTATATTGTCCTTTCCTTAGAAATAACAAAGCAGCCCTTAGATGTTCTGACACGTGCTCAATAGTACTCAAGGTTATACTGTCTGCCCAGAAAACTTAATTTTAAGTTTATCGTGGAAATAACGAAGAACATAGCAATTTGAGCTTTGTGCCTTTAAAGAGAGGATATACAAATCCTAAATAATTTCAAAGGTATTTGAATATTTCCACAGTCCTTCTTCCTCTCCAGGAACATGTGCTGCAGAGACTTTCCCTTAAAGAGTTCCATGCAGAGCAGCTCTGTTAAACACACTCCAGAGGAGACACTAAAAGACGGGACAACTGTTTTGAATATAGTCTTCATTTAATTGAAAAGTAACTCCTCTTCCCTTGCAGTACTTCTATTTATGTCTTTAGTGTCCCAGAAAAACAGAAGATATGGGAGGCTTCAGTTCTGAAGCGATGCAGCTTCGCCCCATGACCTTCCCTGATGCGCCAGACCACTATTACTGATAACATGCTGCACGACTCAGGTTTAAAAACTACCTTAAAATCATTCCTTTCTTCTGCTGTCAGTGAATGTAAGGACTCAGTATGTGAAAGACGTTCAGCAGATGCAGCTCCTGTGAAGTCAGTGCTCCACATTTCACAGGAATAAGGTGCACCAGAGGAGAGCAGCTTCCTTTTCCTGAATCTGATCTTGGTAACCGCAGAAAGCCCCACATATTATGCTTAAATGCAGGATGGGTTACATTTCCATTATTTATCTTTGAGCTTTCAGCGTTATGCTCTCCATTTCTCCATCTCCCATTAAAGTCATCTCACCTGGAAGCTGAGAAGTGAAGGGGTAAAAATCTGAACAAAATCCTATTGCAGTAACCTTATGTTAGTAGTGGTATCGTTATGTTACCTCTATGTTTCTTGTATAAAATGTTAGACTTTTAATTGCCAATATCTTATTCAGGGCTTTGAAAGTGCTGAAAAGGCTTCTGGAGACACAGAAAGAATGAGAAACTAAAGGTTTCAGGTAGGCTAGAGCTGTGCTTTTCCATGCACTAGTGAAGTCTATCGTAGCTGTCCGAGTTGGCACTTCAGAAATCTACCCTGTCCTGAATAAGGAAAACTTCTAAAAACTTTGAGTCTACCCTGAGAGGAAATGTGGATTTCCTGTATTTCTTAACATATGGTTATTCTTAGGACATCTACTTGATGAAATGTGCTCCTAAAAAAGATAAAGGCATAAGTGTTTTGATTTGATCCTGGAGCCAGCAGGCTTTAGCAGGCAAGAGAGAACAGCGGGAAGCTTCTCTCCCCAGCACAGAAAGCGAATGGATTCGGTTGCTTAACAGATCATCTGGGGTCCATTTGGGATGCCCTCGGAACTATGCTCCCTTGCCTCCTCAAGGAGACTGATGATGCTGAAAAAGCTGTGCTAGCCCAATGCAAAACACATCTTCCACTGACAAAATTTTACATTTGTTTCATTTTTCCTTTTTTTGAGAATCTAGAGTTTCATCTATATTTCAGACACCCAAGAGTTATGCTGTACTTGAGTCCCAACAGGATTTTAGAATTTCAATGATCTCTTTCCAGACAGAAATTTAGCAGAATAATATTTAAAAGCAAAGGTAATTTTAGCCTATATGAAAACCAGTGCTTTTCACAGTCTCAAATAAACAGAATGAACCGTTCTTAAGCCATATACTTTATATATTTTTGAAAGAATATTCACTAAACACCAGAAACTAATTTGCTTTTTAAAGTAACTAAAAAGTTTACATAAAGGGAACAAAGGAAAATTTTAACTAATTTTTATAAAAATGTTTAATGAGTTTTAATGAAACTGTACCTCCTTCCTACTCTCACAGATTATCCAAAAGCTTTCTAGTGATGTTATCTTTGCCCTTGTTCCACTTGGATTATCTTTGGAGAGATAGTAAAATAACTAAAGATTCAGTAACCTATGGATTTTTTTGACATTATATTAGTTTCCTAATATGGAAGATCTTAGGAAATTACACTTAGTTTATCAGGAAGGTGGCTAAAAAGACTTCAGCAATCTCTCCTGGACTTGATTTTGGCCCTCATTCTTCTTTTTCGGTGCAAATGATTCAGGTATAAGCTACTCAAAGAATATAGAATCATAGAACGATTAGAGTTGGAAGGGACCTTAAAGATCACCTGGTTCCAACCCCCCTGCCATGGGCAGTAACACCTCCCACTAGACCAGGTTGCTCAAAGCCCCACCCAACCTGGCCTTGGACACCTCCAGGGATGGGGCACCCACAACTTCTCTGGGCAACCTGTGCCATTGTCTCACCCCCCTCACAGGAAGGAATTTCTTCCTAATATCTAGTCTAAACCTACCCTCTTTCAGTTTAAAACCATTATGCCTTGTCCTATTGCTACACCCCCTGATAAAGAGTCCCTCCCCATCTTTCCTGTATGCCCCCTTTAGGTAACTGGAAGGCTGCTGTAAGGTCTCCTTGGAGCCTTATCTTCTCCAAGCTCCATATAAGCTTTATTAGATTTCTAGAAAGAAAACTGTTAGAAGTAATAATGTATATTTTTATCTTATTAGCTATTGGGTAAAAACCAATAAGATCTTTGCATGGAGATAGTTATGCTGTAGCAACTATATTGTTTGCTGCTGTGCACAGATCCTGACTGGAGATGTCTCCACTGGGAGAAACTCCTGTACAGATTTCTCAGATGGCATTCGTATCTTTGTTCTGGGGACCAGGAAGTCACCACAGACAGAGTTTACTAGTTTTAGCTCCTATCAGCACAGTAGGTTTTGCATTGCACTGCTTGAAGAATACTGTTCATTTGTGAAATATAAAACAGCAGGACAAGTTATAAAAGACCTCAATAAATAACAGAAATTAAAAGAGGGAGGAAAAAAAACAGTATGCTGCATGTGAGAATGTTTGTGTGGGTCCAATTAACATTCCTAAACATAAAAGCAAATTTAAATCATTAGGCAACATTAATACCTCCAATACCTCTTCCATATGCTGTTTCAGCTTTCAAACATTGGATGTGACAATCTGTTCAGACATAGCATACGGTTCAGTGTAAATATAATGCTTGAAGCAAAGCTTTAAGCTTACAATTTCTCTTTGAAGTGAACAATGTGTTCATAAGTGAATCAGATACTCACATATTCTGTGAGAGCTGATGAGCAACCCTCCATGTTTAGATCCACAGTCAATGTTCCCATAAAGCTTCATCACTCTATCAGAGAGGGAGACTACGTGCACTTCGGTCATCTAGATTGTGTTTTCACATTCTGGGATCAAATTGCTGAATGAACCCATCTGTATGACACTTCAGGAGCATCTTGGCCTTGCTAAAGATAATGGCAAACTCCAAATGATATCAGTGTAGGACAGGTTTAATCTTCAATTTTATAAAGCCTGGTTTGCTGAATTTTATATTCTAAAATTCTAGGGATGTATTTACTCCTCCCCCAACACACACCCCTCAGGATCCTCCTGATGGTGCTCTCTAGATAAACAAATATGCTGTAACATCAACAATACAGTATAATCATGCTTAAAGAGAAATAAACACCAAAATAGGAGCAAACTGGAAAAAAACAGAGACACGTACCTTTGTATTCTAACAGTCTTCCTAGTCTTTTCTTTGTTCTGGATTTTAAGGAACACAGCTTTGGGAAGGAGCTTTTTTTCCCATTTTATGTACCACATCTAGTATTATATGGCCCAGGTATGCTGCCCACCAGGCACTCCTGAAATGAAAGTAATAGTGATCAATGAGCTAAAATTTTCTGCATGCTTACAAAAATAGAAGTCATACACACTAAAATAAAAACAAACTTTTTTTCAGGTCCCAATAAAACTGTGAATTGTTCAGGATTCTGTATTTTGCTTTAGTTTTCCCACCATAGTAAGATAAAACGTTCAGGGATACAGATTAGTACGCATGTGGAAGCACTGAAATATAATTTATTTTTAAGGCAACTACCTTAGTTTTTGTAATTCACTTAGGAATCTGTGTAAAGGTTTTGCATGCATTAAATTATTTTTTCACATTTCGTTCAACCCACAGTGGGACAATCAGCTTCGGGTTTCAGCTATGATTCAGCCTTGATCACAGCACATTATTATACCCACACAACCGTCATTTGCTTTTCTTTCTCCAGCTAGAGATGATTGGGTTGCTTGCAGCTTTCTTAATTAAAAAGCTGCTTATTTTGACTGGACTTAGGTTAAGAACATTAAACGATATGGTGAATACACAATTTATGACTGAAATGGAAAGTTATCTGCGAAGTAAACCAGAAGTGAAGCATAAGATTAGAGTTTAGTCTTCCCATTCTGCAAACATAGCCTGGTGCAGCACAGTCCACATTTTCAGTGGAGACTTTATTGTTAGCTGTAGCCACCCACTTTTCTATTTGCACAGCATGATGGCCATTTTCAAGGAATTAATATGTTCTCCTAGACAGGCTAGAAAGTAGCATGCATTTCAGCAGCAGATTTTGTAAAGCAGCTTCTGTATGCAACTTATTTACAGGTCCAGCCCCACTTGATTTTACCAACAGCCACATTTTACAATCTCATCCTCTTAATTTTGTAAGGATTTAGTTTAGATAGTAGTAGATTAACATTAAAATATCAGTTCTGTTCTCCAAAGTGTGCATGTTTTAGACAGCATGCCTTCTATGCATGTAGAGGGAATATACAGTTTGCAATTCTCTTCAGGAAAAGGGAAGTTGTGAATGGATATGTATTTTATTTGGAATACCTTGTATACCCACAGGAACAGAGGACAAAACAGCAAATCACTAATAAGACTCTGAACATTCAAATGTATGGGATAGCAGCTATTGATCCTCTCTGAAGCCACCTGGTAAGATCACATGAAGATAATGAAAAGACCCTGTCATACCTCCCCTTGGTAAGTACTTGTGCAGTTAGAGAACTTTATGGATGGGACATGTAAATTCATACCTCTCTCCTGCCAGGAAACAGTGAACCTGATGAAAGCACTCAACACAACTTGTCCTATGTCCTGGAATAACTCAGGGCTGGATTGTTTTCACCTGTTCTCTCTCCTTCCTGTTGGCACTGAGGTAGTGTATGTGAACTCTTAAATATACCTTACAGAGAAAAACACTTTTCTGTGTTGGTCAGTTTGTTCTTTTGGAGTCTTTTCTCAACTACAGCTAGGAAAAAGCAGACTTGGACTAGGGTTGTAAAAATACTAGATAGTCAAGATAGTCAAGGTACCTGAAAGGGGTTGGAAGTGCCTCAACTTTTCTGCCTGATGCTTACGTCAAATTGAAGAAAGCTGCCTATGGCAATTGCTTTCCATGACTTTTTTTTTTTTTTTTCATTAAATATGTGGGAATTAAATTCAAAAGTTTTTGGTGCTGAAGGAAAAAATGCCTCTGCTCGATATGGAAAGTTGTTGTATGGGGTTTTTTTGCTAGGAATAAAAACTATTTTGTCTGGAAATAGTCAAAATAAGTCACTTCACATTTTTAGTTCAGTTATAAAATTTTAAAAGGTAAAGATGTGTACAACTGTATGTCAAGTAAAGATTCCACCTTGATTGAAATGGGAAGACAGGCTGAATAAGGAGATGGGCGTTTCAAGTTTTTACCCTATTAATGTAAAATAAATGGTGACCTAGAGAATAAGAGGGAACGGTTATTTAAAAAGGTAGTACTAGTATCAGAGTTCTCGAATAATCAACAGCTGTGAATCAGTTGTCTATTAAAACAAGTGGTTAAAAAGCTGCTGATCTTGACTGGCAAGAACAGGATGGTCTTTTCAACAGCAGGTGCCAGTTTTTGGACTTCCATCATTGATTCTGCTGTTATGACAAGAGCTGCTACAGTATGAAATACCTGGAAGAATTAGGGACAACTGGACTGGGGCCAACTGGGGCCACCCACTTTTTTTTTTTTCTTTTCTTTTTTTTTTTTTTATGTGTCTGTGTGCTGCTAGCTGCTAGCTTCTCTCCGTGAAATGACACACTTGATGTCTGGATTTTATGTACCCTCTTCTTTTTTTTATCTCCCTTTGAGTTTGAGTAATGAGACAGATCAAATAGTATCATAAATCACTGGTGGGATTGCATTGACCTACACCTACAGCACTAAACAGAAAGTGCTAGAAATGTTTGAAGACTTAAGCACACTTGACGTTATAAAATTGGTGACAATATTTAAGAGAGAAAACTGGCAGGAACTAATAGCAAAACTATGTATTTTTAACTGAAAAAAATACAAATATAATATTGCAACCTCTAAGCCAAATCTACATAACAGAAATAGTTTAGAAAGAGTTTACTTGGAGAAAATTGATTAATGAAGGTGGTTTCTTTTTCCTTCAAATTATTCATAACATGTTTTTTTTATTTATTTTTAAGTTTTAGTCTGTTTTCTGGGTACAGCAAATATTATTGTGCTGTGAAGACCAAGGGTATTCTCCCTTTGAGAATTCTGCTGACAACATCTGAAACATGCTGCAAGGCAGTTTAGATTTATACGATTTAGACTGTTAAGCTTTCCTCCACAAGATGCAGTCCCATTCTTCACACATACGTGGCAGCTTATTGCTGCTTCTTCTCAGCTTCCTTGCTTGTGCTAGAAAAAGCTTTCATCATCTATGGCAGGTGAATTGGTTCGGCACACTGCCTTGTGTTTCAAATGCCCCTACAATGCCAGCAGTTCTTAGAAGCAGCACTGTAGACAACAGTAGACATAGTGGTTAAATTGCCATAGCACAAGTGATGAGAAAACATCAGAGTCTGCGGGTGATATAACACATGGAAGCATTCTATGAATGTTTCTAAAGTCCAAAGAGCATTTGTGGACATCCATGGGCTTCAAGTCTCCTTAATCTTGAGGGGCAAGAAAAAAACGAAGACTCAAAGACTGACATAACTGATTTTCAGTTGCTTGCTGTTGGCAGATTATTTTGTGCTTTGGGGATTCATAGATGCTAAGTGCTCCAGATCATTACATCAGTCAGAAACATCCTTCTCGTCATAGCGAAGTTTTACTTATTTAAGAATCTCTCATGTGAGGAAATAAAATATTATGCATGGAAAAAGAAATTACAATCCAAGTGAGCAAAAGAGCCTCCAGGACAATGAACTGAGGCTGAGGGGAGACCTTATCACTCTCTGCAACTACCTGAAAGGAGGTTCTAGAGAGGTGGGGGCTGACCTCTTCTCCCTTGTGACAAGTGATAGGATGAGAGGAAATGGATTCAAATTATGCAAGGCAAGGTTTAGACTGGATATTAGGAATTATTTTTTTTCACTGAAAGGGTTATCAAACATTGGAATAGGTTGCCCAGGGAAGTGGTGGATTCACCATGCCTGGAGGTACTTAAAAAAGGGTAGACGTGGTACTTGGGGACATGGTTTAGAAGTGATTTTGTCAGGGTAGGTTAATGGTTGGACTTGATGATCTTAAAGATCCCTTCCAACCTCAATAATTCTGTGATTCTATGTCTATGAATTGCCAAATATCTCCTGATCTTTGTTGGTTTTAGCCAGTAAATGGATTATGCTCAGCTGTACTCTGAATAAAATATGTTAAGATAATGATGAATTTAAGTCTGACTTAGCATCATGCTTCATTTTTAAAAAACTGTCAGTATAAAGACTTACATCATGAGTTTGCTACTCTCAGGCTGGTGATGAATGAACCCACATAACACTGCTGAAGGTGGTTCATCTCAGCTGTAAAAGTGTGTATATGATAACATTTGGGTAACCCATTACTATGTTACTGGCAGAATATTAAGCTAGATGGAAGTTGCTGAAAATTTTTAAAGGGAAGGAATGGATTTATTCACTTTACAAAAGACTAAAGATGTCAAAACTAATTATTTTAAAATATAGGAAATACTCTTTAATTCCTAATGGGAAAAAAATTAACATTTTAATTCTAATCTTTTTGCTTCTTTCAGATCTGTCTTCCCAAAGATTAAAAATGAGAGACAATTTTTTTTGTCAAAATTTCAGCCTCTCACATGAAAATTTCAAGTCTACAGGAAAACCTGTTTTCTCTAAAAAACCTCAAAACCCACTCTGATAAGACCAGGTCTAATGATCTGTATATTCAGTTATTGAAAATCTGTCATGCATCATAACTGTGAAGTTTAAAGAGGACTTTTAAAACTATTTTAAATTGAAGACTATTTATTTTAAATTATTTGCATCTGGCCATCCTAATGATACCCTGCTGCAATTTTCACAACTTTTGAGGGATGAACACATGCAGTTCCCATAATTTTTAAATTCTTCCTGAGGATTTCATGTTTTCACAGAATTATAATAAAGACATTTGCAAATATATGGAGATTGTAAAGCAAGAACATTTTGTGAGATTTTTTTAAAAAAATCCCTAAACTGCTGAGACATTTCTTATTGTCTTCATCCTTGGCTACCTAAGTGACTTTAAAAAAATGCCTCCAAATCCCTTAGGCAGTTTTTAACTTCAACATTTAATTCTCCATTTTTCCATTTCACATCACAATTCACTCTTTTAAGATGTAACAAATATATAATATAAATATGTATGAATACAAATATAACAATCCCAACCCTAACAGAAAAATAAACAAAATTATCCTTCTAAAAGCCTTCAGAAAACCCTCTCCCCATACTTCAGAGCAATCACAGCAGTTTATATCCTTTCTGAATTACAACCCCATATTTTCATATTAGTAAAGTGGAGTTGTACCAGAGATTCAAACTTTATTTTGAAAATCTTTTCAATATCCTGAGATCTCATTCAAGTTAATGTGATTGGAATAATAGCTAATATTCCCAATGTAATAGTAGAACTAATTTCTTCTTTATGAATATAGAGCATAACACAAGCCAGTTTTCCTGGCCAGCTCTGAATAGGGCTTTTAGGATTCCTGCATCTAACAGCAAAAAAAGTTGAACATACAACAGAAGACAAATTATAGGCTATATATAAAAAAACCCCAATGGATAAATATGTTTTGAAAGAGCTGTTCTACAAAATTAAGATGCAGTGTGTTATGTTTACTGGAAGCATATGTTTATGTTTTCTTCCAGCACTGGAAGAAAAGTTTGGGAGATTCAGATAACAGCTCTTTCTTCTTTTGTAATGCATGGTTGTACTATTTTTTGATGTCATGTGTTTTCCACACCAGAAAATTTTGCTGCTTGCAAGAATATATGAGAGGCTTTGTGGCTGACTGCCACAAATTCTTTTACTTTATCATAATATTAGCATGGGTAAAATTAATAGTTCTTTATTTCAAGCTCCAAGACAAACAGCCTTATAATGGCAGGTATTTAAATAAATAAAAAAAAAAAGATAGATTACACAACTGTTGTAGTTCTTTGAAGAGAATTAGAACTTTATTTAGAAAAAGACAAAAGATTTTGACAATTGCCTGTAACCAATTACTCCTACAATGTTACAAACTTTCATTTCATGGAAAAGTGTTCTCTAAAAGATGCTTCACTGATAAATTTTTAACTTCTCTGGATGTTTCAATCTACTTAAAATAAAGTCGGTTGTATCTTAAAATGTACAATATTCCATATCTATTAGGTAAAAAAATAGGTATGTTAGCCATACAGTGAAACATTTAGCCAACTTTTCTTCTTTACTTGGTTACTTTGGGGAGGGGGTGGGGGAGGAAGTGTTTTCAGTCCTGGGACCTCAATAGGGAATGTTACAGGAAGCACTGAAAACACTGGAAATATTTTACCAAAATCAGACTGTCCTTTGAGGTGAACCAATAAACCAAATCAACTCCATTAAATATATTTCATTTCTAAAAGGCAAAACACTCAGGGAAACCTGAGATTGTCTTAAACTGGGGACAGCCATGATCTGTTGACTGAAGAGGTTATTTCCTTGTGTAGCCTTCTGTGCTTTATTCAGAGGTTATCTTCCTGTAACAAGAATATGAGAAGAATTTGTGTGGCTGTCTTTGGTTCTAACTGCTTACAGCCTGGTGCATTATTTCGAAGCAAAATGAATGGCGGTTTGTTTTAGTATGCTGGGCTATGAGTTAATGCAGTCAGAAAACTGCCGAATAATTGATTTATTCACTTGTTTTATGAACATTACCTCTGACATCAGGATAAAGGTCAGTTGATGGTAGTAACACCTTAAACCACTATAATTAACACAGCTTGATAAAATGCTTAGAAGAAATACAAAGGTAATCATGTTTATTTGGTATAAGTTTGCTTATTCTTCTGGTATATCATTCATATTGATGGTACATTGCCAACTTGTTGGAATCCTAAATACTCTTGATTTTTGTGGAACCTGATAGCTCCTTTTTTTCAAACTCACCTTTATGTTATTTTTTTTTAATCTATCATCTCTTCTATTTATTATTCCTGAGATTCATCTTATCAAATGTCAAATGCCTAAAAGATGTAGGCAGAACGAGGAGGTAGGTGGTAGTTTCTATGTTCCCATTTTAGCCCAGGGGGAGTTAATAGGCACTGTGAAAGGGATGTATCTGAGTCATAAAAAACTATCTAGACAGATGTGACTATGGATATATAGGTGACAAATGCTTTTGTGGGAGGCAGCCGAAAACTATGTCAGATATGCAAGGTTATCTCAAACAGCATTAGACAAATATGTAGTGCAAAAGATTTGAGTCCAGACTACCTACCTGAATGGTTATGAAACATCAAGAAAATTCTGCAGTTTCCTCATGGGCCTATCTCAGTATTTTACATTAAATATTCTCTAAAAAAAAAAAAAAAAAAAAAAGTTAAGTAGGAATTCTCTCAGAGAGGGGAGAGAACAGAAACTAGGAATGCCCTTTTTTGAACAAGTGCTCTAAATCGTAGGAATGGGTGATGACAAAGCAAGAAGAGAGGCGACAGCCTTCTGTAATTTTTTGTTTACACTTTCTAAAGACCCAGGTCCCAAAGATGTTTTTCAAAACTGGTGGATCCTGCAGCAGTTTGTCAGGGAACATAACAGTTTGTCAGACAGAACCTCAAGTATGATGGCAGGATTCTTGTAGGTAGGTAGTAGACTGATAGATAGATGCCTGCTTGTGTATCTAGTTTTTTTTTTGCAGGAAAACAACACTTGCCTTGCCTGTCTATGAGCACAACAGCTGCTGACCAGCTTCAAAAGTATTATACTGAGAAAAATTCTGAGCCTGTATGAGAAGTCCTTCCTCTCCACTTTTTTTTTAAATATATATTTTCCAGTCCCTTTTATAATGCATTGGGTTTAGTTATTGTTAGAAGCAAAGAATGAACTAAATCTCACGTTAGCAGAGAGAACATGTTCTGTCTCAGTTGGCCTTATAGAGTCACCATCAGTACACAGCCAACTAGTAACAATTCTTAAGAACACATGTATTCAGATATTACTTCAGGATAGTTTCATGCATTATGCCATTACATATAAAGTTTTGGATCTAAATGGACAGGAATTAGAAAATGAATACATTTCCAAAATGTATTAGCAATCAGTGACAAATCTGTGTCTTGATTTTCTTGGACATGTTTTCTTTTTCTGCTTGGACACATTGCGTGACAGCTCTCATTTTCCTTCCTCACCAGGAATTCAGCCATTTGGTTAGGTTTTTTGAATGCCAGGGCATGGCAGCAGAAGCAGAAGAAGTTGCTTTGATTGTGCTCATTGACCTGTGACCATTTCATGATCCCAGATCATCTGTACAGCTCACGTGCTGTATCTGTCACATCCGCAATAATTGTTTATCTGCCGTAGGTAAGTACCTGTACTGTACGGGTGGCCTGACAGTAAAACACAATGTCCTCTGATTGTGTTATAATGAGACAGGAACCTTTTTGACGTGTTCTGGATATGTTGGCTCATTACAAATATACTACACAATGAGTGAACTCTTATGTTGGCACCTTAAAAATATTGACTTCTCAGTTTAAATGAATATTGTGTATATGTGTAGCTATGTATGTGTATGCATGTGGACCGCATATAAAGCATATGACCCAAAGTATCCCTAATTTCATAAAATTCAATACACATTGAAGAGGTCAGCTGTCAAATATAAGTTTTTGCCAGAGTTGACTGTTGGTTTTTCAGAGAGTGAAGGAATGAAGAGGATTATCTAGATATTTGTCTGTCTGTTTTTCTGCTTGAATGGTAATTTTGATGCTGCTGGGTTTTCACTAAATAGTTTGGGTTTTTTTAAAATTTTTAGAAAATGAATTTTCAAATCTGTAAATCTTGATATGGAAAGTACTTCCTTTTAGCATGAATTAGGATGCCTGATTCTGTTAATGAAGCAAGAAACAGACCTAACATTTTTCTGAGATTTATCCCCTTTGCTATCCTTCTATGTGATTTTTATTGATTGTTCAGTTGCCACGTTTTGTAAATGCATTCTCAGGCTACTAAGTCTGGTCACAAATTAGGTTTAAAACACAAGGTCTTCATTCAGAACTTCCTGGTAGTTTACCGGGGGGGAGGGGAGGGAAGTCTATTTATTTCTAAAACAATAAAGCTTTTAGTTGCCTTAGTTTTTGAGTCTTGAATGAAAGGCAGCTGCTTTGGTGTGTAAAGATTGACATGATTTTAAATGCTGTGTTATATAAAGCTGTTGACGATTTCTGGAGAGATAGCATGTCACTGATAATGTTAGTGGATGTTTTGTCATGGGCCAGTAAATTCAGGACTTCAAAACTCATATCTCATCCCTTGATTTTGTTCAAACCACCCCGACCATGTTAAAGCAAGCTAGTAAAACTGGTGAGTGTCCAAACACCTTCACACTGACCACTGAATGTGGTATATAGAACAGTGAGGTCCTGTTTTGCTCATCCTTTTATGGGTTATCTAGCCAAACTTGGGAGTATAACTGCTTTACCAGCTGAGAACCACAGGATGCAGCCACCGTGTCTGGGAATGAGACTACTGCTCCATCTTTCCTTGAAAACATGAATACAGGAAAAGAAGAAATGGCAAAAATTTCTTTTAAAATATTTTGCATAGATAGTTGACCTCTCAACAGTCTTAAATCCCTTTTAGTTTCTGGTGTTTTCCTCTCTCGTCTTTTGTTTAAATTATGGATGAAGGCTTTAGACTTTGTTCAGTTCAAAACGTTGTCTTCAATTTGTGGTCTTCCACAGGGTAACTTCTTTGACATAATTATATTTTTATATGGAAAATGTTTTCAACAGAAAACCCATTTTTCAAGGATTTATTTAACCAGCTGCAATTGAATTTACATTAGATTTTATCCTGGTATAAATGCTTGTTTGTCTGCTATTATTCATCTATGTATCTATATCTACACATCCAGAACACATGTTTGTATAGCATTGCAAAGGAATGTACATTTATGAAATAAGCATACACAAAAATATTTGAAGTATCATAGTTTTGATAATTTTTTTAGGCATTTCAGAGTAGATTTCTAAGCATATTACTTTGTAGGTGATTTTTTAACTGAATAAATGGGAATTATAAGGTTAAAAAATACAAAACCTCTAGAAGTGGCTTAATCCCTTTCTGGAAAATGAGTTTTATTAATACAAGAGATGTTATAAAAATATGAGAGGAAATTAGAGTAAATTCCATTTGATTTATATTTAGGCAATTCTACAGATAGAATGATCCCTTATTTTTCTACTTCCTTCTTTTTTTTTTTTTTCTTCATTTGAGAATAGGACATTTGAATCAAATAATTTAATAAGCCTTCATGAAAAAATGTGAAAAACTGTCATCTGAACCTCGTCTTGATGAATTTTTCAGTTAATTTCCAGCAGATTTCTAATTATGTCCAGTAGCATTACTCTAGCCTTACATATTTTTGTTGGATCTTCTCCTCTAATTGGATGAAACTGAGGAATGTGAATTAATAAATAAAGATCTGTATTACAGTTTATGCTGAAAGGTAAGGAGCCTAAAAATTTGTCTTTAAACACATACACAGTAGCCCCCAGGAACTGAAATTAATATTAACTGAAGCATAGATCTATGGATTCAGCAGGCCCCCTCGCAAGATATTTACTTACTTGGGTGCAGCCATCCAGTTCCTGCGTGTGCTTTCTGAGCTGGCTGCACTTGCATCTAGGAGCCCCTCAGGTATGATTTTCAAAAAGACATAGTATCTTGGTTAACCCAGCTATATGGCATCCAGAAATGTCTGGGGGTTTCTCCAGGTTGCTTGGAGGCAGCGAGAGTAGCCTGAGTCTTCCTGCATAAACCTGAACGTGGTGGAGCAATCTTGGACTTTCATCTGCTCTGTAGAGGTCATTCTTTACTTTGTCAGCTTCTTTCAGTATCTCATAATTGAGATACTAGGATTGTGGCCTGGTTTTTGCCTTCTGTTTATCTATTACTATTCATTCACAAAATGAACGCAGGCTACACACACAATGCAAATGAGGTTAGTTTAAACTTGCTACAAAGTCATATCCTCCACAAGCTCCAACTGTTAGTATGGATACAAGTTTTACAAGCCATCTCCACTGGACTTTTTACAAACTTGACTGTGCTGCTCTGATTGTTTCTCTCCCCATGCCTACACCCTGCAAAACAAAAGACTGATTTAGTTCAAGTTAAAATCCCTCTGGTATATATATGAGGTTTTATGTGGGACTTGCGAGCGAGTTAATATAAAACAAGAAGGGCTTCTTCAAATATATCAGTAGCAAAAGGAAGAGTAGGGAAAATGTGGGCCCACTGCTGAATGAAGTGGGTGCCCTGGTGAGGGAGGATGCAAAGAAGGCAGAGTTACTGAATACCTTCTTTGCTTCAGTCTTTACTGCTAAAGCTGGCCCTCAGGAACGCCAGACCCTGGAGGTAAGAGACAAAGTCTGGGGAAAGGAAAACTTTCCCTTGGTTGAGGAGGGTCAGGTTAGAGATCATTTAGGCAAACTCGACACCCACAAATCCATGGGCCCTTATGGGATACACCCACGAGTGCTGAGGGAGCTGGCAGATGTTGTGGCAAAACTGCTGTCCATCATCTTTGAAAGGTCATGGAGAACAGGAAAGGTGCCTGAGGACTGGAGGAAAGCTAATGTCACACTAGTCTTCAAAAAGGGCAAGAAAGAGGACTTGGGAAACTACAGGTCAGTTGGCTTCACCTCCCTCCCTGGAAAGGTGATGGAATGGGTCATTCTGCATTTCATCGCTAAGCATGTTGGGAAAAAGAAGGTTATCAGACACGGTCAATATGGATTCAACAAGGGGAAGTCATGCTTGACCAATCTGATAGCCTTCTATAATGGCATGACTGGCTGGGTACATGAGGGGAGAGCGGTGGGCATTGTCTACCTCATCTTTAGCAAGGTCTTTGACACTGTCTCCCATAATATCCTTATAAGTAAGCTTAGGAAGTGTGGGTTAGATAAGTGAAATGGATTGAGAACTGGCTGAATGGCAGAGCTCAGAGGGTTGTGATTAGTGGCGCAGAGTCTAGTTGGAGGCCTGTAAGTAGTGCTGTTCCCCAGGGGTCAGTACTGGTGCCAGGCTTGATCAACATACGCACCAATGGCCTGGATGAGGGGACAGAGTGTACCCTCAGCAAGTTTGCTGATGACACAAAACTGGGAGGAGTGGCTGACACAACAGAAGGCTGTGCCGCCATTCAGTGAGACCTGGACAGGCTAGGGAGTTGGGCATAGAGGAACCTAATAAAGTTCAACAAAGGAAAGTGTAGGGTCTTGCACCCAGGGACGATTAACTCCATGCACCGGTACAGGTTAGGGGCTGACCTGCTGTAAAGCAGTTCTGCAGAGAGGGACCTGGGAGTCCTGGTGGACAACAAGTTAACCATAA
Organism: Charadrius vociferus; assembly: GCF_000708025.1. Taxonomy (NCBI): domain Eukaryota; kingdom Metazoa; phylum Chordata; class Aves; order Charadriiformes; family Charadriidae; genus Charadrius; species Charadrius vociferus. The sequence goes on along the minus strand of NW_009647830.1, from coordinate 7,153,156 downwards.
GCCAGCAAAGTGTCCTTGTGGACAAGAAGGCCAATGGTCTCCTAGGGTGCATTAAAAAGACCACAGTCAGCAGGTAGAGGGAGGTCATCCTCTCCTTTAACTCTGCTCTGATGAGGCCTCATCTGGAGTATTATGTCCAGTTCTGGGCTCCGCAGTTCAAGAAAGACAAAGAACTACTGCAGAGAGTCCAGCGGAGGGCTACGAAGATGATCAAGGGAATGGAGCATCTTTGTTATGAGGAAAGGGTGAGAGACCTAGGTCTGTTTAGCCTGGAGAAGAGAAGACCGAGGGGGGATCTTATCTACACTTATAAATATTTAAAGGCCAGGTGTCAAGAGTCAAGGGCCAGACTTTTCAGTGGTGCCCAGAGACAGGACAAGGGGCAATGGGCACAAACTGTAACACAGGAAGTTCCATCTGAACATGAGGAAAAAGTTCTTTATTTTGAGGATGACAGACCACTGGAACAGGCTGCCCAGAGAGATTGTGGAGTGTCCTTCTCTGGAGATATTCAAAATCAGCCTGGGCGCACCCCTGTGCAACCTGCTCTAGGTGAACCTGCTTTAGCAGGGGGGTTGGACTAGAAGATCTCCAGAGATCCCTTCCAACCCCTACCATTCTGTGATCCTGTGATTTGTTAAAGGGATATTATTTTAAAAGTGGTACTCCACTGTGTAACCATTAGTAAGAGACGTGCAATTTTATCTTTCTTCATTTCACAGGGTCTGTGACATATTTCCTCTTATTTTAAGTTTGTTTCAAGAATCTTAGATAGATATGTAATTGTAATATCAATGTTAATTGAAACTGCAAAGTTTCATTTATTTTATATATAATAATCTGAGGTGGGACTTAACCAAAATGAGGAATTCCAAAGATGGGAATCAGTTCCATATTAAATATCTTAATTTAGATGCCTACATGCATTATATCCCCACAAATGTTTGTAGTATCATTTAAGATGACCTAAAGTATTTGAGATATCTGCATTGAGCTGCTAGGTAGAACATAGGCTTTATGAGAAACCTGTATTCTTTGGAAGAGACATCATCTCAAATTTCACTATGTTGTGGCCAGCTGACTGAAATCATGTAACGCCATGTAACTTAACTTCGCAACAGCTGTGGAACAAATAAAGTCTTACACAGCCTTGTTCATGCATCTTGGTGTTCGCCAACCAGTAGGTTGTGATACCTTAGTTTATTTTTATATTGCAGGAAGTTTTTAAGTGGTTTCCAGAGCTGCTTACCTTTCAAGATCAAACAAGAACAGATGCATCATCCTGGCATAAATCAGATTGAACTGATCCAAAAGGACGGTGAATTTCTTGGGAAACCCACTTTTGCTTTTCTGTTAGCAATGCAAACTTCTCATAAGTGAGGCTTCAGTGCAAACTTTTTCCACAGTACCATCGGAACTAGCTCAGTAAGAAACAGAAAAGGGTCAATCATTCAGTTATGGAAGAAAAAGGAGATGAGAGACAGTTGCTTCAGAATAGGAATGTTGGTTGTTTTTGTTTTTTTTTTTTTAATCCTATTTTATTCTATTTTTTAAAGATTTAATAGATCCTCCCTGGATTTTCCTTTGTTCATATGCATGTACTTATCAGCGTGTGCAAGCAAGTCATATACATTCCAAATAGTGAGCTGGAAATGAAGGGATGGGCTGCATAGAGGGATTGCATGAATTACCCAACGTGTGGGCAGACAAGGAGACGACAGCAGGTTAGAGCCAACAATTTTAAAAGTACCTTATGGACTTAATTACTGAAGTTCAAAAAGTCTTCAAAAGCCAATTAGAACTGCTATTTGTAATAGCTAAAACAATTAATATGGAAATATAGCAAGAATGAGCCTTTTAGTTTGAGAACCCTGAGGAATTCTTTGTTACAGGTCTTTCAAATCACTTTCAGAAATTTGGAAAGAAAATTGAATGGGGATTTCCTGCTGTTGTGTAAGATAAACAGAACATTTTTCTGCACGGGTAACACATTTTAGTTGCAACACTCCATAGTGAAATCTCCTATCTGAGTGAAACAAAAAGTTACAAGAAAGGTATAACCAAAGACTACTAACACTAGTCATTCACTAACAGCACATTTGAGAGTCATTTACACTGGTAGATGATTATTGTCTTTTAATAACCTTATTAAGGCACTATCAGGCAGACAAGGGCTCCTAAAGTGGGAAAAAATATAACAACATTTTATTCCATCTCTTTGGAAACTAGATTTAGTAGAGGTAATGAGGGAAGGATGCGTTTTTGCTGTATTTAAGCAGTAATACAGTGTTTATTACTTTGTCTACTGCAAGATCATTTTCAAAAAACGTCTGCTAAAGAATCTCATTATTGTCTTTGTAACCTCAAATGTATTCCAGACCTGATGTCTGTTACACTGTCAGATACTGTGGCAGCAGAAATGGAAAACTATTAACAGAAATGCATATAAGTTAATTTCAGAAAAGGGCAGAGGTCTCTTCATAGCTATTTCCCTCTTTCTTTTCAGATTAAAGTTAAATGCATTCTTTGAAGAGCTCTGTGAAAGACCTTCCAGCACTCTAATGCAAAATGAAAAAAAAAGACACGCCACAATATGTATTTTTTCAGGTATCTCTTTCAGTGAAGCTATTGGATGTGTTGTCTGAATAGAATATATCCGCTTCTGTCTAATCTATGGAAGCAAACGCAAATTGCAACTTTCATTATAGTCAACTAGTATTTTCCAGTATGATCCATAGGTTTCATCATTTACTGAGGTCTACATGAGACTACAATGGCACATGCACACAGCCAGAGGAACACTTATGAGAAAACACCAGAGAAAACACCTTTGTTAACCATCACCTTTCAAAGAATACAGATGATAATATGAAGATCCTAAAATAACAATAATAAAAAAAATTCCCTTGGCTTCCCAAGTTCTCGATCTATACAGTTCACTGTTCTCAGTTTCGATGTGGAACTACATGACAACTTTATTAGATCTGTTCCCTGCCGGTGGAACAATCAAGTATTAATTGGATCAAAAGTACTAAGTGTGACCTGATAGTCTGTTGCTTAAGGTGCACACCTGGGATGAGAAATCACCGCTGCACTGCACTGATTTTTCAACCTGTGCTAAATACAGGGATTGGAAGTTCCAGCGTAAATCTTGGGATATTATTTTCCTGGCAGATGTGCATTTGAATCCCCTGATCGTGAACAAGGAAACCCACTGCAAGAGAAAATACCTAACCACTGAATTACTAGGTAAAAACAAAGATTATTGCACTTTCATCCAGAAGTTTCCTGTGAAGAGAAGGAGCTGAGTCCCAGTCCAGTTTTCAAAAGAGCAAGCTTAGGAGCCTAACTAAAAAGGATTCAGTAGTTTCTATGCTATAGGGAGGGAAGTTTTGAAATAGGTACAGATATCTTTCACCTTCCTCTGTCAGCATTTTTTATTAGTTTCCTTGAGATCTTTACCCAGTATGCTGGCGCTAATGTATTCCATCCATTCTGAGTGCCTTCATAGCTTGGTTAGATGTCTTCCTCAGGGTTATGAATTCTTCCAACTGCCTATGTCCCATTGCCAATCTGTTTTTAATATGGATCTCGTGTTTACTTCTCTAATATCAATAGGAACAGGAACAAGATCTATGGATCTTCAAAAATATGGTGATTACTGACAGTGAAATAAGATCTTTACTCAGCTTTCCTATGCTGTCTCTGTACTAGCATTCAATGGCACTATATATCTGTTGCAAATATAAACCAGACGCCAAACTGACTCAGGTTAAAAATAAAACTAAAAAAAAAAAAAATATCTCAGTAAATCTCAAAAAAAGGTTAGTAGGATTAGTTTAGCAGGTTTATTCTATTTGAACTAAAGATCCGTGGACTGTTACAGTCGTGTGAAAGTGATGGCAAACTACAGTCCAGAATAAGAATGGAAAGCCAAAGGGAAGGAAAGAGGTGGGAACTTTTCACTTGGCTTTGAAGCCGAAGTCAATATTTGACAGAACTTTGGCACCAATCTCTTTTTCTCTGCAATGGGTAGATGCTTTATAAAAGAAATTTAATATAGGATCCTTGTTCTTCACTGGTGATGATTTAACATATGTTGACAGAAGATTTTGATGTGGTTAAATCTCCTAATTGTGCTGTGGTGTGCCAAGTCCAATTCCTATTAAGATTACTTGGTACTTCCTTTATCAACATTTCAGATATATGCTGAAGCCCTTTTTGTCAGCTGTGAGGATTTACTTGATTCAGGTGGTAGCATGTGGAAATACAGGATTGTGCAGCTGTGGACATTTGGGATTACTCTTCCAAACTCTTTTATACACATGAAATCTTGTGATTCTGGATAAATCCCAGGAGATGGTCATGTATATATTTTTTTTAAATTACATAATGCTGAAAATCTCATGGTGTTCTAAATTATTGCAGCAAATTGTCTGAGATTATTGCATGCACATAATTAAACATAAAAAATAAGCTAACAAGGTTTTTGAAACTCTGTATGTTCTGAAATTGTAATGTCTAAAGTAGCATTAATATCAAGCCATAAAATCCAAACGGGATATGTATCCTTTGGATATAGATTTCAAACGGGCATTTTGAGAGGGAAAACTCTGGCTGCAGTTTAAGGGAAATAATGCACTGTAGTCCTGTACCATACTGTTCTCAGTATAAGAGCAACTGCACCATCCCATCTTGTATCCTATCATTGTACAGTTTATTTGACCTATATTTGGCTCAACATTAATTCCTGGTACTTCTTGTCTTGGTTATGCAATACAGTACGCTGTCAGAATATGGTAAGAGTTTACAACAAAAGTTGCACCTGGGGTTTGAAGAAATCTCAGTAGCGGTTATTGTAACATAGTTTTATGTTTATAAGCTGTAACTCAATCTATTGTTTCTATATGAGAGCAGCTAGAATATGCCAGACAAACTTTATAGAAAACATAGAAACAGCTTAAACTGATTGTTTTCCAGAACAATGTCACATTATAGATTTTCCCACCATATTTGTTTATCTTAATTGCCAAGTTAACATTGTCTCTTTTGAACCATCTCTAATCCTCTGTCTGAAGGCCGTAGTCTTCATTGATGAGATGGTAGAGCAGGTTAGTTGTAATGCTTCCAATGGGAGATTACAGCCAAAAAGTAACTTGGAAATAAGCAGATACTTTCACATTTGAAGCCAATGAAAAAACTCGCCTCACAGTAAATAACATTCTGAAGAAAGAGGTTTCCACCTGTATTTACAATGAAATCTGAAAAGTGAAAGACTAGCAAGGCTGCCAAAATGTATATACAGCAGAGGGATAAGCCAATATTTTATGAAATTCATTGCACAGTGATTGTCTTACAATATTAAACCAAAAATTCCTTACTTCATTAACAGTATTAGAAAAGTAAATACGTATTAGCCTACACAACGCTACTTGTGAAAAAATCCAATCATAATATTTGGTGAGACGCAGCAAAGAAGATAATTTCTACACTATCTACTCATATTTTCTATAAAATGTTCCCCTTTATAGTAAATGAGTTCATGTTACCTCAGTTTTGCTGAATTTTGCAAATTTATTTACTTATCATTTTAATTGATTGTATCCTGATCATAGTTTTATAGGAAACATGGAAAAACTTGAGACAGGTGTCTTTTTCAACAGTGTTGAGAAAATTTACAAATGTTCTAACATTTTTTTTCTGGTAAAAAGTATCTTTCCTAAAGACAAAAAATATCTGCTTCATTATTTGGCTACTGGAATGGAAGAAAACAATAACTTTGGATATAAAAAGTTATCGGACATGAAGAAAAGCTCTAATAAGGTATTCTGCAGTCTCCAAGCCACAAAAGAAATCTATATGAAGTACAATGGAGTCACTCATCAATGCAATAAGCTCCCAGACCCCAATCTTTAAATTAGCATGCATGTAATCAAAATACAAAATAAAGCATGCGGACTACAGGGGTTACTTCCTTTTATATTGTTTCTGTGACTTAGTGACCAGTACCTCATATTTGGAAATAAATCAATTGTCCTCTTTCAGAAGGCACTTAAATAAATTTGGAGTAATAGGAAATGAGCAGATGGATTATTCTCTAACCCTCATGAGCAATAAGCTTAAGCCCTGAAGCCTGAAATGTGATTACTCACATCATTGTCTAAGCTTGCATAGCAACAAATTTTAATAATGGTTGTAAAGCTATCCAGTCATTTGTTAAATCTAGCCACCTAGATGACCTCCTGTGGAAAGTTTTCTGCACGTGTTGATTATACTTTGGGTTAGGAAGAGCTCCTTTTATTTGTGCTAAATTTACAGCTGTTTAATTTTATTACATGTCCCTTTCTTTCCTATGATACACTTAAATTTGCTCTCATTAAAGTTAATGGAAGCTTTGCCTTTGAGGGTATCGTTTGTAAGGATTATGCATTTACTTGCAGCAGCTTATTTTGAAATCACGTATAAAGCTGTCTAGTACAAAGGAAGTTCATTTCTCTGCGCTTGATTCACAGACTATTGAAATGATTGATTTCAGTGGGGGCTGGATTAGATCCTTTTTCAGGGAATATTCAAGAAAGCTTCACATAAACATACTTATCTATCCTTTTCCTATCTCAGCTAAGAAGATATACTGGGGAGTTATGATTTTAAAACTTACTGAAGAACAGCAGCTTCAAAATTCAGATACTGAGATACAGCAAAAATGTGGTTTTATCTTTTCTGAAAACAGTCAAAAATAAAGAAAACGGGGAAAAGTTATTGGATCAATTCATGGATGTGAATGAGGTAAAAAATGTCAAAGATAGTTGTGAGTTCATTTGATTTCTGAGTTCTCTGCTTCACAGAACAAATAATATTATTTTATCTTGCTTAGTATGCTCAGTAACTTCCACGATGTGAAGCCTATTTCTGTCCTTACTTAAAGTAAAGGAAATAGCCAGATCCTGTTAGCCAACAAACTAAAACCAAGCTGAGCATGACTGAATGTCTCCACAGTGCACCAGAGTGTGACGTGACAAACACAGTTAAATCATTCAGATATCCTTTATTTGTCTCTTAATGACACTTATTTCCAGGACATGGGGAATAAAATTAGTTTTCTAGTTAAAAAGGGTTGACATGAGCTAGCAGAACCAAAATCTAGACAAACAACTGGATAGAGACTCGACCTGTGAATGAGAATTCCCACCAAATTTGGTAGAATCCTGCCAAGTGTACTGTGTAAAGTACATTTTACAAAATAAGCCCTCTGTGTTGGTGCTGAGTTTTAAATGGTTCTGCATGAAGGAGATCTGCAGAAATACTATTGAAGCAAGAGCTCGATTCCTACCAGTTCAATCACTGTCTAAAACTGACTGTCCCAGTGCATACTCTTAGTCTATGGCAAGTGAACTACAATGTGATTAAATTTAACTCTCTTTCACTAAAGAAAACTAATTTTCATTATCTTGAAACAGTTGACTGCTGGACTGTAAAGTCCTTGTAACCTCTTTACATCTTTCAGATGTAATTTTAAAAAATGACCTAAATGATAAGAAAGGTACAGAACTAAAGGAAGTAATTGTTTTCTTTTTCTCTTTCTGTCCCTCGCTTATTCTCTTTCTTGGCATCAACATATTTAGTTCTCCTTCTTATTTCAATATAGGTGTACTTGGACTGAGCAGTGGGTGATTGCTTCAGTGGATGCCAGACTCTTGGGCCCTTGGGCAGATTAGGTCCCTGTGAAGGTTGCTCTGTGGCTGTTCACTGGACTGCAAGACAGTCGCCTGCTGTGAAGGAAATCTGTTTCAACTCAACATGGGAATGCCATAAATCTGAGATACGTGCCCAGACCAAGGAACTCAAAATTAAGAAACCTATTGCATATATCAGCTTGCTTAAGAAGTCTTCAAGGTTCTAGACTTATGTTAATGATAATGATAACATAATGAGTTACTATTACCTACACAGGTTTGAAATGTTTTGTCTGGTATTAAAAAGGCAATATTTTATTATGAAAAATATCATGATTGGCTTTAATGCTAAGGCTACTTCGGTAAGAAAACCTTGATCTTTTAAAGGTTGTATTGCTCAGAACACGGTTCAGACTGTGAAAGCACACAGCATCTGGTGCTTGGTTGTTTGAAGAGTTGGACCACTGTGAGGTACTAAAAATGTGAAACTCGGGTCCTGAGTGATTTTAAAAACTAAACTTACCCATGAAGGTAAAGGTGATTTTTACCTCCTATGAGACAAACAGTTGTTGTAGGTTACTGCATAAATAAACTTGTCTGAACTTTTTTTCAGCCAGGCTAGGGAGACTAGGGAATCCTTTCAGACCTGCAGTGAAGAAGTCTGATTGCACTCACCCAATGCTTCAGCACTCTGTGGGCTTAATCCAGGTCCTTTGTAGTCATTGGGAACTTTTCTAATACCTTAGATGTATCTAATTAGATCTTTTCCATAAACTTCTCAGTACATAAAAATTATTATAGTGACAAGACTGTACCACAAAGGTGACACCATTCTCATGCCACAGTTTTAAGATAATACCTGCAAAAATGCCTGGGCCAAACTGTAAATCTCTGCTTATTTCAAAAATATAAATCACTGTAAAAATAGTTATATTATAAGTGAACCTACATCCAGGCAAGAAAAAATCTCAATTTAAATTAAATTCTATAGATAGGCCACTATAAATATTCACTTAACTAAATAAAACAGCTGCATTTTCCTTCTCCTTTTTTAATTACTGAAACTACATTCAATACTGTTTAATAAAGTAGCTACATGACTTGAAACCAACATTTTAAAAATAAAGTTCCTCAGATTGTATAAATTGTCCTGTTTGTAGGTTTCAATAGGGTTCTGGCAATTTACATTAGCTGGAGATGACCCTTAAGATGATCAAAGGTTCAATGCATTCCTTTTCTATGTGATTAAAAGTTCACTGTCTTGTAAATACATAAGATAATTTTGACCTTAAAAGGGGCTGAAGAAATGAAATGAAGGCTTCTTATTGTTCTGGAAACATTTAATTTGAAGTTAATGATTCATTGTCAAATGCCTTTTTCTTTCATAAAAGTTAGTGTTCAGGAATTAACATGCCCATGCTGTCTAGGGTGCTTGATGAAACCTGTGATACTTGACAGTGACTTGCATCCTGATTGTAGTAATGAATCTTTATAAATAGACTTCTAAACCTTGATTTAACAAAGCAAGCAGCATGAGAGAAAACATGAGTTTATGACAAACATGTGTTCTTTTTTATATCAATATATTCTTCCCAATATTTTTTCTCCCCCCATGTTCTTTTTCTTTCAGTCTACACAATGCATTTAATTAAAAAAAACACCCAATAAATGAAACTCTTCACCTTTTTAAGGGAGAAATGAATGATACTCTTTCACATATCGCCCTGAGAAGCAAGCAGATGGGTAACTCAGTACTTCAATCCTGGAGGCATTAATGGAGTCTGCTTTTATCAGCAGAAGTTCTTATTCATCTTCTGTAACCTATAGTTATGGTTAATTTTCCAAGCGACAAACTAAGAGCAAATACGTTGGCTTGCCATTTAGATGCTGAATCCTGAGAATTTTCCTCTATGTGTATCGTATTCTGGTGAACTGTATTGCAAGACCACATCAGCAAGGTTAGCCAGCCAAAAATGAAAGTGCAATGAGCTAATGGCATTGGTTCACCTATGGACTAGTTAGCTTTACTTGGTTTCTGTTCTGATAAATAACTGCAGGCATTCAGAGTTTGTTTCTGACAAAACATGGTGAATCTGAATTACCCCAAAGTATCTTTGCTTTATTTTTTTAAGAAGCATTTAGAAGAAAGCAGTGATCAAAATAAAGATGAGGTTTAATTATATTTCTCTCTTATTTATTATTTTGTTTATATTTATTTATGTATTTATTTATATATTATATATTATTTATATTATTTGGTCTTCAACATACAGATAGTAGATTATGGAGTATTTCAGAAGAACTTAATAAATTTTCCATGCTTTAATTTAAGTTGTTCATCTAGTTCAATTGAAAATTATGATACTAATTTTATATAGTTTAGAATGATTACCTATAAAACAAAAAGACTGTGAAAGTTAAGTATTCCTTAAAAAATGTTCTTACTTTCCAAAATCTGTTCATTTTTCTTTCATGTTATTGACAACCTGTCATAACATGAGGCAATAGAGTCAGTGAGTATTCTGTGTAAAATTAATCACTTCTGGGAAGTCATGCTTGCTCAAAGATCATAGCATTAGTTTTAGCAAGCCCAAATTCAAAATTCAGCACCCATGATATTTTCCAGTACACTTGACTGAATCCTTTATATTTTGACATACTGTCTTTTAAACCAAGGTCTGCATGTATACGAGAGTTTCAAAGCCGTCCTTCAGGCTTTAGTTACCTATTCCAAAGGCTTAAAACCCCTGGGCACTGATTGAACAAATAGCCCTTAGTATTCTAATGGTTTCTCACTGACTAAATAGGTAAAGCTGAGTCTACCACCCTCCTGAGTTCGGAAGCACACTTTATACTTTCATAACCTCATAGGTCCACACCTCAATAAAACCCAAATATGTGATATTCTGCTACACACATTATTCAGAGTAGACTCAGCAGTACAGAGATTGAGAAGAGTAAATGTGCAAGTACATTCATAAATATTGAAGTGCAACTTGACTCCTAAAAGTCCATATAAGTAGCTTCACGGGGTTCCATACTTACTGTGTCTCAATGATTTCCAGATTTTTATGAAGATGGTGTGAATGATATGTAAAGTGAAGTTCTGCTATATTCAATTTTTTTTTTGTTGCCATAGATACTTCTAGAATGCTGCAAAACAATATGATATACACTTAAATCTTTGGGAATAGATTCATAATGTCTATAAATTTGGATTTACAAGCAAAAGGCAGATGATAAGCATAATGGTCACAAGTTTAATAAGAAAATGTGAAAAAATAATTGAAAAACACTGCTTCCTGCATCAAAATTCTGCCTCCAGAAAAAATTAATATCTGCAAAGAGCAAAGTGTTCACAAGTTAGTAGAATGAATGCTGCTGAATCTTTTACAGTATTTCACAGAAAACACCAACCATACGCTGAAAGATCAGTTTTACTGTGTTTTGTTAAGTGCCATATAGTATTAGGAAGATTATCACTCTATTGTTAACAATCTTAAGAATACACTGTATGATTTTCAGAGGAAATAACCCACATCTTGAATGAATAAAGCTGATAATGTGATATGTTCCATCCTTTTAATTACTCTTACTCGACTGACATAAGTAAACAAGATTTAGCCTTTTTTTCTTTCTAGTTGGGGATGGACAAATAATTCTCACTTTATTTCATAGCAGTAAAAGAAATTTTCTTTTCCAGTACAAGAAGTTTCAGATGCAGTCTCAGAATGAAACAGGTCAGAGCACATGAAGTAAACTTAGAGTATTCAGTCAGTCTACACAGGGACCATAAGAAGGTCGAAAAGCTCTATTTCTCTGATCCTGTTGAAATCAATGAAAAAATCATATCTTAATAATATATCTATAGATCTGAAGCAAGGAAAATTATAGACAATCTCTAGACAGTAAGCTTTGACCCAAATGACACCCTTCCAAAGATAACATTCCCAACATACTTAAAATCAGTTCTTGCAGGCAGGCTGGGAAGTGAGATTGTTATTTGACCAAAGGGGATTGCTAAGTCCTGCACCTTGGGAGGAACAACCCCAGGCACCAGTGCATACTGGGGGCCACTCATCTGGAAAGCAGGTTGGCAGAAAAGGGTCTGGGGGTCCTGGTGGATACCAAGTTGATCATAAGCCAGCAATGTGTCCTTGCAGCAAAAAAGGCTAATGGTGTCCCAGGCTGCATTAGACACAGCATTGCCGGTAGGTCATGGGAGGTGATCCTTCTCCTCTGTTCAGCCCTGGTGAGGCCATACCTGGAGCACTGTGTACAGTTCTGGGCTCCCCAGTAGAAAAGAGATACAGAGCTACTGGAAAGAGTCCATCAAAGTGCCACAAAGATGATTAAGGGACTGGAGTGTCTCTCCTATGAGGAAAGACTGAAAGAAATGAGACTGTTTAGCTTAGAGAAGAGAAGGCTCAGGGCAGATCTTATCAGTGTGTATAAATATTCCTGATGGATGGCACAAAGAAGATGGAGCCAGACTCTATTTAGTGGTGCCCAGTGACAGGACAAGAGGCAATGAACACGAACTGACACACAGGAGGTTCCCTCTGAATTTCAGGAAACATTTTTTTACTGTGAGGGTGACTGAGCACTGGCACAGTCTTCCCAGGGAGGTTGTGGAGTCTTCCTCCTTGGAGGTATTCAAAAGCTGTATGGACACAGTCCTGGGCAACAGGTTTTATGTGGCCTTGCTTGAGTAGGGGGATTGGACAAGGTGACCTCCAGAGGCATGTTCAAACCTCAACCATTCTGTGATTCTTTAAGATCATACTGTTACTTTGTCTTTTTATAGTAACTTCCAAAAGGACTTAGATGCCTCAAATATCTCATCAGGTACAAGCTTCAAACTTTCTCTCAGTTCATGTTTAATGTAGTTCAAATAATGCGTTTTCCTTTTATATGTCTCATAAAGTTCTAGGAGTAAGGTTTACCAGGAAGAACTTACGTAAGTTATTGTCCTGGTTCCAGCAGGGATGGGGTTAATGTCCCCAAGGATGCAGCAGGGGTCACTGATATCCTATGCCATGTGAGCCATGCCCAGGCTATGGGGAGGGAGTGGGCCAGGTGAGGGGGCGGGAGGTCTCTGCTCAGAGCAGGCTGGGCCAGTCCGGGTCCGGTGGGTAAGCGGCAGTACCATAATTGCTTTTTTATCTTCCTTTATCATTGTTATTGTCATTGTTTTTCTCCTTCCTTTGCTGTTCTGTTGAACTGCCTTTATCTCAACTCAAGAGTTTTTCCTTTTTCTTCCTATTTTCCCCACAGCTGTGGGAGTTGAGTGAGTGGTCACATGGTTCTCTGTTGCCGGCAGAGGCCAAACCACTACAGTTATCCTCATAGAAAATACAAAAGTACACAAGTGCTTAGGCCTTAAGAAGACATTTGGAAGCAGTTGTCTTCCATTAAATTTATGAGAGTCACGGGTAAAACCTGCCTATGCAGTATCTAACTGTGTACTTTCCATCAAAGGCAGCAGTTGCTATTTCTTTTTTTCTTGTATTTTAGTTTGCTATAGTAAGTTTCTCAGACATCCACTAGTCTAGTGCAAGGGTGCTCCACCCTGACCTGGCTATAATTGCTGCCAGTTTGAAAAAAAGTAATGCTTTTTTTTTAAACACCTAGCTGTAACAAAGAAAAAAATTATTAGCTTAAATGAGATGTTGTGAAAATAATTGCTTAATTATTTCCAGCTTTTCACATTTGGATAATATGAAAATGAATACTCATCTGTTTTAACTATATAAGCCTTAAATATTAAGCAGAAGAAGAAATTTTTGCAACAACTGAACTTTTGTTACTTTCTAGCTTTTCCAAAATTCCAGACATAAAGTATCTTGTTTTCTCATGTTATTGTGAAATGGATTTGAAGTTCCTTTTTTTTTTCTCTCTCTCCCGTTGTATTTTCCAGTTTCAGTCTGTGAACCATTTGTATATTGTTAGCAATGCAGCAACAGCCCTTGGCATTAAGCCAGTATTTTTGATATACAGGACAAGAGCAGTTGGCAAAGAATCGTTTTTAAGACTAAATTGTTTGTGACTGTGGTGTTCAAACCTTTTCTGTATATGATTGAAATCCATCATTTTAATTGCACCTGTTTGCTTCCAGGACAGTTTTGCATGGTTTCTTATTGTGAAATGATTCTGATTTAACACTTTTTTTTTGTTGTTCACAAACTAAGGAAGCTGGAAAAACATAAAAAAGGAAATTCTAGGGTTGATATGTATGAATAGAAGATTATTTATGCATGGGGGTTTTGTCTCGGTTTTCTTTTTCTGCTCCTCTCACCACCAATTTATTTAATGCATCCTTTAACCGAATCCTCTGATTACCATTGGCTAATTAATATAACTACTTAGTGTATTTCATTATTCCATATGTGATAATGTACATTGTTTGCTTTTCAAAAATTATAAACACCCACCCCATTAGATTAAAAAAGTATCTTCATCTTCCGAATGGTACGAATGATGTCTTTATTTCCATGCATATAAAGTTTTGACACTGTCTTATGTAATAAAGCATTAACTTTAATGCCCCATTTCTTTATGATGTTGCTTATCTTTTCATTTCAGAAGAACCATGAATCATTCATATTGCATTCATCCCCAGTATGAAAGCCTGCTTTACAATCAAGAGGAAAAATAACTCTATTTTGACTTTAAAAAGCAATTTAGTTACTGGTCAGCACAAAGCAATTCCCTGAAATATTGTAATTCCGTGGTTACTGAATGTGAAGTGACCTTGTTAGTGACTTTTGTGGCAATATTTAGAGGATTTATCTACCAATGAAATAGGCTGATGTATATGTGTTTGTCTTTTCAGTCAAGACAGTTATCATCATACTATTTTTCACATTTAGCTAATTGAATAAGGATTTTTACCAGGGCATGTAGTGATAGGACAAGGGTTAATGGCTTTAAGTTGAAAGACGGTATATTTAGATTAGATATCAGGAAGAAATTCTTTACTGTGAGGGTGGTGAGACACTGGAACAGGTTGCCCAGGGAAGTTGTGGATGCCCCATCTCTGGGGGTGTTCAAGTTCAGGTTGGATGGGACTTTAAGCAACCTGCTCTAGTGGGAGGTGTCCCTGCCCATGGGAGGGGGGTTGGGAATAGATGATCTCTAAGGTCCCTTTCAACCCAAACCATTCTATACTTCTATGATTTGAAGACTGAAAAGTGTTTATACAGTGCTTCCCTATCCCGTGGTCCACAGAACAGTTTCACATGTCTTTCAAAATATGTCTGACCACCGACAGACCAATGTTAGGTCAGAAAAACAGGAAGACAGGATGCCGACCATATACCTGTTGAACTGAATGAGCAAATATTTTATCACATGGGAAGGAGAGGAACTTATTTTCTAAACCTGTATCAAGTCACCTAGAAAACAAAACTTGGATTTAAAATTTATTGTATTCTTGAAAGTTATTCTATTTCTCGCATAGTATGTACATAGTGGGTCTTCTCAAGTACAGCAGCAAAGGGGAAGAGTCCAGATTTCATGGGAATCTAATGGGACTGATGAAAATATGTTTTACTGAAATGTAGAGAAGTCCCCCATTACACACAGCAACAGGGCAGGTTAATTGAATAAGCACAGTGATTCATATCATTGAAGAACATGACCTGTGCAATGAAATATTTGTAATTGGATTCAATATGAAACATTTACTAAATTCCACACTAACCACAGACTTGCAAAAAATCATGAAGGTTGGCATATATATTGGAGAAAACCAGTACTATTATATTTTTTTCATTGAATTCAGCTTGACTGGAAGATGAACAGATTTGCAGTCACACTTGGAGTAATACAAATCACACTGTATTCTCATATTCATGCTTAAGGTACGAAGCTTCTTCTATTTTAGAGATGGAGTATTTTCTTCTTCTTTGCTTTGGGCTTTACTGGTTTATTTTATTTTGTCTTCTGTGTGTTGCATGCCAATTTCTTGTTTGTTATTTTTGATTTTTGTAAACCATCCATGATACCTCTTTTGTTCTAGAATTCTATTGACATTGGAATTTTCACTCAACTTCACAACAAAATGTGTCTAAAATTTTAATTGAACAGTTCTCTTCTTATGAATTCAGTTGGTCTACAACGTTAAGAAAACTACTAGTGACACATTACCCTTTTCTATACAAAGGCAATGCAATTCACAGAGTTGTATTTCTTGTTTTCTTAATTTTCTCCTGGATTTGCTTAACTGCAGATTGAAATGGTCTGGTTTTCACTTTAAGCCATTTTATCTTATTATACTTATAAGTGGACTGAAAATTCTCTATTAACAACATTCTTTTCCCATTTAAATACTTACGCACTATGATTAGATCTCTTCCTACTGTTGTTAGGATAAACAGATTTAGCTCCTTAATTCTTTCACTGTAATGCACATTTTCCAGTCTTGTAATCAATCTCACGCTTCTGCTTTGAACTCTCTCCAGCAGATCAACATCTTTCTAAACCTCCTAAAAGTGGATAAAGCTTTGCAATTGCAGTTGCATGATTGCCAAATACAAAGGTAATGTATCCCTCCTAATTGATAGTCCTCTATTTAAACATCTAAGGATTTCCTTAGCCCTTTCGGCTATAGATCTGTAGTGAGAACTCATGTTTGGCTCATTATCTATCATGACCTTTCTAATCCCTGCCAGAACCCTTGCTTCCCTGGGTAGATTTCTTGCTTTACAGCTCATCATATTAAGATAGTTATATATCTGTGCCCACATTCTCAAGCTGTCTGAATTACTCTGTTTTGTTTTTGTTTTTGTTTTTTTTTTTCCCCTCTTTCTTCCTCTTTACTTGCTTCTTTTGTAATCCTTTTGTCATCTACTAACTTTAGGAGCAAGAATATATCAGATTTTACTCCAGTAAAGGAATTAAACAACAGAGCATATAAATGGATCACTTTAAATCCCACAGGGAGTGCACCTGATTCAGGATGATTCCCTATTAACAATTAGTTTTTGAAACATATCACCCGGTTTTTAATCCTTCTAATATACACCATGTTGGTTTTGTATCAAATGACATAATTATGGGACAAGCACAGGATATGAGTTATATAGGAAGGAGAATGTGAATGTATTGGGTTTTTTGTTGGTTTTTTTTTGCTACACATAGAGCATTTGTTACTCTTTATCAATTAGTGAAAGAAGCACCTGGGAAAAATCACCCAAAGTCACACCATGTGTGGCACACAGATTTCTTCTCCTAGTTCATTTGTGGCTTAAAGATTTGTGATAGCAGTTTTACATGACCCAGGGTGAACCTTCATTAACTGATTTCCTGGAGGAGTAATTAAAAGGAAATGATTTGCTTTTCTGGTCTCTGCTTGGAGTTTACCTTAAGTCTCAAAGGTAAAATGAATAAAAGTGGAAGAAAAATATGCAAAGCTAAAAATAACATAAAATCACACATTTTCTTTAGTGCTTGGTGTGTATGTAATTTTATGGGACGGAATTAACCAGTACTATAGTTAAACTCATTCAGACCCCATAGGAATATTTGGCAAAGAGCACAAAACAGTTTCTAAGCCTAGTATACCTTTTTTTTAGGTAGGGCTTTTTTGGGTTTTTTTGTTTCATATCTTGACCTTCCAACTTAACATGAATAGTGCCATTGTATCAGAGTAAAATACTACTATAACTTTAAATATTGTCTCTTTTTATGGCATCTTCATTCAAGTAGCACTTATTCTTGTTTCCAGAAGCAGTTCAATTACATTGCTGTTCTGTAGACTTTTCACTGGATTCTGGGAAATTATTTTTATTTGCTTTCATTTAGCCGGTGCACCTCACTTGCTACATCTGCTTCTGTGTAAGGAGAATTGTACTCTGTTTGACTATATGTGCGTATACATGTGTGTTTCCTTTCTCCCATGTTCTGAGCTCTGACTGCGGTCTATTATCTGGAGGGAAATTTTAGAAGCTATATCATAGTTCAGGAAGCAGGAACTGGCTTTTGATAAAAGGCTTCCTTTTTCTCCTCCACAATACATCTGGGGCCTTTCACAGTTGATTACTGTAATATCAGCTTAATGCAGCATTGACATACAACTGAGAACTTTAACAACATTTTAAAGCTGGAAGGAAAAAATTGCTAACAGCAGGGATATTAATTAGCAAAAGGTGGCCTGCTTTGGTTAATCGCTAGTCCAAAAGTCCCCTAAGCTTGTCACTCTCTATCAAATTTTTGGAGGTTTACTTAGAAAATGGTTTAAAAGCTAGAAAAACAGCTTGCCAGAAAGACATGCTGCTGTTGCAGAGCATTTTTTTGCCTGAAACTCCAGATGGATCATATGGTCACAAATTCCACAGGATTGAAGAGATCTTCGTATTTATTTTTCCACACAAACATGAATATATTTACAAGGGAAGGTTCAAACTGCTGGTTTTAAGGACTGGATTTAAGCAAGAAAATTTTGTATTCACTATTAATAAACATAGTCCCTTAAAGTAAATTAAAGCTAGGAAAGTATGATGTCTAGAAAAGAGAGAAAGAAAATAAATAATGCACTTTTTGCCTTAAGTTCTCACAATGTTTTTGTATTTTCACTTTTTGCTGAAAAGTTAGAAGTGTGGGTGGTTTTTTTTTTAGTTATGCACATTTTTGCAGTTTGAGACTATGCCATTTGAATTTTTTCTGAAACATGCAAATCTGTGGTGATTTCTGTGTATCACCCTCATTCAGGATTAAAAATCATATGCTAAATCATACAAGTCGGTCACCAGTCCCTGGGATTAGGGAACTAACATGTTTGATCTTTGCCTGTTATTGGACATATAAGCATAAAGATGTTTTGGAACCTGGAAAAAAAATCATGCCTGAATTAATCACCAAATAACTTAAATATGTCCAGGTAAGCTTTACTACATAATAGATAAAGAGTTAGCTGGTGTTAAAACTAATTTGAAGTATATAAAATCAAGGGTTAGAAAAAGGAATGAGGTATTCAATGTACAATGTGGCAAACTCAGGCTTAGTATCACAAATATCACTTAATACGTAGAAATAGACCGGAGAATAAGGCAAAGAGAATGGATGGAGCTTTTTTTGTTAGAAAATATACATTGTAGAACAATAATGAATTGGCAGCAGATTTAAGAATGAGTTGTATCAACTTCAACTCTGTGCCTGCTTCAAAAGGATCTACACATGGATAATGTCAAGTGTGTGTTTAAGTGCTTTGTTGAATTGGGTCAGAGCGTTCTGTCCATGCAGGCTTAAGTCTTGCCTCATTAAAAGGAACATGACTATAGTTAATTAGTAAAGGACTACTGGATTTCAACAAGAGGAATATTTTTATGCCACGTTTGTCCCTTTTGCACGTACAGGGAGTGGAGAAATATCTTTCCAACTCCCTTGAATTGCCAAAGAGTGATTAAATAATGATTACATTAACTCACGTCTCACTGTTTAGGCCATACTTCTGAACTGGTGAAATTTGTTGGAAAACTGGGCTTTCTGTTTTAAGAACAAATGTGCATACTTCAAAATTTTGCTTTTTTATAAATTAAACCAAATATATTGAAACTCCTTGTAAACCAGAACTTCTGTCAGGGAGGAAGAAAAAAAAAGGACTTTGAAAACAGTGTTGGAAGTATACACTGTAATAACCCAATTCCAGCCTGAAGCACACATTACTCTTGGTTTTACTTTTCTCTTTGTTGGCAGTGGTGAATCTGACAAAAGTCTACATTAAGTTGCTTCCAGAGTTCGCAGTAGTGGATCAAGGAAGCACTGCAACAGAGATTTCCTCGATTTTTCTAAGTCAGCTCTCTGCCAGGTTTACTGCACAACCATGGACTCACAAATTCATCAGAAAAGAGAGAACATCACTGTAAACTCCGAAGTCGTGTGTATTGCCATGTGGTGCCAAGACTTATTGCAAGGGCAAAAGTTTTGCATGACTGTACAGAAAGTTGTTAGGAACTTTCATAATAAACTGAGAGTCTCTGTATGCACACTGTTGATTTTTCTTTCAAAATTTTAAATTTTGACAATTAAACTGAAAAGTTCATGCCCCAAGATTAAAAACATCTGCATTTGTAATGTGTTGAACAATGAAAAGAGTAGTCTATATCAATATTAGCATGAAAAATTAAAAGATCAGTTATATCTGTGAGCTGTAAATCACACCTTTACAAGATACATTAAGCAATTAGACATATCAGTGGAAGACTGTTATCAATACTGTTTTCCCTGTCTTCTTCCCTTCCTCACCCCACTCCTTGTATTAATGCTGCAAATTGAGTAAACAAACCAAAAAAAGTCAAAAGCATCCTTCTTATGTTTGGATATACCTGTCTGGAAAGGTCAAATTGAAATGACTTCAGAACACTTATGGCACTTACTAAAAAGAACCCCAAAACCCGCAAATCTCGTCATCTGCGGTTATACAGGAACGTGCACATGGGAAGATTGCGCATATATATATACATCTACACATATATATGTACACCGGAATGATTCCAGATCTTTGTGTGTCCTTATTTACTATAACTAGTATGATATCATTAGTTAGATGGCTGCATAGCTGCTTAGTTTGCTGATTGCAGATTTTGTGGGCCTGTTTTTCTCTTCCCAAGTACTGTAGATTGTTCCTTCAGAGCTGACTGAAGTGAGATTGCAAAATGCTGAAACATGATAAGGTAGCACTTTCAAACCACTTTGCAGTCGTTTTATAAAACTTTAAGTGATGAGCACCGGCAAAAGACCCATTTTATTCAGTTTAGCAGATATTTGCAAGGTTTGCTATTCAGATTGTCTTTAATAGCATTTTAACTCCTTGCTCATTTCAAAGCCTATAAGCTTTTCCCCCTTAAAATTTTATTCCCCCTCGCTGTTTGCAATGTATTTCCTGCAAAGGAATTCAGATTTCTGAAAAGCTGCAATGATAACCAAAGAGTAACACAATCAAAAGGTTTATGGAAAACTGCTACACCTCTGTCCAGCACCATTTTTCTGCTTTTTTTTTTTTTTAAAGAACTAATTGCAGATAAAAATAAGTGGTTTAAAGAAATTCCAGGTCATAAAGTAATTTTGTACTTTTCTTTCAAATGATCCTATTTCAAAGTCTATGTCTGAATTTCAGAACTGGTGGATAAGAAACACAGCTAATTTCCCCATGTATGTCTGTACACAACAATTTCAAGTACTGTTTGAAAACAGTCTAACTGAGTTTAGGTGCAAGATTATTCTTACATCTGTGGATACAGTCTCTATCACGCTATGCCTGCAAGATGCTATCTGTTAGAACAAAGCAAAAAGCACAATTTTGTGCAAATAAATATAAACAGTTTTAATATAAAAATTCTGCACTACATTTTTCATTGTTATTGAAGGATTACTGTATGGCTGACAAAGCAGATGGAAGTAGACTGTTTTTCCTTCTAACTTTAGATTAAATGCTACCTTAATTGGCAGGTCTTATTGGATGCAGAGTTTCCATTACTTTAGGGTCTTTCTTCTAACTTGTTTTAACCAGTTTTTAGAGCCCTATGAACTGGTTCTGATTTTCTGATATTTGGCAACATATGCAATAACATGCTTCATTTAATTCAGCTTCTGTTTCTCCCATTGTAAGAATCAATAGAGAGTTATACTTGCTACAGAAGGAAAGACTGGATGTGTCAGGGAAAGGGGCAGTTAACCTGTTTGTTGGAACTTTCTGTGTCTGGCTGAGCAAAACAAGTATGTAAAGCACTAGAAGCGTCTTTCATGCCATAAAGTTTTCAAACTGTGAATCCTGTTTCCTGGCTTCTTTTATAGTACAATCTTCAAAGGCATAGTTTCTTTTGATTGTCATTGATGTGCCTTATGCCAAGAAACTAATTACTCAAAGAATTGGAGGTAGTAAACACAAAAGGAAATTTCACAGAAGTCACATGAACTTTGAAAATGCAAGCAGCATTATACTGCTTCCCCTGAGTTTGGGTGCCTGAGTGCATAAAAATCCAAGCTTTTCTTATCTCAGACTTCAGCTCATGTCTCTGAGGCATAATTTGTGGTTTACGCTCAGTCTCTAAAGTATTTTATTTCACCTCTGCAGTTGAGGAAAAACAGAATTTGACTGAACTGCTAGTAATCCCTAGAGAAAGTGATCATTCTGCATTAGGTCAAGATTATTAGGGAGGTATTCATTAAAGTCCCAGATGAGCAAAGCATTTAAGCTTATCCTTAAGTACATCACTTTTCTGCAAAGCACTCACTGTGGCATTTAGACATATGTCTAAAATTAAAAGCTTAAGCACTTTATTGAATGTATGGTGCCTGCTAAATTGATGGCTACATTATCTGAAATGTTTTTTGCCTCAAATATTTGTGAAAGGTAATGCCAGTCTTGTTTGTTATCCCACCTTTGTGTGGACTGCAAAATTGCTAGTGCAGTAATAATTTACTCTCAGAAAGACTCTTTTTTTCATCAACTGCAAAACAAAAATACAGCCAGGCTCTAAGACCTCTGTCTTATACTTCTCTTTCTCTGGAATGGAATTCCTATCTTATTTCTTTTCTGTCTGTCTCTTAGAGTTCCTGAACTTATCTGATACTGAAATGGAATGGGCTGACTAAAATCCTTCAGAAGACAGGCTACTCCTTCAAAATATCTAAATAAAGTCCACCTCAGCAACGGCATATTTCTGACCTCTCTGACAAAAACTTCAATCCATGAAAAATGAATCAAATAAAAGAATCATTGTGATAACTCTCCACCATATATTCTATTTAAATCAAATTTTTACAAGCCACTGAATTTGTATAACTAGTAAAGTTTATGGAAACAGATTCATCAGACCCATGCTTCTTTTAAGTAATATATTATCAAAGCAAACAGAATGTGAAACAGTTGCAATTTGAGGTCCATGAATGGTAAGGATTTATGTGATAAAAAAAAATTGTCCAAACTTTATATCATTTTTCCTGAATTAGCATTCATAGACCTACGTCTTTAACCTCTATGTCCTTTCATAAATTGTTTGTGGTCATATTTTAAGGATATTGGTCCATAAAAAATTGCTATTCTTTGATTTCTCTCTGAAGCTTTTATGTAGAAGTCAAAGAACATAGGAAGCTTAGCAACCTATTTAAGATAAAAGTACATCTAGTTGAAGGGTTAGATGTGATCCATGTAGGTGCACATGAGATATACAATATAGATAGGGTGAACAGAAATTCAATGTTAATGCAGTTTTTTTCACATTATGGGAAAAATTCAATGGAGTGGCACCTTTAAGCAGTCTAAACTTGGAACAAGAACATTGCTTTCAGTAAGCCATTTCTGGAAAAAAAAAAAAAAGAAAAAAAGAAAAGCCTTAGAAAAGAAAAATATCCTGAGTCTGTCCTATATCTTCCTTTACACCATTTCCTGCTCTTCCCACCACGGCTCAATAACTTCCAGGCCTGTCCTTCTTCATGTTTACCAGTAGAAAGACACTCTCACATTTGACACCAGCTTAATCATGAGTGAGTTTCTCAGATCAAGGTGGTTACAGGTAAAACATTTGTAAAACATTCTACTTGCGGAACATCCGCACCATCTGAAATTATGTGTTTATGCCAAAATCATGAAACTGGCTGGAATTTACTTAAAAGAAACCAAATTGTTCTCTCATGACATTTTCTCAATGTCTCGTGACATTGAGAACAGAGTTTTATCTCTAATCATTTTGGAGATACACGTTTCTCTGTTTTCACAAACATACTTGGTGGCATGATGATTTATTCTGAATTTAGGGAAGCATTTCATTAAACGTGAAAAGTAAACTTGGGAAAGGAGGATACTTTTTGTTCTACTACAAAGAATAAAACCTATAGCCTATAACTAACCTTGATATGATCAAAAAAAGGTCTTTATTTCAATTGGTTTTGCTTAGTGATGAAATAAATCGTCAGCTACTCTCTACATGCACATCTGTAATGTTATGTTTAATGAGAAACTTGTTGGTAGTGGGCTTTGTGTGAGATGAGGCTTGGGATTTAGATGATGTTGATCTTCCTTCTAAAGTAACATATTTCCTCCTAAGTTTCCACCTGTTTCTGCAATTTCAAAGTTTTGGAAGAGTTGGCAGATTGAATTGGATGTAGGTGCCCAGGTGCTGGCAGTGGGGGGGACTGCAGGGCTGCCCCTCTGTGAGGAGAGGCAGGGGCTGCCCCATGCTGGACACAGCTGGCTCCAGCCACCTCCAGAAGACCCACCGTGGGGCACAGCTGAGCCTGTCAGCCAAGATAGCGATGCCTCTGGAAAAAAAAAGTGTTAAGAGCAAAACCAACAGAAATCAGAGAGGAGTGAGGGGAAAAGAAAAAGTGTGAGAAACAGCCCTGCAGACACCAAGGTCAGAGAGGGGGAGGAGGTGCTCCAAGTGCTAGAGCAGACATTCCCCTGTAGCCCATGGAGGACACCAGGTTGTCCCCCTGCAGGATGTAAAGGAGCAGCAGGCTGGAGCAGATATTCACCCTGCAGCTCATGGAGGACCCCATGGTGGAGCAGGTGGATGTTATGTGAAGGAAGCTGCAGCCTGTGGAGACCCTATGCAAGAGCAGGCTTCTGGCAAGAGCTGCAGCCTGTGGGGATGAGCTCACACAGAAAGCAGGGGAAGCATGAGGAGGAAGATGAAGCAGACAGGAGCTGTTGTGAACTGACCACAATCCCCATTCCTCTTTCCCCTGTGATGCTCAGGTTGCAGGGGAGGTAGAGTATCTGGGAGTATCTGGTAGTGAAGCTGAGTCTGGGGAAAAGGGCTGCTGGTGGTGGAAGGGTTTTGTTTTAATGTTTGTCTTTGTTTCTCACAATCCAAATCTATTTTAATTGTCAATAAATTAAATTAATCTTTTGCAAGTTCAGTCTGTTTTGCCCGGGACAGTAAGTGGTAAGTGATCTCCCTGTCTTTATCTTGACCCATGAGTATTTTAATTCTATTTTCTACCCCTGTCCTGTTGAGAAGGAGTGGGAGAGCAGCTGGGTGGGCATCTGGCTGTATTCCAAGATCAGCCCACCACACAGGTGAAGTTTTTTGTGACCTTTCTACATTATGTTTAAGACTAAGAAATGAAACCCTATGCCTGTCTTGGCCATCCCACTCACTACTATTTTTCTCCTTCTGGTTGTCTCTCTGGAGAGTCAATTATGAGAACCATAACTAAGCCCTACACAGAATATTGCAAAACACAACTACTGTCTGGATCTTTTTCCTAGTGTTATTAATTTATTATTGACCATTGCATTTCATGCTCTGATTAGTTAGATAAAACAAAGCTAAGGTTAAATTCAGTGGGATATATTTATCCTTCCAGTGGTTATTTCTGTCTTGTGCCCAGAGGAAAAAAAATCTGTTAAAGAAATCTGCTCTATCTGAGGTATAGTTCTATAAGACGCAATGATTCTTTAATTCAGCCACCATAACCAATTAAGTTTATATTAAATCACACAATTAGCAATAAACCACTAAGGTTTAAGGTGAAGTATTTAAAATTGATGACAACTGTAATTGTTTAACAGCTACAAAACCTAATTATGCTGCTAAAATAATTACAATCGGATACCAATCTTAATCTCTGTACCAGATACTCTTAAGTCTTGCTTTCCTTTGGGTATAAAGCTGAACTATGATAATACTCAAAAGCCAAGGAAAAACCTCTTGTCACAATATTGTTTCCTGGACACAAAATTTGTTCTAGAGAACAGCATTGCTCAAAATATAATGGGTGAGAAAATTAATCATTAAGAAGTTGTGACAGAGTTTGATCACGACAGATTAAGTAGACAAGTCTGTAACACTAAGTCAAAACCAGGTGTGATAGATGGCATCTTTTTGGATGGTATAATTTTCTTATTTGTTTCCTATTTACCTCTTCTAACTATGTTTTCTTCTGTTAAAATCTGGGGGTACTAGACAGAAATGTGCTGTGCAGAGCCAACCTGAGTTTTTTTGGGCAAGCAGTGACTACACTTTCCCAAATTGGGATGAATACCTGGACCTGGGAGAAGAGTCCAGGGAAAAGGTCAGGTAAGAATGGGGTTATAAGAGGCAGAAAGGGAGCAGCAGCAAAGCTGGGGAGGCTCCTCAGAAAAGCATGGATCAAACATGCAGCTAAGACTCATAGGTAATGGCAGAAACAATCTTTTTCTAGGTATGCAAGGAGAAGTACTATATTCCAGGAAGCCATAAAAAGGTGTTAGAAAGAAACCAAGACTGGAGGAAAGAACATGTCTTACCTACAAAGACATCCAACAAACACAGGCGAATCTTACAAAAGTTCTTAAATATGTGATATTTTGGGTATGTTCACAGTAAAGATTTTCTGAGATAGATCAGAGATCTTCAAATAGTATGAAAACTCTGAAACTTCAGAGTTTGGGCTGGCTTGAAGTTCCTTCACACCGCGTCAAGCAGGTAACCTCAAATAATTAACTTCGTGATGAAAGAGTAGATAATGATGTTGTCTGTATTTTCTGGAATATGTTACAATTATTATTTCTTAATCATTGAGAAGGAAATAATATCATCCATACACTTGCTGACATTCTGTGAGTTATTGGATGAAAGCAAGTAATAGAAAACTTTACTGACATAAAGCATTACTGTGCTTTATCTGTAAGTCTACCCATCTGCTTGACACTCATTCTAACTTTTCTGACATCTTTATATTTGTCTTTATCCTCTTCCTGAAAAAAATAAAAGAGCCTGAGATATGTTATGAAGTAATTTCCCAAGACAGCACAATGTGATTCAGCCATTAAAACCACCTTCTCTTCCCATACGCACTTCTGTTGGCCTGCTCATTGGCAGCCAAAGGCCTTTGCAAATATTTGCAAATTCCTGGAGAACATCCAAGTCATTTCTTGATTCAAGCTGCTGGCCACTATTGTCCTTGAGTTCAGCAAACAAAACCAAACAACGAAGTGAAAGTATGGTGAAAAGTCTAGTGAGAATATAATGAGTTATGAATTTTACGCTGCATTTATCAGATCTTTTTCATTTCTTTTTATCATGCATTTAAGAAAACAGATTAGTTTATTCTTTATAAAGCTTTCCTTGGACTATTCTACCAACCACTTCTTATATCTATAGATTTCCATCAACTATTTTTTTTACTTAGGTAACATGTAGTCCTTAGAAAGAAGGAATATTCTTCTGATGAAGAAACTGGGAAAGGGAACTGGATTGTGTTCTTGGCTCAGCTAGTGGCTTTTCCTATGGTACCAGGTAAGTTACTTAAGGTGAGACCAGGAAAACACTTAAACTCATAAACCACAATGCCAGTGTATATTCTTAGCAGAGAAACACAGAAATTTTCTGTAGTCCACTTAGGCACCTCAGGTATTGTAAATACCTAGATTTAAGTTAAGAGTCAGAAGTTATTCAATAGGCATACCTAGAATCATTCCTGATTCATTTTTTTGTGCTGAATATTCAGGTGACAATTTCTTTTCTCAAGGCTTTCTGGAATTCAAAGACAAGGTTCTCTATTGTTATATACTCAAAAACTTATTTAAACCTCTTTTAAAACTAGCACTCACTGATCACACAGATTCCAACGCAAAACAATGAGCTCATGCTCCTCATTTTCCCATCGAATTACAGGTGAGAGCTCTCTCTCCTTCAGCAAGGGAAAAACCTGGATCCTTGGCCTTCTGCAGCCTCCAGGAACTGCAGTCACAACTCCCACTTCACAGGGTGGCCTAGATACCATGCAGAAGGTCAGCCTCAATGAACAACCCCTTCCCACCTGCTTACTGAGGTGAGGGTACTGCATAGTCAGAATGTCCCCAGAGAGAAACCTCAGAGAAACCTTGGAGCTAATCTGGGAGTAATACGGTAACACAAAACCAGTCCTGTGATTTGGATTTAAAGTTCAGAGCTGTTCTGTGTTAGGTCAACAGTAACTTTTTTTAACTCATTCTCTTCATCTCCAGAATGGAGGGAACATTTCTATACCTGTTTAAAGTATTGAACTAGTTGCTATCTTTCAAATAACTTTATTAATTGAAAAATTATGTAGTTCAGAAAATAAAATGTGTCTTTGAAGCTTATTGACTTTTTGAAAACTTCTACTATTCATAATATTTTTATGACAATTTTATTTACTTTTTTTTTTCTTTCAAATTGACAGACCATTATGTGGCCTCTGTTTTTCATTTATATGGGACTTTTAAAAATGAGAAACATCAGTGATGATTTCAGGTGGGTTTGGGTTTTCTGGTTTGCGGGTTTTTTTTTGTGGGGTGGGTTTTTTTTGGGGTTTTTTTGTTTTTTTTTTTTGTCAGATCCTTGAAATGGAAACAACCTTGACTTCTGGAGGTTTTTATTATAGAAAACCCAGGCAATTCTAACTGCATATTGTGTTCCTCTACATCAGTCATTTTTCATTCTGACCTTCCTGATCATACCTTGTGACAATAATTTAATTAATTCGTTCTCTGACATTTCTTATGTCCAAGACACAGTAACCTATGATTACAAAATACTCTTATCCCGGTTATATATATGTTCATCTGTACACCTTTGACTCAGTGTCATGTCTTCTTAAAATTTTTGAGTAGTATCTCACTGACATTGACAACTAGATGTAAATTTTGTTCTCTGTGATTCAAAATGGCATAGCAAACACTTATCTCTGCAGTCCATCTTGAATGTAGGCAGAAAGTATGGCATGGTTAGGCTGCTGTAACTATCAGTTATAAGTTTAGCCTGATGGCCTATGGACAGCACAGGTGTGTGAGTGAAATCTGAATATATTGGGAAAGGGTGATGCAAACAAGAGGAGGAAGATCATTACAGCCATTTTTTTTTCTGTAACAGTCACATTGATCTTTCTGGTGACGGTTAGTTTATGTACTGAATAGCAATATATATGAGCGAATAATTCTTCAGTGAATGAGACCCCCAAACAACATAGGATTTAAAGAAAAAGATTAACAGGTTTATTGCTTGTTGTACCAATTACCAGGAGAGTAAGAGATAACCCACTTATCAGCAGTTCATTGTTAACTTATAGAGAAAAATGGCATTGTTACGCTAATGGATTATTTGATCAGAAGGATATTGGTTTGCATTAGTCATGTAGTGCAGTTCATTTTAGATGAATACCAGTTTCATTCCAATCACCTTTATGAAGGATGTTGTAAGTGACTAGAGAAAAAGAAAGGTTTATTAAGCTAGTAAAATACGTTTGATTTACACGTGTCTATTTACTTCAGTGTTAAGATAACACGATGGTAGCTATTTGTCCTTCCTCTCAATGGCGAGAAGTGAGATTTTAGATTAAAAATGAGATAATCCAAAGGCTAAATGTTCCCCAGTAGGTTAAGTATTTTTCTACTCTACTGCACATTATGCTGTGTTGCCACAGTCTTGCAGCAGTTGACTACATAATGAGTGAATGCAGAGTTAAACTGGAAGAAAAGTATGCATT
The DNA here is from genome assembly GCF_000708025.1 of Charadrius vociferus. NCBI lineage: Eukaryota > Metazoa > Chordata > Aves > Charadriiformes > Charadriidae > Charadrius > Charadrius vociferus. The sequence goes on along the minus strand of NW_009647830.1, from coordinate 7,124,048 downwards.
TTTCCCAGTTTTCTGCAAGGTTAGACCACTGCTGTATGGTTGGTATCACTGAAGAGCAAAATAGGTGTAAAAAGGCAGGTGAAGTGACTAGTCAGGTGCAGAATTCTGTGTTATATTGCTGTGTACCCATTCTGGGGAGTGTGAAGCCTCATTCTGCTTGTAATGCAGTGATTCTGAAATTATTTGTTCTCAGTTGTGATAGTCTAATAAAACACTACACTTCATTAAGAATGAGTGACTTCACTGAAAGCTTTTATAAGAAAATGAAAGGCTTACACATTGGTTTGATGGTACAACAAATCTGGCTACAGGGCTCTCTGCACTAGATGAAAACCATTACAGGCACAAAGTACTGTTCTGGTACAAACTAGTTTTATTTATTCAAGTCGGTTCAAATAATTTTGTCCATTAACTTTATATAAGAAAGCTTTACTCTGGATCAAGTACTATTTGACCAGGCCGTTCTCTACCAGGTTATTTGTTGTCTGTCCTCCCATGGCCTGCAAAAAAAAGTGTAAGGTCCCTAGTGTGTACTCTGGTAAATTTGACAGACTTGTGAGTTTGTGCTTTACTGCCTCCTTATCAGGTTGCCTGTTAGTGGTTCCTATTATATTGGACAGTATAGTGACAACTCATAAAATCTTCCAGTTCAGTTTTATCCAAAAGAAATACAGTCTGTACTCTCCCAGGTTTCTTTACAACGTGAACTCAGAATTCAGGGACCTGAAACGCTAAGAAAACCACCAGTTATCAGGAGACTTCAAATGAACAATATTGACTTTTGTTGTGTCAGACTATAATTCAATATGAAGACTGTTATTTGTTACTATGACAAACTTACGTGTACACATGTTTTTATGTGCCTTCAAAGGCACAAGAACATATTAAACGAGTTACATTTGTGACCATCTGGAGAATGTCCACAGATTTTCAAAAAGTTTTTCCAGGCTTACATTACAGTATTTAAGAACACATTTTTGCCTTTTATTTCTTGCCTCAAGGAGCCCATAATCAAATTCACACAAATGCAATAGATGAGGCGAAGAGAGGGAAGATGAGGAAACTTTCTCTAGCTGATCTCCATGAAACATCTATGTCTTATGGAAGGACGTGAAAGGAGGATTTTAGCAGATGAAGTAGAAAACAGTTCCAAAAAATAAATAGATACACTTATCCATTCAAAATTATATAATTGGCTTTAATATATTGGACTCAGACTTCGGTGTCTCCTTTTTTCATTTCTTTTCTTACATATTATCTCATCGTCAAAAGGAAAGTTTGAAGAAAGAGGAAGTTTCTCTTGGTGATATTGCTGGATAAACTTGTAGGCATGTTCATCATGTACCAAAGGTAATGCTTAAGTTGCTATACCTGTTTGGCTACTAGCTTTGAACATATTCCAAAATGTTAGTATTTAGGCTTAAGTAGTGAATGAGCCAGCTATCTCCCTTGCAGGATGAAATTGGCTCCAATCTCAAATACAGCTAAAAGGAAGCATGCATGTGATCAAGAGGACAATATTCCCAAAGGTCTGTCCTTTAAAAAACAAATAAAAATCAATGGATCTAACTGAAAAAATCACAGTTCCCTACAGTTTCCCTGAAGTGTCATCACCTCCACTGTAATGTTGCCACTATGAAATGTAAATATTTCTTTCCCAAATGTCCTCTTAGACTGACTACCCATTAGCTCAGTAGGGCAATGGAATGCCAGAATGAGATTTTATAATCAAAAAAGACAGTGTGTGATGTTTTTCCGTACAATGAGTATCCACTGCTGAACTACTGTTCTTGATGCCATTTATATTTAACAGTGGGAAGAAGTATCTGTATGGTATAATTAATTTCAGCCTATTGAAAATAGCTGAAACTGGTCAATGGCGTTGTGCCCTTGGAGGGTACATGCCTCAGTGATGAGGAAGGAGTTTGAATATTCTAATGAAAATTCAGATATCTACAATACATACAGGCATCTAAAATGAGATGTAATAATCTCACTTTAATAATCATATTCCAGGTCAGGTTTCCACCATTTGATGTGGGGACAAGAATTTGGTACTTCTAGCCAAAGTTGCATAAATCTTCAGACAGGACAGGACAGAGCAGGACAAGCAGTGCCTATCCAAACTTAATTTCTGACATTTCATGATCTAAAGAGCTCTCAATCAGCTGCATTGTAACAAGGCTATATATTCAAGTTAAAAATCTCAGCATCTGCTGTAGTTTCAGCTGCCTAGCACCTAGATCTGTTATGGTCTTTCTTCTGTCATGACATTCATTGGATATACTTATCTTTCCAGCTGAATGAACTCTTACACATTCTTTGTACATATCAGGCAACTAGCAGAAGCAAAAAGAAAGGGAATGACCCTAGGATTGAAATGAAGCTCTGACAGAGCTGCTAAAATTTGCAGTTCATGATGACACAGTAAAATTAGAGGCATGAATTTTCCATATCGATGAGGCAACAAGAACATTGTACTGCATATCTGTCAGTAGGCATCAAGCAGCTGGTCGTGAGGCATGTTGATCACAAGAACGAGAAGTTGACCTGACTGCAAAACACAAAAGATAGTTTTTCCTCTATCACTTTTATTAACGAATAGGAAAATGCTTGGTAGCTATCTGATAACTCCCAACCCTCCTCGAAGAACATAGCAATAGATCCCTATCGGTCTACCCAGTATTAAACAGTGACTCAGAGAACCTTGGTCCATAAAAATCCTTTATTGACATAGCTGCTCTCCCACTTCTATGTTAGCTTAGCTATGCCCTGTGCTGGCATTCCAAATCTCTTCTAACAGTTCAACACTTTTCCTCTGCATTCATGAAAGAAAGGAGCTTCTTCAAGACTCTCTTCTTTTTGTTGCTTGCTCGGTCCATCTCTTATGTGAGCTCAGGAAACAGCTGAACCATTTGTTCTGGCGTGCAGAGCAAGCTTTCTGAGACCAAGACCTGCGAGTCCCAACTGCTGCAAATAGCAAGCATTGAGTTGTTCATGTGGCCAAGCAGGCAGGATTCCTCTCTTATTCTAGGTAATGGAAAAAATGAATAAAAGAGAGAACTGCAATAAAAAGGTAGGAAAAAAGCCAAAGGAGACAAATTATAATAACGTAGAGCCTAAATTAACTATAAAAGTTTTACAAGAGCAATAGCTGCCCCTCACCCCTTTAAGAATGGAAGGCATAGAGTTTCAGCATGAATTCTTTTCACGTTGGAGTTTAAGATTACAGTATAAACCATCCTCTCATAAAATATATATTTAGTAGATCTATGCTAGAATACTTCTGGTGAATAGGTAATAGGGGAGAGATTGTACAAATGCTTAAAAGGGGCATTTAGAGCTTGCCCCGGGACTTTCAGGAAATAAATAGTCACAATTATGTATTTATCTATGCAGACACCCACCCTTAGTTCAGAAACTAAATTGGTGGAGCACAAACATCTTTCATATTGAAAATTATAATATGGAATAGGAAGCTAGAAATTATTTCACATCCAATTTACATCAAGGATTATGATATGGAAACTCATTGTACTTGAGCGTGATTTCATTATATTGTCTGATAAAATAAGTGCATAGTAATCTGCTCTTGATAAACCAGTAACACTTTATTTTTACCAAAACCATCAATGAAAATATTATCATCTTAAAGAGATTATCTGTTTACGCATGAATTTGTTATGTGACAGGCAAGTTTGGCATCAGAATAATCTGTTGACTTTAAATTTCTGAGAACCGTACTCATAGCAGGCTCTGGGGTAATCATCGTGGGTACCTGGGGTATTTTCTTGTGGTAAGTGTGAGTCGCATCACTCTGTACAATTGTTTCAGCTGTCTTTGCGTGGTAACATTACATAGAAAAAACAATTTTTCACCTTCCCTAGTGACTTCTGCTATAACCTACTTAAATTATCTACCTAGTTTCAACTTGACCTCAGTAAATACTGCTTTGAAAGTCAGATGCAGAGTGCCTGTTCTTAGCATAGTTGTAGCAGGTCTACAGTGAAAATTACTTTTGAGCTCTGTTTTTGGTTCTGTCACTGACATCTGCCTACCATTTTCAACTGATGTCTGCCATATATTAATAGAAAATTGTTGTGTTGTAATGTTCTTCTTTTTGTTGGTTGTTTTTTTTTTTTTTCCCCTCTCGTCTACTGGTAATTTGTGGGATAGAGTTACTTTTCTTCATAATACCTCGTATACTGCTGTGTTCTGGATTTGTGATGAAACCAGTGTTGATAACAGAGGGATGTTTTAGCTATTGCTGAACAGTGCTCACACAGTGTCAAAGCTTTTTCTGCTTCTCACACCACCTCACCAGCGAGTAGTCTGGGGGTCCACAAGAAGTTGGGAGGGGACACAGCCGGGACAGCTGACCCCAACTAACCGAAGGGGTATTCCCTACCATTTGATGTCATGCTCAGCAATAAAAGCTGGGGAAAGAAGGAGGAAGGGGGAGATGTTTGGAGTTATGGCATTTGTCTTCCCAAGTAGCCATTACACGTGATGGAGCACTGCTTTCCTGGAGATGGCTGAACAGCTGCCTGCCGATGGGAAGTAGTGAATTAACTTCTTATTTTGCTTGGCTTACACACAAAGTTTTTGCTTTACTGTCTTTCAGAGTTCTCTCACTTTTGATTCTTCATCTTCCCCATCATTCTCTTGCCCATCCCACTGGGGGGGAGGGATTGAGTGGCTCTGTGGGGCTTCATCGCTGGCCAGGGTATAACCACAGCATCTACACAGAAGCTCAGGTGTTATTTATCTATTTCTATAGTAAAATTGTAAAAAATATAATAGCACAGTTGGTATCTTCCAGTTGTGTATGAACAAGAGCAAAAGGATCTGGAAACACAATAAGTGCACAATAATTCTATAGTTACTATGAAGAATATTCAATTCATGTGGTATCAGTTTCACCAGACCTGCAAAACTCTTATGTATCATTTTTTTCTATATATTGTAAACTAATCAAAATGATCATCTGTTCCAAAATCCAAAGTAATTTTAAAATATTACTGAATATTAATGCAAAATTAGCAGCTATGTTCTTAAAATGCCTTCTGTTCTGTGACTCTGTTCTATGAGTTTTGTTTTTTTTACTATTGCAACAGTGCCAAACTTATTCACCAGATTTTCACTCTAGACACCAGACTGGCAGACTGCAAGATCTCTTCCTCTGATATATAGCTGCTCTCACTAACCTACTAATTTCCTTGAAATTATATTTGATAATTTAATTTGCATTTTCAAAGAGGAAAAAAAGAATCCTAGGAAGATGTCTGGATGCTTTCACTAATTTTTTTTATTTCATGGGAAGTGGGAGAGAAGGTCACTGAAGTTTAAGCCTCAGAGTTAGATTCTGCATGCCAATTTTGCTTGTAAAATATGCATAACTTTTTTTTTTTTTTTTTAAATCCCTATAGCTTAACAGGGATTAATGCTGCTCCTCATGGTTATGGCCAGTTATGGATCAATGAAGAAAGCTAAGAGAACTTAATCTACCTACCCATTTGCTCTTAATTCCTAATCCTCTGCAGAACTGCTGTAAACTCGCACCTAAAAACACAAAAGCACTCTGTCTTCTGTACCTCATCAGCCTCCCAATTCCTTGAAGCTACAAGCCAAGCTCAGACAATTGTTTTCCTAAATGAGTCAAAGAAGCGCTTCTGCCTAGTTTGTAACTGAACGCTTTTTAACCTCAGGCTGACTGTTCAGGCTGAATTTCATACGTTAAGACCACCAGCGACATGATGAGAAGGTAGTCACAGTGGAGAATGAAGTTTGTTGTTTTACAAGTAGTCCATTAAATGGCTGAATCAGGTAATACAGTTTCAACTGACAGCAACTCCTGAAACAGGAGGGAAAGTGTACTTGTGTGTGGCAGACTGCCCTTAAGTATGCTACAATGGCGCATTGCCCTCGTCACATGAACTTTTATAAACAGCCTGTGCTGTGCCCTGACACAATATCTGAAAGCCTTCAACATAAAATCAAGAATGTGTTCCTTTTGAACTTATGAATTAGCTAGTGTCTCCTTTTTTAGTCTTATAACTCTGTTTGGGTTCTGTTTCGATACGCAAATCCTAGCAGAGCTTTCCCAAAGCCATGGGTATTCAGATCTGAGTTTTTCATTTGATCCCAAATCCATTTAAAAGTCTGTTAAAATGTACCTTCTGAAGTTCAGTGATTAGGGGTTGTTCCTGCAAGGTGGTGAATACTCTGGCTCTGATTCACCAAAACACTTAAGCTTCTACATAACTTTAAGCATGACTAGTACCTTTGAAGTTCCAGAGAAATTAGATATGCATTTAGGTGGCTTATTGGGTCATATGCATAATTCTCAGTTCTTGTAGAATCAAGCTCTATGACACAGATATATATATATATATATATATATATGCACACACACATACATGCAGGTAAGAACATACGAGTGTTTAGTATACTTAAAAAGTCAGTACTGTAATTTGATTTCATTTTACTGGTAAGACATTCTTGGTGTAATTCTTCTGAGTGCAAAAATGACTGCTATGCATAGACTAGTGTAGGTGTATTTATAATAAAGTCCAGAAATTGTTGAAATAGTCTGCTAGCAATCGTTCACTTCTCATGCAATAACTCTAGCTAAACCTAAACAAAATGAATACTATATTTGAGAGCCTGAATTCAATAAATTTCCCATGTCTGGATATAGGAAATGAAGTGAAATGACATTTCTATCAAATCAAGACAATGTGTTGTATAAAACAATCCTGAAAAACAAGTCAAACCTACTGAAACAGAATGTACACTGTACTGGTATCATACTAGGCTGCAGTTTATATTTTGGCAGTGACACGTTGAGGTTTTGCAAGTGTATCAAATACTACATTGCAATATTTATCTAAATTACTTTAGCTACATATGTTTTCTGGCTCCTCCAAGGCCAGCTTCACAGCCTAGACACAATATTATTCAGCTTTTTCAAGCCACTTATGCCATTTACTGTTGCCCTTTTGCTTACCTGCTTTACTTCGTAAATGAGTACTATTTTTAAAAAATTAGGTGAAACGGACATTTTCATATTTCAAAGTTTGATATCTAATTTTATTTAGCTAAATTTAATTTTCAGTCTCCAACTGTCTTTTTTTTTTGTTTTCTTTTTCTTCTTCTTCTTGATATAATTAATTAAATATCCATACCCATTTATACTTTAAAAAATCTACACATTCTTTTCAAACGAAAATTAACTCATCTAACATTTGACAGTGATATGAGCTTTCTCCTTGGGAATATCTATTCCTGTATCAAACATTTCCAGCACAAACAGATGTGGATTTTATGTGAGATTTATATGATTTTCAGTTAGCTGAATTATTTGTTGTCAAATTATTCAACAAAATTAATCTGTTGTGATCTTCTGAATTATTCATAAGCAAGTCATAATTTCTGTAAGCATAACATAATGTTCATCAAATATTTTGTCCAAATAAATATTAGCTTTTTTATTATTGAACTAACTTTTCAAAGCCAATGTCATCTTAGACAAATTGCTGGCTCTGGAAAAGAGGCACAGAGTTAGTGCCTGAGAGTCTAGACCCAGTCTTGGCAGTGTCACTTGCTGGAGATCCTACTGGTCCTGAAGCATGACACAGGGTGCTGAGAGACAGGTACCCTCAGAGTGCGGGATGCTCTGTTAGGGGTCTTAGGCAGAAATACAGGCACCTCAGCAGGGATCTACCTAGACACAGCGAAGCTCGCTGCTGATGCACACTGCTGTATGACAGAAATTCCTATATTTCCCACAGGGTGTAAATACAGAAAGAAGTAGATATACATAGAAGTCAGCAAGCATGAACAAGAGTCATCACCATCCCCACATAAAAAAAAAAAAAAAAAAAGAAAAAAGCTGAGAAGAATCAATTTGTGCACTCCAAAAATGAGGTGACTATCAAGATTCACAGTCTTAAGTCACCAGCAGGGTCCTGGGGGCACTAATGAGCCATAATGATCCTTGGGAGCCTTGCCTGAGCCCTCCATCCAAACCTGAGCTGCGCTTTAAATGTATGTGTCTCCAGTCCTGTTCCTGAATGACCTGGATTTCCTGGAATGACTTCAAACTTGATTTGTTGCCTCACTTTTGCTCTACTCTCACCAGACCTTCATTGCTGTCACCAGCTGGCTCTGCTCACCTGGATCAGACGCTGTGGGACTGTGCTTGGAGTGGTGGCCGCCCACCTGCTTTGTGGCCACCCTCAACTTGCCATCCACGGCCCCTGATGCTGCTGCCTGACAACCCCACCCCGACGGCTACCACACTGTTTTTGTCACATAAGGCAAAAAGACAAAAGGTAGTGAGGAAGCTGCATGTCTGTCTGTCCTGTGTCTTAACTAAGCAGCACCAGCATGGATGCTTTCAAGCTGACCCTTGAACCTCTACACTTTGGAATAGTACATCTTAAATTTGTAATGGTGCACCCTCCTGGAATTGCAGGGAATTTTACTCTCTGCAATAAGAAACTGGGCTTTGCGTTTCACTGTTTCACACCAAGTATGTTAAATATCCGACTAGGGTCTGGAATTCGGAAATTCCCCTTTTTTCTGTGATTAATCTGCTGTGAATCCAGAATTTTGTATTCATTTATGTTGTGATTATATGGGTGGTTACAGAGGAGATGGAGCCAACCTTTTCTTTGTGGTGCAGAACAAAAGAAAAAGATGCAGGAAAGGAAATTCCACTAGATATAAAGAAGAATCCTTCATGGTTGGGGTGAAGGGACAAGCATTAGGACAGGTTTCTCAAAAAGGCTGTATGATCTCCAACCTTTTAAGATAATCAAAACTTGACAGGGCAACATCCTGAACTAACCTAACATAACTTTAAGGTAGGCAGTGTTTTAAGTGTGGGTTTGAACAGGATGACATCCAGTGATCTTTCCCAGTCTGAGTTATGCTGCAATCAAAGATTTTATATACTTTTTTTTTTTTTTCTTATTCCTTTTTGCCTCTCACTGAATGCAGAATTATTTCCTGAAGGGCATAAAGCAAATCCCTTTGTGCATCTTTTTGACTACAGAAAATTGAAGGACAATACAGAGATAACAGCTATCATTACACAATTTTTTGGAGTAGGGCTGAGTTTAAAATTAATCTGTGCAGTTTGCATGGTCTGGTCATTTTCCACATATAGAATTTTCTTTCTGTGCAAATGCTGAACTAGGAGTACTTTGAAGTTTATTTCCTCACATAGGTGACCCCTGACACCTTAAAAATATGGACTGGAAGAAACAGATAGCAAAGCCTACATCTCAAACCCTATGATACTCTGGCCAGAGAATGCTCTCCTAGAGAATGCTAAAATCTGAGATTTAGACAAATGCTAAAGGACACACAAACATCCCACAGTGAGTGAGATGAGCCATTTATTACTGATTAAATCTGTTTATTTCATTATAGCCTTACTGTCTTACGCATGTGTCATGGGGGAATTTTAGTAGGGTGGCCACAAGGTGACAACCACAACACACTCTGACACATAATCTAAAATGTATTTATTGAACAGGATGGTTATGTCAGGTGGATTGTGATTTCTATCCCAGGATTTCTGTTCTGCAGCATGCACTTACTACACACATGTGCCGATCAAAGGTCCTGTGGTCTGGTTAAAGGTAAGGTGCTCCACAGATCAAAGGTAAAAGGACATTCATCCTGAGCATGGGATGAGTTGGGTCCTGGCTGGCAGCCTGGCCCCCACATGAGTAGTTCCACTTTGGACTCAGCCTTCTGCACTGTGTCCAGCATTTGTTCATGTATGTGTTTGCTTCCCTAAGGAGCTTCTGTTTTGACTATTTATTGCTTTCTGAATTATACTATGAGTATAAACTGTAAATGGATGCAGCAATTAAGTGGCTCGGTGGTCAATTTCTTTAACTTTCTCTAGATTTAAGGCCAATTAGTGGGACTTCTATCACCCTTTGGTCTCCTGTTCCCAATGGACTACAAATGTGTGAAGTCAGTAGCAGTTACAGAAGTTTCTCTATTAACAGTTTCTCTGTTTTCAACTCATGCCTGGTGAGTAAGAGGTGGGCAGATGTAATCAAGGTCTGTTTTATCTAAGTGGTGCTTTACGCTTCACCCCATAAAGTTTGATTCTACAGTGATCATGCAAACAAACATCAAATTGACAGGAAAGTGAGATGTATGCATCAAATGATACAAGGCTTTATTTTGGGTTAAGGATCAGGAAAGGAATGGATGATTTGACCCTGTATATTGTTATTTTTTAACCTATTTGTTCTTCACAGGTGCAAACTTTGTCCAAAATTAAAAATGTAGACTTCCATCTGTAAAATAATGACTCTGAAGCATATATGTTTTGTATGTAGCATATAATTTAAAAAAATGTGTTCCAGGCCGTGATGTATTTACTGGCACGGATGGGAATCATTTCAAAATGATATGCTGCTATGCCTCTAGCTTTGCCTGTATGGACACTCTTCCCTGAACTGAACACTTCTAAATCTGTCATTATTGATGACTATTACTGACCAGTGCTGTGTTATTTGTTGCCGATGCTTCTGAGAAATACACACACAAACTACAGTGCTACAAAAGTGTTTCTGTGATTCACAGAACGAATGCCTCCCAATTAGCCAGTTGTTGGTTAATACCAGTCAGCTAAAAAAACCCTCTATCTTTGATAATATGTGCAACTGCTTCCAAATCCCTACCTTGAATTTCATGCATCCTGGCATTGAAAAGTACAAAATCAATGAGCCTAGATGTACATATCTGACTCAAGACTGAGGAAAAAAAAATGAGGATGCTTCTTTGGTTGGTTGGTTTCTTTTTTTTACTAATCTTTAAGACCTTTGAGACATTTGGGGAACTTGTGTTTACTTTAAAAAAATATTACGGATGCCTAAAATATTTTTTTTTTAGTTTTTCATTTTTAGACAGCCCTGAAAGAAAATATTATCTTTCATTTCCTTAACACTTAAAATACTCTTAGAAATCCAATTGAATCTTTTCTTATAAAATAACAGTTTAGAAAGACAGAATAATGAAATAAAATGGTGCTAAGAAACTTCCTAACACCTAGTTATCCTGCTGCAGATGAGGTAACCCCTTAAGACTGAGTTAACAGTCTGGAGAAATGACTAACTTAATTGTCTGTAGCTGTTTCAGTGTACCTAAAAATGGCATTGAACGTGCTCTTAAATACAAGGATTTTGGAAGAAACAGTAAATACAGCCTTTAAAAAAAAAAAAAAATTTTTAAAAAGCCCTTTAAGGGGGTTGGGGGGATTTTTTGGTTTTTTTTTTTTTTTGGGGGGGGGGGGGAAGGGTGAGGATTTCTCTCACATTTCACTTTAGAGAGACTTCCACAATAAAATACTTCCTGACAGGAGAGGAAGAGGCAACAACCTAGTTTAATACAGAATACTTCATCCATTTATCTGAGTGGAAATTTTTCACTAGCCTTAAAAAAAACAGTAGCAAGACCTCAAATATTAGCAAGACTTTATGGTTTAGGCCTACTTCTGTGGTGTGGTACTATGCATTAGACAGTTAAAATACTGGTTCTAATTATCTCAGAAGCTATAAATGTCTAATTTGATTCCTTGCCATTGTACAGAAGACTCATTTAAGACGAGAGTATCTGAAATCTATGAGATGATCTGACCTAACTTTTTGAAAATAGTGAGTTGAACTTAAAAGCAACCACTCATCACAGTGTCTTTCTGCTTTCTTCAATATCCATAAGGAAAAGCTTTGTGAAAATATGTGACATAATTTAGAGCTACTGTAACGGTATCTTATGTTTCATGAGTGTGGCTGAATAAGTCTAGTCCTTGTACTTTTAAGGAACTGTTCTTTGCAAATAGTGCTTT